>NC_046320.1:38222715-38539550 GCF_009819535.1 Lacerta agilis
ATTTTTTTTTGCTGTATAACATTATGAATTGCAACAATTGGGTTATGTATGCTATGATGGAAAGGGAACTCTTTCAGTTGATCCTTGCACTAGACTTGTACATGCTTTTGGGGTTTCATCAGTAATTAAGATAATGGACTTGGTCTTGATTTTCAGGGGGGGAAACAGCCATAATGCCTTAATGTTTTCTATGGCAGCATACTGAGCAACATATATTTTAGCTTTCACATCTAAATGATGTTTGTTTTGTGGTCTTGACCTGCCTGTTTAGATTAGGTAGCATCCCATTTAAGAGGGGGTTGGGTGGGACGGAGACAATTTATTATCAATACATTAAATAGCCTCCTCAGTTTATTAATAGCTGTATCCATTACAGAAATGTTTCTAAAGTCTTTCCTGCAATACTGGCATTACTGCTAGCTAAACTATGACAATTTTTCCTACTATCATTAATCTAGTGAGCTCACCTTTAAAATGTCCATCTTTTTGGCTTTATTCTCCCCTTTGGCATTTTGCCAGTAACTTTTTGCTCTTTTAGCCTTTTTTTTTTAAGCTACCTAAGTGGATGAAGTAGGACATGCACAAGTCTTCAGATTCACGTTAAGTGGTTTTCAGAAAGCAAGGAGCAGGAACAGAAATGTGAATTTCATAATGAAAAAAGGAAGGCTCCAGGCTCCAGAATGTATCTGTAATCATTTACTCCCCACGTGGTAGTGTTTTGGATATGGAGCTAAAGATTGCTGGTCCGCTGCAAAAAAATAATAATACTAATAATTCATTTGAAAGTGTTATATATAATAATACCCAGCCCAGGTATAATTTCTCACCAATTGTTCAAGACTTTCAATGCAATTCTGTAGTAGCTAAAAGGTATGGCTGAATAGGACATATTTACTGAGTTCAGAAACTTCTGTGTTCCTATTTCCCCGTTACTCACACTAACCTATAGCCTAATGAGGGTTGATAGAGAACTAAAAACATGTCTGCCAGTTTCACTAGATCTTCTTGTAGCAAATGGTGCTGAAGTTGAAATTATTTTCCATATAAAAACTGTTTGAAGTAGATGTTGTTGTTTCTTTGATTTTTACTGATTTATTCTTTAAAATAAATATTGCTTTTTTCCCATAGGAAGCTATCTTATATTGAGCCAGAACATTGGTCCATGTAGTTCTCTATTTTCTGCACTGACTGACAGCAGCTCTCTAGGCAGGAGTCTACCTGAAGACACCAGGGATTGAATCTGGAACCTTTGGCATGCAAATCAGGTGCTCTACTACTGAGCTATAACTCTTCCCTTTGCAAAGCTGATGTTTTCTCTTTAGGCTAAGAAGGAGCTATGATGGAGTCCAGATTATGCTTGGACCAGGGAGGGACTATGGGTGTTATGATGGTGGGCTAAGCAAGGATGTCTTTAAGGGGAACAGTGGCGGAGGAAGTCTCTCTGGCACTTGGTGCAGGGTGCCGAGGGGTGGGGCAAACCACCAGGCTGCGCACGTGCAGCACCCATATGGACGGAGTGTGCAGCGCCCATACTGACAGCACACACGAGGCGCCCATTCCAATGGCGCGCGAGCGGCACCTGTACCGACAGCGTGCGCACGCCCTCGGCTGCCCTACAGCTCGGGGGGAGGCAGTGGGCGGACAGCAGAGCCTGCGGGCACTCAAGAAGTGTGGCTTGGGCATGCTGCAGCCCCGCAGTGAGTGCCGCCCACCATTGTGTCACTGCCCCCTCACGGTGACACCCGGGGCGGCCTGCACCCCCCACCCCCCTTTGTATGCCCCTGAAGGGTAAGATACCCTCAAGGGAACTCCTGGTGGATGGTGGGAGTAGACTTCACTAAGTACCACCATTTCTCCATTTCAGTGAGATTTGTATGGAACGCCTATTTCTTAAAAGCCTTTGCCGTGTGCTTAGAGTTACATATGTGTCAAACAGCACTAGTTCATACCAGAATTTCATCACCTATATCATCATTAAAGCAATTATTTCAGAAACAGTAGTCTTCAGTATGCTTGTAGTAGCCAGGATCATATATTGCTAAGTTTTATTTCTGCCTTGTCTATATAAATATATAGGAGCATTAGAGAGCTGCTTTGGCTGCAGATGTAATAGATTTATTTAACTAGCCCATCAGTGTGACAGGTTTTATTTATTTTCATTTTCGTATTGTAATGATAATATAAATCAGCAGCAAGCCTCAGCAACCAGGATTCAAACGGGTGGAGGGAGCAGATGAGTGAGTGCTGAAGAGGCTACAGCCTGTCATGGTCTGGTTGGACACAAAGGAATGGTGGGAGAAACCAGTTGGGGAAACCCCAAGGGAAGAAGGCTCAGAGCCCGGGAAGGTGGTGGGACAATGATGACTGGTTAGAGGGAGAAGACTGGGAGAAGGAGACAGAGCCATTGCTACAGAGCGGGGACCTAGCTGGGTTTTTGCCCCGAGTGAAGCCTCCAGAGGGGCACCATTGAGGCTCCCAGTCTGTGTGTGTGTACACAAATTGTGTGTGTGCGTGTGCGTGCCAAACTGAGTCTTTGATCTGGGTGAAATAAAGCCTAGTTTCGCCCTTGGGCTGTGTCAGAAGCTGAGGAGGTAATAGGGCTTAGTGAGCTGCTAGGAGAGTCTGTGGCTAAGAGAAGTCCAGAGTCAGAGAAAGAAGCTGAAGCAGGAAGGTGGGCGGAGTGACACCAAAAGGCACAGATGAGTGGGGCTGGTGCAGAGTCACAGATGTCTCCCCCTCCTGCTGCGACAAACTCCCCTACTCTCATCTCTCCCAGAACCAGAAGAGGCATGAAAAGGGCAAGGAGCGACTGGTGACATGCAGACACGGTCTCTTATTGCTTGGGGGGGGGGGAACTTGGATAGGAGATGACTTAGGCAGCCGTGGGGAGGCAGGGGATCTTCAGTCTCAGCAACTGCTTCATGGTGGCAAGACCTACCGAAGATGAGTTGCTGTGCTCATTAGCACTCCTCTGCAGATCGTGGTTTTCTTAATAAAGAGGTAACTCCAACTTGCACAGTATTATTTACTGCTGACTCACTGCCGACACAGTCCTGGAGAACTGTACACTGACCCAAGTGGGTTGCAGCAGTCACACTGACACAATGGCTAACAGGTGGCTTAATAGGACAGGCAAACAGGGAGATTTTCAGCCATCCAGGGCAGCCTGGAAAGCCCCAGGTTGGGGATGGCTGATCTAGTGAGCAGAACATAATAATTGCATTCAAAATGCAACTTGTATAACTGATCGGCTATAGACAGAGAATAATGTGGCATTGTGTTAAAATACTGATAACAAGGGCTCCAAATTGGGATCCTTCTTTCAGGTGTATTTATTATTTATTTCAAAAACTTATATCCCACTTTACAATCTCAAGAGGTTCTCAAAGCAGCTGTGGGGGGGGGGAAGCATAATACAATCATATTCAATACCAGTATCATGGACATGGGTGTCCATATGGTGCCAGGATTATACAAGCAGTATTTCCTAGCCTCATCATTAGTCTTCCCTGGTGTCACTTTTTGGCTAGGTCAGCCTTCACCAGCCTGTGTCTTCCAGATATTTTGGAGTACAACTCCCATCAGCCATAGCCAGCACAGCCACAGTAAAGACTTCTAGCCCAAAACATGTAGAGGTCACCACCAAGTTGAACATCCGGCTAGGCAACAGGCCCTGCTGAGGACCTCTCAGGTAAATCAGTGAGGCAGATTTGCTCAGTTGAATTTGCTCAGCCCATGGTGGAGGCAAATACTCATTTCCTGGCACTGTGTCAGAAGTTGAGGCAATGAGTTATGCAGCTGAAAACCATTTATTCTTCAAGACCGCAATCCTGCACACTTACCTGGCAGTAAGTCCCATTGGAACTTACTTCTGAATAGGCATGCCAATCACTACTGCTATTTTAGCATTTAGAAGGTGAAATAAATTAGCTTTAAGCCTGAGACAACTCACATTGGTTCATTGATTTGTTTACTGACATTCCCCTTCTTAAAACTTAAGGGGGGGAAATCAGAACAATACAATGACACTTCATTAGCGTTAGATTTCACTGGTGAAATTAAAATGATTCTGAAGTGAAAGGAATGCCCATTTGGTCATTACTTTCAAAGTAATTGTTATCACTTTAAACTGTACTATGCATAGATTTCACCTTGGGGGGGCAGAGTTCATTTTAGGCCACCTATTTTGACATTAAGTTTGAACTGTACATCAGTTATTCATGACTGCAATTCCACCCCTCCACCCCCCCCCATTTTTTTTTACAAGTCATTTTCACATCTGCAATAACCGCTAATGGTAATTATTAAATCAGCCTTTGGTATGCATATTGTGTCCTTTTCTTCTTCTGCTTGATACCTACACTTGTGTAGATTTGAACTTTCATATCCTTTCTGTATTATGCAATAGACGAGGGGTCACACATGTTTCTCTGCTTTGAATAATACATCTCTATGAAGTCTTGGTATATTAACTGTTGGAAAATTTGTTTCTGTCGTTTTAATATTTTATCATTTTTTGTCCTAAGTCGATGACCTTAACTGGTTTCAGTTCATTTCATTTCTTTTCTGCTTAAATATTTTAAAGGCTCTGAAGTACAAATATCAATCATATTGGGTGTTAAGAAAAATGCCAAACTTGAGATTTGGGTTATTTAATTGCAATTGTCAAGCTGTATTTAAATTCTTTTCTTTCCTTTTCCTTTTCCTTTTCCTTTTCCTTTCCCTTTTCCCCTGCACAGTTTTTTCTCTCTCTTCCCATGTAGTTTTCAGCCATACTACCTATTTTCACTGCAAAATACAGAAAGAGACAGGGAAGAAAAGGACCAATCCAGGAGATAAGTTCATTTATTTACTTTGCACCATCAGTGTGCACAGCAGTTGCAGGATATAAAAGGATTTGTCCCTGTTCTGAGGAGCTTAGTAGTGACATGGTTCCACCTTACATGGGCCACAGGGTCGTCTTACCCATAAGCGCTAGGGGTGCGGGGCACCCGGGCGCCAGGCTCTCAGGGGCGCCAGGCCAAGAGTCTGGGGCCTGACAGTTGAGTCTGGGGAAGAGCTCGCCCATTGGAGCACAGCAGTGGGCTCTTCTGCTGCGAGTTTGGCAGCGACCGAGCCATCGAGACGCTGAGGTGGATGGCTGGCTCCGCCCTCCTGCGCGCCTGGGACTGGGCAACCGAGGGAGGCGCGCCGGGTGAATCTTTGCACCCAGGCGCCGCATATGCTTAAGACAGCCCTGATGGGCCACCACCCCTTCCTCCTGCCTTCTGCCACCTCCTCTTCCCTCCTGTCACCGGCTCCTCCCCATCCTCCCTGGCCTGTTGCTCACACCAGGGCCAACCATACTGTGCTCTGAGAAAGTGTCCCTTCACCAGAGGGAAACATTGTGGATGAAGTGGCTGCACAGATCGTCCGTGCCAATGCTGCTTTGCTGCAACATTCACAAAGCCTGCTTAAAATTTAACAGCCCACCTCAGTCAAAATACCTCACTCTGAAGAAGGATCCTTTTCTCAGAGTGAGTTGTGGTGGGCCTGCAGAACTTTGTTGGAGTGCCAGTGACGGCTTCTGTCATGGTAGCGGTGCTGCGTTCCTTGTGAGTGGGCAGGAGGCAGCTACTGCAGCAACAAATTTAGCCACAAGTCTTAGCTGCAGGGGGTGTGTGGGTGGTGTGGTTGCAGTATGACAGCAGCAGGAAGCCCTATAAGTTGTTGGGGTGGGGCTGTTAAATTCACTACACATCCTAATCTTCTGCTTGAGGGCAAGTGCCTCATACAGGCTCACAGAGCCCAGAAGCTTACCGTGTAATATTTGACACAAGGGAAACAACAGAGAAAATGCAGGGTAGTGGGTGCAGGGGAAACAGTGCTTGTTTCATTTGTACATGCTTAGGCTTAGATACATGCTAAGAGTCCATCCTAATAGCAGATGCCCAGTATCAGGACGAAATGCAGGCTAAAGATTACATCCAACTAAGTTATACTTGGAGTGAAGCCATTCAAGTTAATGGGGCTAAGTTAGTCAGGTCTATTAATTTCCATAAGTTTACTCTGGGTATAACATAGGCTGCATACACACCATACTTTTAAAGCACATGACTTCACCTCCCAAAATATTGTTATGTCATTTGTTAAGGCTGCAGGGAATTGTAGCTCTGTGAGCGGTTGAACTACAGTTTCCATGATTCTCTGGGGGAAATTATGGGCTTTAAATGTATAGTGCGTATTGGGCTTCCGGGTTGGTGCCGGATAATGGCGGAGTGGAGCTGAAGAGCTCCCGCTCCCGGGGGGTTTTAGGGGTCTCCTTGTCTGCGCCAAGGGCCCCTTAAAGCCACGGGAAGAGCGTCCCGTGGACCGCGGCCTCGTGGGTCCCAGACGTGCCGTCTCTGCTCTTGATTGACCCTCGTAAGGGGGGGAAATCAAGCGAGCGGAGCTCCGACACGGGACTGGAGAGGCGGATGCACCCCCCCCCAGGAGATCAAAGCAGCGATTCTGCCAGACCTGAGCACCAAGCTTTTCCTGCTAACTTCAAAGAAAAAAGAAGAACCCCGGCTGCTGTAAGTACGGGACTAATTGGATTTACATTTGAATAATTGGCAACCGGGAGGGATGTTAAAAGGAAGCCCGTCCCTCTCCTTTGTTGTGCAGAGGAGGTAATTAAGTTTCAAGTGGCTGCAGCTGCATCACTAGATACAATGTTGCTACGAAGCACTTTGACAGAGAAGTGGATTAAATCCCTGTGAGGGGATTGAAGATTTTGGAAATATCTCTTCTGTGGCTTTTGGAATTGTTTTTGGCACCCTGTCTCAGGGAAAATGGCGCTGGAAAACTAGTACGCAAGATGGAAAATTACTGACATCTGACACCCTTTGTCTTCTCCAACCATGCTTGCTTTCGCTTTTAAACTGATTCTAGATCCGGGTATTACCCAGGAACAAAGAACAATCCTTCTGCAATTGGAGTTTGTGAATCGGAAAATGGACTGGCTAGGGCGCAATTTCAAAGAAATTTGTTGTGGAGCAGGAGAGACCAGCCAGATTTGGGAGAATTTTGATAACTTGGAAGCAGACTTCTCCAGGGAACTGGGGGAGGTGCTGGAGAAATGGGACGAATTGATTCAGCAACCCCAGGTAAATGGACGGCCCTGGTGTAGTGAGAGACACAGGGCTGATGTTTTGACTGGAGCTACAAGATCCAGTCTCTGGAGTGGGAGTCCAGAGATGAAGGTGAGAAGATTTTTGAAGACACAAGTGGAAGAAAATCAAAATTGCGAAATGGAGTTGCTGGGAGAGGAGAGTTGGTGCCTCTTGAGGCGCCCAAGGAGGAGATTTATAAACTATAAGATGACACTGAACAAGGACAACAGAGGGGAATGTAAAGATGAATGGTGGGGGGGCATGGGAGAGAGCAGAAAAATGGTAAGAAGGGGAATAGGGTGAAAATGATAAAAAATTGAATTAGGATGGATTTATGGTACCCTGAAGATAGTGTGTTAAGACTTTAGGATTTTGATGTTAAGTTTTAAGATTTTGATGTTACGATTTTGGGAATTTTGAATTAGTGAAGAGATATGTAACTGACTAATAGCAGCAGCTTAAGTGAAAAGAAGTATAAGATTGATTTAAGAATTATTTCATGATACTATAAGATGTTAAGTTTTTATGATAGCATAAAAGGTTGGATAATGAATTGTAATGTTAAAAATGGATGTTACCAAAGTATATTAGTATTGAAGGCAGAGGAGGGAAAGCGGGGGAGGTCCCTTTAGAAGATCAGAAACTAGATTTCGATAAGTAGTAAGAGATAGATTGGTGTTCCAGTTTAGGTAGGTATTGGTTTTGGTTTTGTTTTAATTGTTCTTTTTGTCGATTGTGTTTATGTAATGTGTTTTTTATTGTGTTAATGTTGGTGTTTATGTTATGTTATGTTTTTCTCTTGTTTTACTGGAAAATAATAAAAATCTTAAAAAAAAAAAATGTATAGTGCGTATTAAGCCTTAGTTGGATACAGCTCTTAAGAGTTGAATACCACCT
Source organism: Lacerta agilis (assembly GCF_009819535.1). Classification (NCBI taxonomy): domain Eukaryota; kingdom Metazoa; phylum Chordata; class Lepidosauria; order Squamata; family Lacertidae; genus Lacerta; species Lacerta agilis. Next base: position 38,230,746 of record NC_046320.1, read on the forward strand.
TGTGGCATAGGCATCTTAGCTTCATTTATCCCTGCAAGGAACACTGAAAGCCAGGCAGGGAGAAATGGCCAAACACTTGGAAATGTGTGCCATGATGGTGTCACGGAAAGGCAGGAGACAATAGTTCCTTCATCATGGCATTTCACACTGGAAAATCCCTCACCCATAGAGGCCCACAAGAAACAGCTCTATGCAGTGTCTGCTGGTGGGTGAAAATACCTTTGTATAGAAAAGCTTCCCAGCTGCTGATAATAGGTGGGAACTGGTGTTATTCAAAGCTGCTGCTGTTCTTGTTGCAGTGATGGTCTTCTGTAAGCTCACGGGAAGTAACCTGGTTAAGAGGGGAACACAATGAGAGAGATTCTTTGAAGCTCATTTAATTTATTGCATCTTTGGAATGACAAATATGGTGATAATCCAGATTCATACAGCTTGTTTTCTGAGCTGCAATTTGTTAACTGTAATATTTTTAATGAAACAAACAGTTGGAATAGCTTACAATTTGCTGCCTTTTTCACTATTTTGCTTGATTTAATGCCGCGGAACAGCATAGCCTATTCTTTCCCTGTCAAAGACAACAGAAGAGGCACTATTTCTTAAACCAGCATTTTTATTCTGTCCTCCCTATTCACCCACTTTCCAATGTAAATAATTCCATAATCATATCAAACTCAGAATAAATATTTGTACTATCAGTGTTTTTCAAATAAGGCTTAAACAATCCTTTTGGTGTTTGCACACTACTCAGAAATGGCTTTCAACATGCCTAGCAATATCTCCTGTGTTCTGGAAATACAGACCATCTTGTTCTGTGTGGCTCCCTTTATTTATTTTTTATTTATTTGTAGCCTTCCTCCTCCTAAATGCATGGTGTGTACAACAATGTCAAAGTCATAAACCCTATTAGGATGATTAAAACTGCTTTCATTCCTCCATCCTTCCCAAATCCTTAGCTACTAAAAGTGGTTTCAAATAACCTCTTGAGCAGCCCTTCAGAAAGTGCTCAGTTCTGAATACAGTCGTACCTTGGCTGTCGAACCCCTTGGTACTTGTACGTTTCAGCTCCCGAATGATCGAAACCCGGAAGTGAGCGTTCTGGATTTTTTGGTAGCCGAACGTTTTATGCGGCTTCCGCTATTGTTTCTGGCACGCCGGCGCAACTGGAAGCCAATCAGAAGCTGCGCTTGTCTCTGAACATTTCGGAAGTTGAACAGACTTGTGGAACGCATTCTGTTTGAAAACCAAGGTTTGACTGTATCTATCCCACAGCTGAGTGGCAACCATATTAAAGAGCTAGACAGGGTGTAGAAAAGAGCAACCCAAATCATCAGAAGACCAGCTCAGCTTCCAGTTGAGGAAAGTCTAAAACAAGGGTGGGGAACCTGTGGCCCTCTAGGTGTTGCACAATTCTCATTGACTATGCTGGCTAGGGTGGATAGGAGTTGAAATCTACCAACACCTGTAGGTTTTCTATCCCTGGTCTACCATTTTGGGGTGGGTGCACAGGGGAACATGATGCAGACAATAAGGCTTTGGGCAGACCAATCTATAACTCAAATTGTCATGCTGGAGGAGGGTTGGATGAGGCAGAAGTGTCTCTTCACCCAGCTCTGCCCGGCTGTGCCAGTGGAGAACCTTCACTATCATGAAGATCTCCACCCAACCCTTCAGAATAAAAGCTATCACTAGATGTATCCTTACTGTGGGTAGTCAACATAAACCTATGAAATGGGGTTTTGAGGGGTAGGGAGGGAGCAAGACCAAGCCAGCCTAGGATCTGCTGGATCCTAAGCCAGTCCAGCTATGGGCAAGTTGTGCTGAGGCTTGTTTTCTGAGCCAGCCTGGAGCTGAGGCAGCAAACATAAAGACTTTTCCTGCCCCTCCCCCCATCCTGGTGTAAGACCAGTTCCAGTGGTGAAGCTGGGGCATCTAGACATGGCTTTTAAATCAGCTTTCCAAGTGATGCCCCTGGGATGTTGAGGAAAGAGGTAAGGAGTATCTGAAATACTCCAGGGTACACCCTAATCAGTATTGGGGAAAGCAGGATTAAAATTGTGCTTTAAAACTGTGCTGAGAATATGAGTCTGGAGACCTCAGTTCACATCTCACCATGTGACTTTAGTTGGGGCAAGCTTACAAACTGACAAGGAATCAGTGTAGTCTACCCATTCAAGAAATATTACTCAATTAATTATATGAGCTTTAATGAATAAGTTAATGACTGAAATTTGTATATTAATAAAACAATCATTGTGAAGGGGAAATGCATGCCCTCAGATGTCTGCCTTGTGAGTCACAGCACACACCATCTTAGAAGGAGCATAATTTCTTGTGTGCGATAAGATGAACACTTCTTCTGAGATCAGGGGTTGTGTCCAGTGCTACATGCGTACAGTTCCATTCACAAAGCTGTGCTTTTCCTTCCTCTCCTTTTGTACCTCTGGAACAGATATTGAGGTGGGGGGCTGCAGAGGAGAGGAGGGGAGGAGTATGCTGCAGAGTTGGGTAAAACCCAATACTTGTCATCCTTAACTTTCTAACGTGTTACAAATACAGATAATCTGCTGCTTGATTAATTAGAGTTTTTGATCAATTTGAAGTTTTAAAATGGGATAATCTGACCAATTAATCCTCACATTGTTACAACCCTAGTGAGAACCAAACATAATGTGTGTAAAGTGCATTAAGAATTAGAAATGTGCTCTATGCATGCTTGGTATTATGACTGGCAAAGGAGAATTGCAAATTGATACTGAGGAGGTGTGAGTTACCCCCCTTTTCAGAGAACTCAGCCAATCAAAAAAAACAACAGGTGTAAAGTACTTTTGCCGGGTCTGGTGTCTTGTTATTTTTCAGATGTCTGCCCCACCCTTGACCTTAAATTGTTTCTGAGTTATCTTTCTGCAGCCTGGCACATGTAATCATGATTGCTGTGGACACCTGCTAGTCATTGATTAATGGGGCTGGGAAAGAATCTTATTCAGGCAGGCCTGAAATGACTTTTGGACTTCAGAGGTGAAAGAAGGTTGTCTTCTCAGAGAAGCCCATCTAGGGACCTTTGGGTTTTTTCCAGTAGTGGGAAGAATGCTTTTAACGCTGCATGTTTCTGCATCTGTTGACATTCTGGAATTAGATCAGCCGCATAACAGAGGATAGAAGAGGGCATTACAGTCCCTAGATTATTTTCTACAAGGATGTTCACATCTTCACATGTCCCATTCATTGTGTACGATCTGTGTACACAATAGTTGAGCAGTACAAATCCACTCACACAAATGCTTGTACATGGGTAGAAGCAGCTTGTACCTGTGTTCAGTGCAGCGTGTGAGCAAGCCTTATAAAAGTTAGGATAGGGCGTTATCAACAAAGCTAAAAGGGCTCACTGCCTGGTAGGCAGCGATACAGGGAGTAATGAATGTGATCTCTACAAGCCATGGGACACTTCCTATGAGCTACAGACACAGCTATCAACACAGCTGCATGCATTGGGCACAGAAAAGTATATTTGCTTCTTAATTAAACATATCTAATGTCCACATATTGGAATTTTAAGAAATATTACAAGCAATTATATTGTTTTAGATCATGCATTCAAACCACTATGATACCACATTAAATAGTCATGGCTTCACCCATATAGTTTTGGGAGTTGAAGTTTGTTAACAGTGCTGAGAGTGGTTAGGAGGCCCCTATTTTCCTCACAGAACTACAAGTCCCAGAATGGTTTAACAGTCAATTCCTCTTCACTGGGAACTATGAACTATCATTTTGCCTGAGAGTGTGTTGCCTGCTGCACTGAGCACAGAAGAAGTCCCTTCCCAGAGAGAGAATGTCATCCAGCACAACATTTGTTGTTGGAAAAACAAAATACAAATATTAAATCAAATCAAATGCTGGGAATTGTAGCTTGGGGAGGGGAATAGGGTTCTTCCTACTGCTCTCAGCACCTTTATCAAACTACAGCTTGCAGAATTCTTTGAGGGAAGCCACAACTGTTTCAGTGCTTTAAATGTATGGTCCGAATGTGGCTTTAGTCTCCTTTGGTGATCCAGGTGGACAAAGTTAGAGCCAATAGTTATGAAACCCCAGCATTCAGCTGAAGGTCCATGTATACAGCTGACTGGGAACAATGGCATCTGTGTATACACAGCCACGGATCATTGCAGAAGGATGAGTCAATTAGCCTTTGGTGACACTCCATCATGAGCCTGTGAAGTAATTTTTGAATACTTTAGGGGCTGTTGTCAAAAGGACAGTACAGGGAGGGCAATGACGGGGTGGGGGTGGGGGGGACCAACCACCTTATAATCACTCCAGTGTTCGGAACTCTATCTGATGGCTTACTGTCAGGTAAAAAGGGTTTTGTTTGTTTTATTTGCAAAAAGTATAACAATTAACCTTTACTTACTACACACCATGAAAAAGCAATAGAAGGTGGTCCAAGGCTACACGTCTCATTTGGCCTGTCCACTGATGCCTATAGCAGGACGCATTATGTACAAAGTGCAGAGGGCAACCCTCCAGGCCTGTGGGATGCAAACATCTTGCTGAAAAGGTCTTGATCTTTCCCAAGTGTGACAAATAAGTTGTTTCAACTTAGTATGTGGTGCATCACAATTAGTCAGATAATAAGACACCACCCTTTAATCCCATGGCAGCCTTATTTTTACTTACTTATTGTATTGTCAAAGCACCTGTGTGGGAGGGTTGATTTGGATTGGAGCAGCAGTACCGGGGCGGGAGTGTTTAATATTTCCCCCCACTTACCATTATTCCAGTTTAGAGCAAACCCACCCACTCAAAGCTGCTATTAGCCCCACTTGAGAAAGAAATGTGCAAATACAAAAGATACCTGTATTTCCCTCACAGAGAGGCTAATAGCAGTTTGAGAGTGATTGAGACTTGGAAAATGGCACAGAGGGAAAGGGTTACATTTTCAGTGTTCCAGAACTGCTGCTTCCCCAGAAAAACTTTCAAGTTAAATAATTAAACCCAACAGTAGGAGATCTGGTAACATATCTCCTATAGCTTATCTGTTTTGGACCCTAGTTAACACCAAAACAACATGTAGAATCTCTGGTATACATATGTATTCCTAGTCAAGGGACTGACACGTTGGGGGTTGAATTCTCTCACAATAAGAGACCCTCAGTCTAAAGCACCTACATGAAGTATAGCGCTGTGATGCACAGAAATAGAAAAAGAACATCACACTAAGCATGCTATGTTTTCAAGGTGCACGAAAATTTGGACGTGATTTGAAGAGTCTCTCCGCAAAGTTTCACAGTTTGCATTTCCCGTGTGAGGAAAAGGAATCCTTTAACATTTACTATGTAGAAGTAATTGCAAAAAAATAACTGGTACCGGATTAGGAAGTATTGGTTCTGGTTGCTAGAATGGAATAAAGTACACTTTATTCCAAGGACTAAACACATGCAGCAAATAAAAGTCCATTAAATTGGAGGGAGAAATGGCAACACTTTAGGATTCCTATCTATTGGCTGGTGTCCAAACAACTCACTCATCAATTGCAGCCCTCACTTCACTCATTGGTTAAAACCTCATTGGTTAAAAAGGTGGGAGCAGACAGACAGGCTGCCTCATCTCACAGGAATCACATTTTGGTTCCCTTTCATAGCAGGTAGAAACTTGCATTATTGTTTTTGAAATGAAAGCTGAGTGTCTAGGCATTAGTTGTGAAGTTTGATGGACCCCTTGGAAAAACTCAGTGTGTGTCCCCCCCACCTACCCGCCAGGGCCTGCAGCCCCCTGCTATAGGACAACACTCTAACAAAGGAGGTACTGAATCAGAATCTTGGGATTAAGCTCCATTATTTCAACTTCAGTGGTGGCTCTCAGATATTTGATATTGAATCTATACATCACAGGGCAGTGGAGACAACATACACATACCCTTCTGAGGTCCTGCTCTACATTAGTGATTTTATGATTAAGTTTTAGAAGTTGTAGAGTTGTTGGTGACCTCTAAGTTAATCAAGCCACTGTGACAGAGGGCACTGGACACTTGCTTAACTATAATGCATTTTAAAATACTTCAAGTACACCATTGCAGGTGCTTTGTACTCTACAAGAATCTTTGGTCAAGAGAAAACCTATTTCAGTGAGAAACTTTAGCAGAAGGTAAACCAAAGACTGAAAGGAATACATTTGCTCAGGCATATAGACCCATTTGTTGTTGTTTAGTTGTTCAGTCGTGTCCGACTCTTCGTGACCCCATGGACCAGAGCACGCCAGGCAAAGCTGTTAATAGAGAGGTGGCAACCAAGAGACCTTTCTGAGCTATGGTGAGTCAGCTTTAATCAGCGACCAACAGGACTGTTTCAAGTTTATCCCCCTCTCCAGACATAAAAACCAACTACCTCATTTAGAACATATAAATTCCAGGTTGAACTGGGGGGGAGTGGGGAAGAGAATGCTGGAAGCCCCCAAGATAGTCTCATATGACTGCCCCATTTATTCATTTTTTGCCACTTAATGTTTAGTTCCCACTGCATAGATACTCCTTGTCCTGAAATACTCTTTGTGTGGTGGCCAAACGGATATTTCCCCCACCCAGAATTGTATGATCTTGGTCTTTAAAAATAAATTAATAAATAAATATCCCCTATTAAGCATATGTATGGATATTGTTGATGTCATCCATCTGTCTTGGGAGACAATGGAAGAGTGCACCATTGGGGGTAAAATCAAACCATTGGAGAATTACAGCACCTGCTGTGGCTGTAGAGACCAATATGGGAGAGATGTTTTATTGTAGGTGGGGCAGATGAAGGAGGCCAGTTTTGTTACAGATGCATCATGGCATTTATTTTCTCTACACACCTCCCATCAGTCATTCCTCCTCTGGTCACTGCTATGAATACACAAGCTAACTGATTGTCTCCAGGCACTGCCGTCATCTGCAAGGGATTCCCACATGGTGGGTTTGATGTTGCCAGCCTTCATGTTTTGTTTGCAGACATCCTTGTAATACAGTTGGTTTGCCAATGGGCCTAGTGCCTGAAGCCAGCTCCCCGTATGGATATACCAACACATTTTCCAATAGGTTTGTGCAGCATGCAAAAAGCTGAAAGGGAGATGGAAGCCTGAGGCAATGTCTGGAAACATCTTAATTTCCAGGACCAAAGAATAGCTGGATCGTAAGTGTCTGGAGTTTTAGCTTATGGATTATGCTCATTCATAATTGAACATAGTCCTACACATACAGCTACTCATACACATGTGAGTAATTAGCTATGGAAATACTTCAGTCATGCAGTTATATTAGGCTACAGTTCTCAGCTGCTGTTCCTTCTAAATTAAAAATAAATAAATTTAAGCCATGACCCGATTGTGTGAACTCCAGAGTCCAAAACCAAATGGGAATTCAATTTAGAGCTGTGCCAAGCCATTATATCTTTGTACCAGGGAGCTTATGTGGCATCAGAATTCTTTTTAGCATATTGAACTAAATCTGCTCCTGGTCCTGCCTTCTTTTGGATGGTGCCATATTTTGAGAAATACATCATCTTCCAAGTGCTCTGTTCCAGTAATGCAGAGGACTACACTGGCAATACATCTGTTGTTGCAATAATATACTGGTGTAATCTATTATCAGATTGAGACATACAAGTGATATATTACTCGAGAGGTGGTACCATTCTGAAAGGAAAGTCACCATGAAAGTATTCAGCTATTGAACAACAGCCAAGCATAGCGTACTTGAAGCCACTTTATTCTGAAATCTCAATATTATAGTCTGCTTAGTACTGTAGCTCTAGACTTTAAAATCTTCAGTTCATATGTCTCTTTTAAACCTTTATAAACATACTAAGAGCAACTACCATTAACCTTAAGGTCACTGTAAAACTGACTGCATACCATTGCATTATTTCTACTTTATAGCAGGACAATTCTTACTTACTCGTAACCATTTGGAACCAAGTAACATTGACCCCTAGATGGTCAGAAGAGCAGACTGTATCTCATTATAATAATCTCAGCTCCATTCTTTACTCAACATTAATTATTTTCCATTCTAAAACATTTTGTGCTGCATGACAGCAAAACTTTAGCCTGTCGTTATCTGCGGGTCACTTTACCCTAACCTCCTTATTCCCCATTTCGAAGCATTTATTTCTTACAGCTCAGAACAGAATCGATCTAGTTTACATTCCCCCCCCCTGTGAATGATGCAAATTAAATGTTTCTAACACCTTCAAAGCATCTTCATAGCATAGGAAGATGCCATGAGCTTTTCTACCATCCATTTCATGCAAGCACTGCAGATTAAATAGGCTTTCTTTATCAGGGTTCAAGCTGATATCTCTCCTGTCCCAAGTAAATTTGAAACCAAATTTCACATCAAAACACATTTTTAGGGTCTTGCTTCAACAGGAGACGTTTCAAGGGAAATTACTGTATATACTTGAGTATAAGCCTAGTTTTTCAGCACATTTTTTATGCTGAAAAAGCTGCCCTCGGCTTATACTCGAGTGAGGCGGGCGGTGGGGGCGGCGAGAAAGAAGCCTTTTCTCTCCTCTCATGCCGCCACCCGCTCTCCCCAGTCAACCATTCCTTAAGAAGTGTACAAGAACGGTGGTTCTTTACTCTCCCCAGACAGCTTGTTCCATTCCTGAACTGCTCGCATTAATGCAAACTTGGCAAAGGAGGAAGAGGAAGGAGCAGCCCAAAGGGCTGCTTTCGGGCTGCTCATTCCTCCTCCTCCTCCACAGCGGCAAAGGTGAACCGGCTTATACTTGAGTAAATAAGCTTTCCCAGGTTTTTGTAGGAAAATTAGGTGCCTCGGTTTATATTCGGGTCGGCTTATACTCGGGTATATACGGTAGGTCAGTTTTGATAAGCTACTGCAAGACAAGTGGGAAAAGCCATAGCTCAGTGGCAGAGCACAAGACCCAGAAGAGAGGGTGCAGTGGGTACATCGTACCCCTCTCTAGGGTCAAAAGGGGGGCACAGGGGCCAGAAATTTCCTGGGACCTCAGAAAACATATGCATATATTGCGTGAAGACTAGCATTTACACAAAATGCCATGACACTTCTTCCTCTGCCCGCTTCCTCTTCTGCCTATGTGCCTCCACCTACTTCTCCCATGCAATCCAGAGAAGCAGCGAAATTTAATTGCTTTGCCTCTCCTGCAGGTGATGTACTTCACCTTCTGAGGGGACTGCTGTCTGCCAGTGAAGGGTGTCGGTGCTGACAGTGGCCTGCCTTCAAGCAGAGGAATCTGAACAACAACAAGCAACATGTTGGCTAATAATATACTGACAATATTTTTATAACACTATACTGTATCAAAATTCATAAACAGAAGACATGTAATATGTGCATGGAGTCACAAACTAATAAGAATCAGATAAACGTTCCATAACCAGGAATGGTAGGATTGGTAAGTCATTGTCAAGGATCACTGAAATAGAGGCAGAATGTCTTTCCACACTCAATATCCTATCCAAAATATAGTTGGAAGGGAGTTGGAGCATGGTGGTTCTATGGGCACACTACAAACGTGAGCTGATGGGTGCTCCAAATGTCTCAATAGGGTGCTCCGAGCACAGCAGCAGACAAAACAGTTCTTCCAGGATAATGAACAAATTCATCGTCCCCAAAGGTACATCAAGTGGCCGTGGATCAGCTATCACTCAAAAGTGTAGTAAGAGGAAGGCAAAGCAGAGGAAGGCAAAGCAGCTCATTGCCACCATTACCATCATGAACAGATGAAGAACTGACTACATCTGGAAGAAATGATCTCTTCCAGACAACTCTCCTAAGAATCAGGAGATAGTCAATAACATGAAAAAGGTCATAGTCACAGAGAACGTTACCTAGCTTGGCGAAATAGAAATGTTCCTGCAGTCTGGGACAGGAGTTCACATCATCTTAGAAGCATCCATAAAAACTGAAGCTGTGAAATGGTACAACTTGTTAAAGTGCATCAACAATGTTGCACTCTTCTTGGGAGAAAATGGTTTAGCATTTACTGATTCATCCCATCGAATTGGTGATTCAAACAATGGAAACTTTTTAGGACTCATTGAACTGCTCTCCAGGTAGGATCCCCATTTTTCAGGAACATGTGCTAAGTGCAGCAGAGGAGTCACAGAAAAGGCATGAGCAGCCTCAAGTTCATTATTTGTCCCCTGCCTCACAAAATGAATTTATTACAGAATGCTTGAATCTTGTGAAACGACACTTTTTGCTTGAGAGGCAATCTGCAAATGCTTTGCAGTAATAGTAGACTCTACACCAGATTCTTCCCATATTGAACAAACAACATTTCTTTGGAGATGGACTTTTAAAAGAAATGCAGTATGAGATTCAATAAAGATTTCTGAAGTTTGCAGATTGTAGCAACAAAAGAGGGAAAGAAATGGCTCAGATGATAACTAATACATTGGAAGAACATGTGTACCACCTGTCGAGTTCCAGTCCTAAGTGGTAGGAAATACTACAAAAACTATATTGGTTGTTCTCTTCATAGTATGTCTGAAACAAGATGCTCAGATCCTGTTGAAGGTTGAATTTTGCAGATCACTTGCCTGGCATTAAATTAGCACTTGAAGACCTCCTAGAACTAAATTTGATGGCCAAAACAAGAAATGAAGTCCATGGAGTTTTATTATATGTGACATCTTTTGCCTGTGTGTTAGTGTCAGCCACGTGGTACAAAACATTAGCTGGCATAGATATTTGAAACAAGGTCATTCAAGCTAGAGATGCCACACTGGATGTTGATGTAACAAACATAGAAACGCTCCTCATAGAGCTGACAAAACTTCAAAAGAACCGGAAATGCATGTGGAATGAAGCCAGATTGGTTGCATCAAACCTAAATATAGAAATAAAACTATCCCATGTATGTAATTAAGTTAGGTGCAAGAGGGCAAGGTCACATGACAACAGCACACCTGATGCTAACTTGGAAGAAATGAATGTCTCAGATGATACTTCAGAAGAGCCCTACTTCAGAAAGTGTGTGTTTTAGGTTTTGGTAGACAATGTTATAGCAGGGTTAACTGTCCACTTCAATGCTGTTAAGCAATTTGTACAAAAAATGCTTTCTTGTGGAAATATCTCACCATGTCTGAAAGTGACGTGGAGAGAAAATCTTTATCTTTATCATAGCAATATCCTGCTGATTTTAATTGGTGATGATTTTGGAAAAGAAATGCAACATTTAGCCTCAGTACATGAAGCAGATTTTGCAAATGTACAGTTAAAGCCATTAGGTCTGTTGAACTTGTTAAGAAAGTACAGACTTGGTGACCTGTTTCCAAATGTGTGTGATAGCTTAAGAGTACAGTACTATTAACAATTCCAGCAACAGTAGCTTCTGAAGAGAGGCCACTCAGCAAAGTTAAGTGAATTAATAATTATTTAAGGTCTACAATGTCTCAGAAACGCCTTGTGAATTTGGCCAGGCTAAGTATTGAATCAAACATTGCCATAACAATTAATTTTCATGCTGTGATTTGAAATTTTTCACAAAAGTCCAGAAAAGCTATTTTTAAAAAGCATATAGTAAGTTTATCTTCCTTTCTTTACTAACACTAATGTCTTCTGGTGACCTGATTTGCATTGCAATATAAAGGGATGTTTCAATGTGAAGTATTTTGCCTTATCTGTATTGTAGCATAATCAAAGATGTTCCAATCAAATGTGCTTTCTTATCTCTGATCCTCTTTTATTTTATTTGTATTTATCATGGAGGGAGTATAAGAGCATAAGGCCTTACATGCAGAATAATAACAGAGTGCTCCACTCAGCCTATCTCTTGTCTTCCATACCCTTTTTGACCTTACAGTATAACCAATGGTAAGGGGACCAAAAGAGACATAGTGTTTCTTGATAAAATCCCTCTCATAGGCCCTGGTAGAGCATGCAGAAGGTCCCAAGATCAATCCCTGACATCTCCAGGTAGGGCTGGGAGAGACTCCTGCCTGAAACCCTGGAAAACCACTATCAGTCAGTGTAGCCCAGCCAAGGAGAAACTGTGGCCTTCCAGAAGTTGTGGGACTCCCAACAACCCCAGCCAGCATTAGCAATTGGCAGGGATGATGGGAGTTATCATCTAACAGCATCTGAAGGGCCACTGCTTGCAAGCAAAAGCCCCTCTTCAGACCTTCCCTGCTCAACATGGGAAGGACAGAGACTGAGTCGGCAGAGCCAACATGCACAACAACTGTGCCTCCTACATGTGCTTGAATAGGGCTAGAGAAGACAATGGTTCTTATAGGGGACAATAAGAACCAAAGTAGTGTCCTGCTGAATGTGGCCAATGGCCCATCTAGGCCAGCATCCTGTTGTCAAGGTGCCCAGCCAGATGCCTATGGGAAGCCTGAAAGCACAAACCTGAGCACAATAGCATGCTCCCCACTTGTGAGTCCCAGCAACTGGCGCCTACAGTGGAGGCAGCACATTGTCTATCAATGGCTGCTTGGCACAATGGCTTTCCTACTTCTAATGTGGGGTCATGATGGAGAAAGTGTCCCTTCAGAAACCTCTGGCCCAGATCATCAAATAAGCTCAGGCCTACCTAACTTAAATGAAACCAATGCCTGTGACAGTCAACTCTGATTAAGCAAGTAAAGTACTGGCTCAATTCCCTTGGCAACTTACTATATTTTCACTCCAGAAGACCAAGGAGGCCCTATTTGTTTGATTTAGCCCTTTAGACATTCTCTGTTTTTGAAGCAAAATGCTTCCTTTTGCATTGAATAAAATGGAGTACTCTTTGTTATGTATTTAGACTCAGTTAACAAATAAAAATTCCAGCCAGGAAACTGCAATTAATATCACCATATGCCAAAACTGTTTCGTTCTCCTAACCAAAGAAAACTTATTTTTATTCTATTCAGGGATTAATCTGAGCCAAGGCTCAGCAATGGAACCTCTTTTTAATGCCAGCACTTGGCCCTTGAACATCTGAAGCAAAAACAAACCAGGGATGTGTAGAATGCTTTTCCTCATCACTGTTGGAGAGTAACCACAATAGCCTACATACCTAGAATTAGATATTTCCAGGCAGTCTCATCTCCCGGCATCTGTCCACTTCAAAAATTAAAACACTGACTGTCTGTTTCCATCCCCTGCCTGCCCTTTAATTAATAGCACTCTCTACACGGGAACTAGAAAAGAGTCAAATCCTTTCTGGAGGGTGACTGAGAAATTCAAGTTTGAGGAGAGAATTCTCCTCTTGAGAATTCCGTTGTGCACACAGTGCAGGAAAATGTATGAGCTGCTTCATCTTGGCTGTGTTGCCAAGGACCGATTTGGGAGCCATGCATTTTTCCACACAGTTGAGACTCAGACTCAGCAGTTTAGCAAGATGACTCTCTGGACTAAAGACATAAACCGATGCAAGGAGGCACCCTCTGCCCCCTCGGAACCAACCACAGACCATTCTAAACTTAATACACTGACTTGAAGAAGCATGCCAAGGAGAGAAATGGTGACACAGACACACGGCTGGGATTGTCAGAGGAATGCTGCCAACACCCCCTCAGCTGACCACTCTTAAAGGGAAAACACATGCGTCTTCCGTATGCCTGCCAGCACTCTGCTAACAGTCATTTATGGGCTTTGGCTCCTCCTGATCAGAGCAAAGTTAAAGAAATCTTACCTAACCAACAAGCTAAAAGGCGTACAGTATTCACAAGAGAATAAGATTTTCTTTTCTCTGCAAACAGCTTTCGGAACTGAATTTACAACCTTCAAACCATTCTGTGAATTCAAGTAAATTCCGTTTCTGTCAAGTCCTATTATAGCAGGGTGAGGCAAAATGCAGTAACTATATGTTTTTCTTCTAATGCAGATGTCTCTTAAGTTTAGCGTAAGAAAAGATGGTGCCCTACAACTAATAGTAGCACATTTCCCAAATCAATATTTGAGTTTTGGTGACATAAGAACAGCAGTGCCTTTTCTTTTATTGCCTTACAATGCTCACTTGGAATGCTTACTTACTTGCAAGTCAGTCCCACTGAATAAAGTGGGACTTACCTCTGAGTAAATATGCACAGGAGACTTAGAACTGTGAGTTGCTCCTCGCAAACAAGCACCAGCCTGAAAATAGTAAAAAGTAATACACCGGAGACATTTGCAATCCTTTCAGTCTTTCTTCCATAGCCCTGCCCTCTCCGTCAGAAAGGATATATGGGGAAAGTGGCAGTACATTTGGGGGGAGGGTTAAGCTGCAGCCAGGCTGCTTAATTGGCTCCAGGTGTCCAATGAGCCAAACCAAACCAAACCAAACCAGGAGGTTTCAGCAGCAGCTGGGCAAGAATGTGCCACAAATAAAAACGGGCTGTGGTTGTGTAGTAAAAGGAAATGGATGTCTATGACCAGTTTTTCCTAGGAGAAGAATAGGCTTGGAACAGCAGTGCCACGAGTATTACTTTCTTGCCGACAAACAGAATGAGATATAGCTCAGTAGGCACATAGCGACAGGGATGTCAACTTTTCGACAGACCAGTGTAGCAGCTTGTTGTGCATACTTCAGCTGTTGGCAACATTTAGGTTCACATGGTGAAATAAAGCTACAATTATATGGGAGGAGTAGGGAGCAGACCGTGTTGCTTTTTCTGATCAGTTGGCAATCATAAAAACTTATTTATTTATTTAAATATTTGCAAACTGCACTTTTGTAAAACTACAATAAGGCAATGCACAACATACAAAAGTTACAACAACAATAAAAGCATCAATAAAATATCAGAGCAGGGATGGACATCTATAAATATGGGTTGGTTAAAAAAATAATTTGCATTTCAAAGTCTCATCTGAATAACACTATTTTTAGGTGATATCTAAAAGAAGACAGGAATGATTCCTGCTGAACTTCTGCTGGCAAGGTCTTCCACAGGGCAAGTGTTAAATATGTAAGTTCAATACACATAAATTGTAATGTTTGTATGCATTGAAGTAAAAAAAAAAAGTTACCTGGAGAACTCAATGTCTTATCTTAGTCAGTCTTTGGAGTCAACAGCAGGAGAAGCTCAGCTCAGCGATGATGAACAAGCAAGATGATTGCATAGGATTGCTCTTTGGGGCCAGGGAGAGGAAAGTTTCTTAAACTGTATTTAGGACTAGAAAGACAAGCAATCTGTTACTTTGTATTTTTGCAATGTTTTATTTTGTAACTAGTTTAAGGCAGTTTTGCAGTAAAACCTTTTGGAATGCATTCTTGTGGTGGAGCTCATTCATTCCGCTTGCAGCAACTCAAACAGCAAGCCCTGCCACACTAAAGGCTCAGTCCCTAATAAAGGCTAACACCAAACCTCAGGGATGTGGGGGACCACAAAAGTGCCCCATCAGAGAATCTCAGTGACCAAGGTGAAGCAAAAAGGACCAGGCAATTCTCAAGGTGCTTCGAGACCAAGTTGTTTAAGGCTTTGTGAATTAATTCAATAACTTTGAGCTGAGTCCAGCAGCAAACTGGCAAAAATAGTTCTTAAAGTTGTTTAGCCTTTGAGTTTTTAAAGCTGGGATTGCCAGCTGATAAGAAGTTGAAAAAGGGGCGTGGAGCTTTTTAGTAAAGCTATGATATGCAGAAATCAACAAGCAATGATTTTTAAACTTTGGAGATAAACATTATCACTGGTTAGTTGCTTCAGATCCTATTGCTGTTAATCAACTGTTCCCCTCTCTCCAGTTCTTCAGTGCACGGTGTTAAGGAGGGACTTGTCTTTTTAAGAAGAGAATTACTGTACAATAAACATGTGACAAGACAATAACATATTTTGTGTTATCCAAATATCACTCAAAAATCACGTTACATAAAAATGAAGTAAGAAAGCCTTGTCAATTTTACCTCTAATGTTTTGAAAGTACAAATGAAATGGACAAAGGCCTCAACCGCACAGAAGTTTAATGTCGATTTGAAACCGCATTTGATTTTTGGATGTTGCCCACATGATGTTTTCCCCAGCCAACTGGTACACTTTAGTTTTTCAACAATATATTTGAATTTTCCCTATCTGGAAAAAAATCTGAACAGGAGAAGTAAGTCCCAAATAAAATCACTTGGTACCCAACTGCAGACACGCAGGAGTGCTTTGTCTAGATGGGTTCTGGTGATTTCCATTATGTTTCTGTCAGCTAAAAAAAATCTTGCTTTTTCTTTTTAAAGAAGTTTGCAGCCTTCTAACCTGTTTCTGGCCCATTAGAGTGTTGTTTTAAACTAGCCTCCTGTGAGGAACTTGTTGTAGGCTTTCTGAAAGGCCATATAAATTATGTTGTTCAGTTCCCCTTTTGTTGACCACTTTGGTCATATTTTTCATTTGTAACAGAAGAATTAATTTCCCTTTACAGAACCTTTGCCAGTTTTCTGCCGTCTCTTCCTAGACATGCCCGAACCTTATTTTCCACCCTCCCCTCAACTATCTATTGTGTAACATAAAATGCCATACACAAAGGTGTCGTTTTTGACTAGGAATAACTTGTTCCTGCTCTAGGGCTTATGTGAAAATTGGCCAGGGTGGCCAGGGGTGGAGTGAGGGGCGAGGATAAGCAGGCTGCACTTTTAGCATCTCTGGCACCAACTGGTTAAATTTAAAGTAGACTGGGATCTTTGTTAAGCTTTCTCCACTCAAGCAATTACAGTCATGGAGAGAGCAGGTTCACACTTGCCGCCTTGCCCCCCACTGTTGCATCCTGATTCCCTCACACAGAAGCTCCCCATGCAATTTATAGTGCTGCATGACCCAGTTGCCTTCTAAATCCGGCCCGTGGATGGTCCGGGAATCAGCGTGTTTTTACATGAGTAGAATGTGTGCTTTTATTTAAAATGCATCTATGGGTTATTTGTGGGGCCTGCCTGGTGTTTTTACATGAGTAGAATGTGTGCTTTTATTTAAAATGCATCTCTGGGTTATTTGTGGGGCATAGGAATTCGTTCATCCCCCCCCAAAAAAAAATAGTCCGGCCCCCCACAAGGTCTGAGGGACAGTGGACTGAAAAAGTTTGCTGACCCCTGGCCTATAGGCATGCAGCAGGCTTGCTGATTCTGTCCTTCCAATGTATAGATGGTGGCAGGGAAGTGAGTGAGGATTGACAGAAGGGCCAGTGCCAGGAAATGCAGGTGGCCATTCTTCTTAACCTCACACCAACATGTAACTCAGTGTTTGGGGATTTTTCCTTTTTGTACAATCTTGTACAATGGGACTTTGGGACATTTTTTCGTCATTGTACAGTCTTGTGTGATAAATAAGGATGGGGGAGAAATATGATTCAGTTCACATTTAATGGGAAACCAGGTTAACATGCACTTTCTGAAACAATACACCAACCAAAGCACAGCCATTCTTCTAAATTTACGCTTCTCTGAATTTTGCAGTGCAGTTCTCTCACCAAGTAAGTCATGCAATGTGTTATAAAATGCTTATACTAGGGCAAAGTGTGCATATCAATGCATATTTTAGTGATCATAGTTGAATGATGTATTTGGGAAACTATATTCAGGGAAACTGCTTTGCAAAAATGTGAATATCTGGCAAAATTGCATTAAAAACGTGTACACACACACACACACATATGGAGAAATTCATGGATGAATTTTCATGAGGGCTTTTTTTATTTTAAAGAAGTTGCAAACTGATGTGGTAATATGGAGAACTGAACTTGAAGATGAGAAAAATGAGAAACTGAGAGAAACCAAAATTGACAGATTTCCCCATCCCTAGTGATAAATTAGACTAAAAGCAATATAAGCCCGAGATGCTATAACTATATTATAGCTATTGAAATAAGGTAGATGAACTCTCTGTTTCTAGAGGGAAATGCTTCTAATTTCCATTCATTTATCCTCAGGTTTCTGCAAGAGACCGTGTATGTCATAGTTCCTGTAAGTTAGCCTTTGGGTAGTTGAACCCGTCATAGGGTTGTCAGTAAAATCACAGGCTGTGACAACTGCTTTGGCCTTCGTAACACAGTACCATCCACCCATATTAGACTCTGAACCAGTGAATGTATCTCTATAGAGGAGCCTGTGCAGTGTCGTGGTCTGTATGTCAGCATAGGGCTGAGGAGACCCAAGTTCAAATGCCCACTTAACTGTTCAGTTCACTGAATGACCTTGTGCCAGTAACAGCCTAGGGTGGTCATTTATGCATTGCCAAGGAAAGATGAAGTGCATCGTCGAAAAAGAGAACAAAAGAGGGTGCAGATTTGCATAAAATTTACATGTGTTAATTTATGGTGTAGAGGTGCAAATTTAGACAGAATTGCTCTAATTTTAATAGAAATACATCTCACCATCATGAATAAGACAGTGACCAGGTGATCCATGTCTGTGGACTGTTGAGCAACTTCATGGATGCTGCTCTCTCCCCCTTCCTCTGGTTCTTTATCTTTAAACTGGATGTGGACCAGGCAGCCTTTTCTGAAAGAAGATTCATTGAATAAAACATTGTCCGCACAATTTCTTCAAAGAGAGGAGAGCCCCCTGTAAAGTAAGATGCATAGCCACCCTGTAACAGCCTAATGTAAATCATATGGGCTTCCTCACATTGTTGTGAATATGAAATGCTTGTTTATCACAAAGCAATTGGTTGGTTTCTCATAAAACAATTGGGAAGAATAGTGCCTACAATTTGTTACTAGCCACCTGAGTGGTGCATGAGATCCCAGGAGTCTTGGCCCTCAACCAGGGTCTGTGTGTCTCTGGGAAGAAATGAGGCATGGCAGAATCTGTAGTGTCTTTGAAAGATGGTTTATTAACACATATGTATAACCTGGGTGTAGATGAAGGGAGTGCAGAGTTTGCAGCTTGTCCTTTCCTGCCACCCAGCTTTGCATTTAGACCCACCTGACATGTTATCACTTTGTTTCTGCTTCTCGCCTTCACGGCAGCCCATGGAATTCTGCCTCACTCCTTCCCAACAAACCTTTAGCTTTCAAAAAGGACAAAATTTCCTGCGACATCACCTCCATCATCTTGGCAACCTGGCAATTCTCCTGCCTCTGTCCACTCCTGGGGGAAATAAGTGACTGGGAGTGGCCACCGGGACCATATAACACCGGTACTGAGAGATCTGCATTGGCTCCCAGTACGTTTTATAGCACAATTCAAAGTGTTGGTGCTTACCTTTAAAGCCCTAAAAGGCCTCAGTCCTGTATACCTGAAGGAGCCCCATCATTCAGCCCCAAGGGCCTTCTGGCGGTTCCCTCACTGCGAGAAGTGAGGTTACAGGGAACCAGGCAGAGGGCCTTCTCGGTAGTGGCGCCTGCCCTGTGGAATGCCCTCCCATCAGATGTCAAGGAATGAAGCAACTATCCTACAGGTACTTGTAAAAGACGTCTGAAGGCAGCCATGTTTAGGGAAGTTTTTTATGTTTAATGCTGTATTGTGTTTTTAATATTTGATTGGGAGCCTCCCAGAGTGGCTGGGGAAACCCAGCCAGATGGGTGGGGTATAAATAATAAATTCTTCTTCTTCTTCTTTTGTATTGCCAATGGCCCCTAATGGCTTGGTACTTGGTTTGCTGTTGTTCCTTAAAGCTCTGCACATAGCTCATCCTGCCATGCTAGTTTGCATAAGCTAACCCATTAATTCCGTGTTTGGCACAGTTCTGCAGCTTGTAGTTCCCCTTCATATCCCAAATATTATCTAAATACTACAGTTTATTTATTTTCTAATATTTACTAACAGACTCTGGTACCCCAGCTATAATAATATTTTACCTCATATTTACCTCATTTTACCTCTCAGCTTCTATAAGGGGCAGAGACTTGGTTTTCAAATGAATGAATGAATGGTTAAAATCCAGGCCAGGAAACAGCATGGCTAAAATCTGGGTAAAACCTGGTCAACCTAGCAAAATGGCAACTCATCTGCTTATATTTGCCTTTTAAAGAAATTACATGTAGCAGGCTTCATCTGAAACAGCATGAGACAAAATGGGGAATGTGGCATTTAAGGTTAGGGTGGGCAGGTAAAAAAAGAGAACAGTGTTCCTGCACCTTTGATAGTTGTGTATTACAGGAATCTTAGCAGCTGTAGGTTGCATTGCAAGCTACATCTGCAGAAATTTCTTCTTCCTCATGACTACTACAGATGCAGGAATCCTATCTTCTTCTTCACCTGCTCACCATACTTAACGTTTTCTTGTCACCTGCACATTTTATAATACTGTACATATATTATTATTAATTTTTATTATTATTATAGGCTGAATCCAACACTACATGCAAGGAGTTACTATTGTGCAGCAGGTCTTCTCCTTCTTCTCTTCTCTGCATGTACCCTCAGATCTGCTCAGCAGGGTTGTCCAACCCCTTGCAACAGTTTTTGAGGGTACATAGGGAGCTGCAGGAAAGAAGAGGGGACATTCTATTCCACAAGCAGAAGTCTTGCCGCACTAGCAGAACAGCAGTGTTGGATCTGACCCTTTGTAAAAATCTGCTGTCTTGTTGCTGCTTTAGTAAATTAAAAAAAGCCTTTAATTTATTAATCTAACCAATTAATTGATTAAACATTGCAGCCTTCCATCCTACATATGATATGAGCAAATTTTAATACTGGCTTATTTTGCATTACAACTGTTTTTCCAGGTTCAAGGGCCTTGAATTAATTCGCAAAGCCGTGAACAACTTAGGTCCAGGATACCTTAGGGACTGTCTAAATCCCAGCGCAATCACTGAGATCATCTGAAGGAATGTTGCTGGTCACCCCCTGAAATGGTGAGGTTCATTTGACATCAACATGAAACAGAGCCTTTGGTGTGACCTGTTGAGTCCTGTGGAATGAAATGCTAATTCAGAGATTTTCAGAGCAATTCCGCAGGCCTTAAGCACCAAGCTTATGCAGACAATTAAGAAAATAGATAGATAGATAGATAGATAGATAGATAGATAGATAGATAGATAGATAGATAGATACTTTATTGTCATTGTACATAGTACAATGAAATTGAATGCCATCCCACATTTACAGCCACATATACGCATTTATACATTTACAGCCACACATACACATACATACCATCCATCACGACTCCCCAAGATCATATCATTTGGTTACAGCATTTAAAATAGTTATAGCTCTTGGATAAAAACTGTTTTTTAGACTATTCGTTCTTGATTTAATTGTTCTATATCTCTTGCCCAAGGGCAACCGTGCAAACAGACTATATCCAGGATGAGACGAATCCTGTAAAATGTTGTTTGCTTTTTTGAGACAACGGGAGCTATATAGTTCGTCCAAAGATGGGAGAGGATATATTTCCATAATTGTTAAATGGTTGTCTTCAATTTAAACATTGTATGCGTTATAGATATAGATATCACTGTAAATTGCTTTGATATTTTTTATGATATAGCGGCATATAAACATTTTAATAAATAGATTCTGTATCTGGCTTTTCTTTGGGCAGAATTTGCCAAGAGTTGCTTTGGTAAAAAATTGTGTGTGTGTACACTAAAATAATTGAGTTCTGAGTCCATTGACCAACTGAGTCCATGAGTTACTGGGGTAGTAACAAATAATGACAATACTACCACTACTACTACTACACATATAGAACAATGGTCCCTGTAGAAATCGGTTATGGAAACCTGGGTTTAAATACAGTCAGTGATTAATAATTACCTTTCATGGAAGTTCAGAAAGGTATACTTTCTAGGCTTGTTTTAATTTTTTTTAAAACTAATCTCTATTTACTGTGGCAGAACACTTCACTCAGATATGCTGTGTACTGCACACCATTAATTCCCATCTTACTCTTCCATGGGTCTACAGTTTTTCAAGGAAGCTGTGACATTGTCCTATGGTGTCTTTGATGGTTTCTACCACCAGAAGTCCTAAAGGAGGTTTCAAATGGTGGAAATGAAACTGGTGTGCTGTAAACAAGTACCAACAGTGTCAGCATTCATTTATTACAGAAATCTGTGGGGAATTGAAGGGAAAATAATGTTACACAAAGCAGAAGTCCTCCTGGTAAAATTTCTCCTGGACCACACAGAGTTGTGTCCCCACCCCCCAAGTCTGCCTTAGGATCTAGAAGTAATATACTGGTAACAACTTCATATCCCTCAATGAATCCAATTAGTCTTAAGTTGCCCTTGTTGGATTGAAAGTGACAATATTTGCACCTAGTGGCAGAATGAACTCTGAAAACATGTAGTTCAGTTAAACAAATTCAGTACAGTATGAGGTTGCTAATACCGGTAATACAATGTGCAGGGCTGGTTTCATGCTTGATGGGGAAAGCATTCTTGGGTGGGCTTCCTTGTACACCTGTGGGCCTCCCTAGTAGGCAGCAGTGCTGTGCCACCATTTTAGTTTCCTAGAATGACCCCAATGTGGCATCACTGTGGAAGATGAATGTGAACTTTGTGGGAGTCTCGGAGTCATGGGAGAGCATCATTTAAATTTCCACAATGCTTGAGAATGAGGCTACATTGGCAAGACACACATGTAAAATTCTTCCTGTTTTTAATTTATATTTGTTTTTAACTTTTTATGGTTTTATTTATTATTATTTTGTTTGGTTTTTTAAACAAAGAAACTAACAATATATTCTTGCCCAGAGGATCCTATTAACTACTAAAAGTCAGGAAGAGCTAGGTAAGATTTCCCCCCTCTTCAGTTGACTAGGTTGCCTACACATGAGTAGTTTTCAAGTGCTGGCTAAACTAGCTATATATCACATTGGTATATTAATTCTCAACCCCCTTACTAGTACACTGCAAGTGTTACATTTCTACACGTGAAGGGGAAGGAATATGCAATCATTATTTTGTATTGACTTCAGCAGGGTTAAGTACAGAACTTAAGGTAGTTCATGGCTTTAGGTCAGTGGCAGACCTTGGCATCTAATATTTCAGTGGTGCCCTATGCATTGCTAAAATCCAGTGCCCGTCCTGCTGCCTCTCACCTTCCACTGGATGTCATAGTTGTGGCACTCCCTGCAGCACCCCAGAAGCTTCATGCACTCCCCTAGATCCACCTTTGCTTTAGGTAAGCAACTCCACATATGCCTCAGTCCCATCCCCCATCCCCTTCTGCAATATAAATAATACTGGCTTACCTTGCAGGGTTGTCGTAAGGACTACATCTAAATAATGTTCACAAAGCACCCTGAACACTTGAAAGTACTGCACTGTACAAGATAATGATAGTGAAGACAAATATTCATTAGGGTTCTTCTTCTTTTTGCTTTTATTTTGCATATCTGTAACCAGCATGGGATGACACAAGAATATCAACTGGGTCACCGATGTTCTAATTGCAGTTCCCTTGCTGTGTTGCACTTACTGATCAGAAGCCTTGGTGTCCCATTATTTATGCAGTGGGGTATCAAAGTGGCATCTCCCAATGTGTTTCTCGCTTCAGAGTATACTTTCCAGTCTGGCTTAAACTTGATCCATCACCCCTTCTGATAGCTGTCTCTAATTAAACGGACAATCAAGGAGATAGAAGCTTCCTTATTCAGAATGGCCAAAATATGACATAGCTCTATATGCAGAACTACTTCGCACATGACTTTCACATCCAAAGATAATCTTGTGCAGGAAAGTATACTGTTACTCTGTGAAATGTCATGCAAATGTTTCTTTTTGCTATGAATATACAGGTAAGAGCCTCTGAACCTGTGAAACTGAAGTAAAACAAATTGTTCTGTCCTCCTTCACCTGTAGTGCTGCACAAGATCTTCTTTTCACAAAGATACTTGGCAAATATAATCTGAAAAATGGCTATTACAGGAAGGTAGCCTGCCTGCCTTGAATAGTGTGATGTGCATCATTATCATAATCTAGATTTGGACATTTCCAGGGCTCTGAGAGTGCATGGTGTGTGAGTTACTAGAGATGGACTCAGTCACCCCTGCCCCTTTTGTAAAGGAACATCTTATGTGCAATGCTTGTTCCATGTTTTGGGGGCCTTTGTGCGAGATCCCCTCAGCAGCCAGCTGCCTGAGTGCACCCACTTTCCCCTTCTTACCACTGTTGCCGATGTCCACTTGCTTGCCCTGCTCTCTCTGTGCCCAAGAAGCCATATCAGAACAACACATGTAAAACTTAATGATAGCACTTTAA
Source organism: Lacerta agilis (assembly GCF_009819535.1). Lineage (NCBI taxonomy): Eukaryota > Metazoa > Chordata > Lepidosauria > Squamata > Lacertidae > Lacerta > Lacerta agilis. Next base: position 38,254,798 of record NC_046320.1, read on the forward strand.
ATGGCTTCCTCTTCACAGAGCTACAGTTTCCAGAGTGGTTTAACAATCAATCCCTCTTCCCAGTGAACTCTGAAAATTGTCACTCTGTGAGGGGAACAGGCCACTCTCAGCTCTGCTAGCAAACTACAATTCCCAGCATTCTTTGAGGGGAAACCATGACTGTTAAAGTGGAATAATGGTGCTTTAAATGTATGGTGCAGCTGAAAGGGGCATGGGTGGACAAGGTGTAGGGCAGGGGTCAGCAAACTTTTTCAGCAGGGGGTTGGTCCACTGTCCCTCAGACCTCATGGGGGGCCGGACTATATTTTGGAAAAAAAAAATGAACGAATTCCTATGCCCCACAAATAACCCAGAGATGCATTTTAAATAAAAGCACACATTCTACTCATGTAAAAACAGGTTGATTCCCAGACCGTCCGCGGGCCACATTTAGAAGGCGATTGGGCCACATCCGGCCCAGGGCCTTAGTTCGGGGACCCCTAGTGTAGGGCAATTACAGATCATTATCACTTTTCTCACTGTCTGTTAGAAAGGCAGATGGACATCTTTCAACAGCCTCCGGTTTTTACCATCCTCCTTTCTTCAACATGTTGGTTGACAATGCCCTGTCTACTAGGACTGATACCATTAAAACAAGAGCTCTTAAGTGTTTATAAACACACAACCAGTAGAACAAGGTAGCAAAGGCCTTCTGTTAGCATGGACTGTCCCATGGCACAAGTATCCTCTATGAATGAGGTGAGGAACTAGCACTTCAGGGGAAGAGGTTTGCCTTTCTTGGTCCTGATGTTTTACAAACAACATGAGGGAGCATTAAAAAATGAAGATTCCCCTGTTGTCTAGAATAACAGCCCACTGTTAACAAAAATTCACTGTGTAGTATACTATTATGCTATCTTTTTAAGACCAGATATGCAGAGCCAGACTGGAGAATGCCTTCCAAGTTCCTCTGTCTCAGGGAGGACTCTTTTAGTTCTAAGGGGAGAGTATGAAGAGGCAGCCATTTTGTATTGCATCCTAAATAAATTACAGTATCACAGCCAACAGTAGCAGTCAGAGAGGATGGGAGTTGAAACAAAATAAAAAATAAAAATAAATTCCCCTTCCAGTAGCACCTTAGAGACCATCTAGGATGGGAGTTGTCATCCAAAAGAGCCATCTTTGATGGTGTGCCCTCCATGCCAAATGACACTCGCTCTGCTGCATGTTTTAGACCTTGCAAGCCAAGGCCTAAACGCTAAAGGGCAGTTTCACACACCACAGTTTAAAATACATTATTGAGACTGTCTCCTGCTCATTTAAAAATGATACTATTATATTCCTCCAAGGGAATCAAGATGGCATGCAAAGATGGCATGCACACATGATTTCTTTCCCCAGCCTTTTATATTCACAACAAGAACAACAACTGCCCCATGCAGAAAACAAGGCTGTAAACAAACAACTGGCCCAAGACCACCCAAATAACTTTGGCTGAGCTGAGAAACTGAGGGCCTAAAAAGTATGAGGGCCAGTGTAAGGCTATATCCTTATTAGCTACCTGGGGCCTTGATCAACAATGCTGAATCTTACATTGGGCCTTCCTATGTATGGATGTGCTTGACAGAAAATGGAAAGGACAGGGCAGTAGTAAGTTCCTACATGCTGTGGAATTCAGGAAAATCATGTTTTTAAAAATGTGCACACATTAAAAAAATCTAAGGGCATGTCAGACCCTCCAAGTGACCCTATTTTTCAGGGACATCCCTGATTTAGAAAAGCTGTCCTGGTTTTTTATTTGATCCCGGAATGTCCCACTTTTCCTTAGGATGTCCCTATTTTCATTGGAGAAATGTTGGAGGGTATGGAGTTATCCAGCCCACAAGCCGTCTGAAGCAACCCTGCATAGGGAAGTTTTTGTAATGTTTAATGTTCTATTATGTTTTTATATGTGTTGGAAGATGCCCAGAGTGGCTGGGGCAACCTAGTAAGATGTGTGAAATAGTGAAATTATCATGGAATGGGACATCCCTATTTTCATCGGAGAAATGTTGGAGGGTATGGCATGTGCACTGCTCTTGTGCTACCTCTGATTATCAGCAATAGAGACTACTGTGCAGATAAAAGTGCTCATATTTGGACTGAAGCTTGCATAGGCTTACAGGGAAGGGGAAGTAAAAGGTTCCTCTGAGCCCAAGTTCTCAGTTTAAAGGATGGGGGGGGGATTGTCTATGGAAAAAAATGCACCTCCTCAATTGCACATCCTTTGAGACCAGCTCTTCTACTCTGGGAGATCTACAGCCTCCAACCATTGCTCCACTCCCAGATCCTCCCAGGTTGAGCAGAGGAGCAGCAGCAGCTGCCCCCAAGAGACCAGTCATAGGCATCTGCTCAAGCCAGATATTTTTTGGGAAACTAAGCACCCCAATCCAGCTAAGGATATCCTCCCAAATAAGCAGACTTCTGTATGTGCATCACTTGCTGCTGGATCAGAAGCCATAAATATGCATGAGATGCACCTGAGTACAGATGCTTTATCCACATTGTATTGACTTTAACATACAAATGCAACTAAACACAATTCAGTGGGGATTGAGTGTGTGCATGCGGGTATGCATCTGATTTCTACCTGTCGTTCCTGATCCAATTTTGGAATTGCATTGATTTACACCCGTGGTTCCTGATTTATACCTGTGGTTCTAGCAAGTGACACGTGCAGCATGAAAGCTTGTTTCTGCATGCAGATCTTTGCACAGAGGTAAGGAAGCCTGGGCAAAATGTGTGAGAAAATAAAAGGAAGATAAGTTTCCTCTTCTCTATCCTCCCCTGTCCTGAATGTTTGAGTGTATTGGACACTTTTCTATATTAAGAAATGTGCATGTTTATAGTTGTTGGTTTTTTTAAGACCGGCAAAAGTGAAATTCTACTAAACAGAAAGTTTTTAACGTGTCCACTTTTGTAAAAGGAATCAAAAGGAATCATCTATCCTATATGCAGGAGCAGATGGCTGCCAAGAATGCACCAGTACAATCTCTTATTTCAGAAACAATTCCCATTGAACTATCAGCAACAAAAAGTGTTTGCCCAGAAGCAAGTCCCACTGATTTTTTTTTTAAGTTTATTCTAAGAATGATGCAGGCATAGAAGTGCAACATCAGTATAAAATAAAAACTGCACCTCTGTGCAACACTTTAGTTTATCTCTCTGCCTCATTCCATTCTATCCTCATTTGTACATCCAATACTTTCTGCTTGGTTTTAGTACAGATTGGCCTCTGCGTGGGGTTGTTGAACTGAGATGTACTCTGAGTGCTTCACTACACAAATAACTAGTACAATGCATTTTTTTCTAGAAGAAAATTGGTATATAAACATTTAAATTACTCAAATGCTATTGAAACCTATTTCTGAGGAATCCCTATAGGCCATGGGACTCATAGTATATTTATTCACTGCTATTTAACTAGAAGTGGCTGAAGCAGAAGTGATAGTAAGCAGCCTAAGAGAATTCTGATGGCTATTTAGAGGGCTTAAGCATGTTGGGCTTGCTTGTGCTTAGGTACCAGAAGAGCTATGATGCCACAAATCACACCACTATCTCCCCTACCAGTTCTATGATAACCTTAGTAGAGACACCACATGGGGAAAGGGGTGGTGAAACTTGTTTCCTCAAAGTTATCCAGAAAACCTGGATAAATTTTGTTATCTTTATCCTTTCAAATAATCTTTCTCCATTGCAATCCCACTATGCAATGGTTGTAAAAAACTAAATAAATAAACAAATTCCTTTTTACTCTTTTTGATTTAACACACTTGTTCACCATTCAGAGTACATATTGTTTCAATATTGTGTGCAAAAGATGTTCAGGTGGATATCTGAACTGTGTTAGGGGTGTTTCACATAAGTTCTACTATATGCATTAATCCCCAAGCCATGCATTCACAATGTGTGAACGGATTCTTCATCAATACAGTAGCAATTTCTGTAATTATAACAGCTGGAGGAAAGTGTTATGACAATTGTATTCTTATTTTTATTTATGGAATTTGTATACCGCCCTGCATCTGAAGGTCACAGTGCAGTTCACAACATAAAATTACAAAACGAGAAAACAAAATATATAATGAAACAAAAACAAAGCAATTAGCCAAAGGCTTGGTTATCGACAACCACAGGAATTGTTCAAATGCTGTGCAAGCAAATGCACCATACATATAGGGATCTACATGAGAACCAACTGCTACATTGGAGCTATAGGTCAATCCCAGTAGGATTGTCTATATAGTGTGACACGATGATAAATTACATGAAGTACTAGCTAAATGTCTATTTGTTATGATAGGTAGTATGTGGATAAAGAAGGTGAATACTATAACAACTTGGGGGCAACAGACAGGGTCTTACAGAAGGTGCAGAGACAACCTTATACTGTCCTGTAGGATTCCAGGCAGCGAAAGCTAAGCCCCCACAAGGTCTATTGTTGTTGTTTGGGGCCCTTAAACAAACGTGTACCATGTAGAGTATTAACTAATATGGACCCACTCACTTATATGTGAGAGTGCAAAGGGGGAACAATTAGGGATACTATTAGGATGGCTAAGACTAATTACTGCCTCTGGTGATGCCAGCAATTGAGGACTGGACCATCTTCTATATTCATGCCCTCATTCTGTTTCTTTGTAACACTGGAATTTCCATGGAATACTGAGCTTTTGCATCCTTGTGGGTATGTAGAAAGTATTTGTGTACGTTGTAAGTTTATGTTTCAGAAATATTTGCTTCTGTTACACTTGAAGAGCATACAAACTTCCAAGTACCTGTTCATGCTTAATTTAACTGAACTTGGGTTTCCTTCATAAAAAATGAACTTCCCACACCGGTGGCATTTCTGTGTAAGAATTAAAAGCAGGTAATCTGCTTATGGAGGGTTATGTTTGATGATAGCACTCACACAGTAGAAACAAGAATTGGCTTGGACCTCCCAGTGAATGTATACACTATGTACATTTGGTGCTAGACATGTGAAATAATCAATTTTTGGCCTGTCTGAAGCAGTCCTTAACATGGACTGCTGATGTATATCTGTCATACTCTCATTGTTCTCCCTTTAAACTAAAACAAGTGTTTCATGGCCAGCAATAATAAATATAAAATACTAAAATGATGAGTAATATTGCCAATAGCAAGAAAACAAAAAAGAGGAACACATAGCGTAATAATACATTCAAAATAGTTATTTTTCTTCATGTTACATCTTCTACTAAGTTCAAAGATTTTGTTCTTCTTCTGGCACAAAGCAAAAGCTCTGTGAAGCAACTGTGCTTCAAATCATTTCACTCCAATTGTACTAACAGGTTTTAAGAGTTTAAATCGCGAGCCACCTCTGAGTAAACCTTTATCCAAATGACTGCCAGTCACACACAAAAAGAGCACTTCTCTTTCACGGAGTACCTTTTGTGCTTTTGAACCCCAGTCTCTTTTCTCTCACTTTCTTTCTCTCTCCCCCCCCCTTCATGTTTATCTTTGAAGAAAGATGTGTGCTTTTGTGCAGTAATGAAAGCAGGTATCAGTTAATGACAACGGCAACCCTGGCTTCATAATGTACCTTGGAAATGCTTATAGATAAAGCTTCCCATACCTGCATTTATGTAGGAATAAAGTACAAATGCATAAGTCAGGATGACTGTGAGCCCTGTAGGGGCATCATGTAGCAGTTAAAACCAACTATTAGGGGTGACCTAGTCTTGCTTCCCCCCTTCCCCCTCCCATTCCCCAGATCAAGGAGTTATGATTTTCATGCTGATCCTCTCCCCTGCCCCTCAAAACCGGTTTTAAACTGTCCTAAAGTGTTCCACATTTGGATAGCACACTGTCCATAATTCAAGTCAGCTACTCACCGCTTTATTTATTTATTTATTTATTTAAAAAAATCATTTCACCCTCTAGTTTAATCAACACGGGGGGCGGCGGGGCGGGGGAAGTTCCCAAATGATATACATTATTTATTTTTTAATGCCATTACTAAGGTCATCTCAACCTACCCATAAAAAAACCACTCTCAATCGCGCCAACTTGACCTTTAGTATTAATTTTAAGAACACCCTGTTTTAACAATCAACGCGGCTAATGTGGAGAACTCCAAACTTCCCCTGCCCACCCCCCCTGTCTCTGAGAGGAAAATGGGGCTGCATCCTGCTGGGGCTGCCCTCTTTGCCTGCCTTTGTCCCCCCTTGAACCTCGCTACGAGGAGCGCTCTCGATTCGGTGTGTGCGTAAAGTACAGCCTAGGAGCCTGGGGGCACCTTCCTCTTTGCTCTGCCTTGTGTGCGTGTGTGTGTGTGTCTCGTCTCCTCTCTCTGCCTCTCTGCCTCTCTCTCCTTCTCCAGCCTGTGTGTGAGCTGTGAGCACTGCTGCCGCCGCCGCTGCCCTTTGATCCCTGCATTAGTGTTAGTTAGGGGCTTGGAGACACACAGGGAGCAGCCATAGACACCGCCGCACCAGCCCTCATTATTGACACCGCATATGAGCACACACTCTCCCTCGCCCATTAGATCCATTTCTATTGAAGAATATTGCGACCGGGGACAAGCCAGGTGCACGACCGGGGGAGGGGAGGGGAGGGGGGAGAAGAAGAGAGAGAGAGAAAAGGTGGGGGAGGAAGGGCAAGAAAAAGGGGAGAGAGGCGAGGCGGGGGGGCTCTTCTGCTTGGCTCCAGGAAAAGCAGCTTCTCAACCCCCCCACCCCCATTGCCCAGGAGAAGAAAACCAGCCCTTGCTGGGCAGCCACCCTTTGCCCCTGCTTTGTGCCTGCCTCTGCCCCTCTTTTGGGCTTTTAAAAAATATATATATTTGATCCCCCATTAAACCAAGGAGGAGAATGTGAAAAGGGGGGAAAATGCCCAGGAGGAAGCAGGAGCAACCCAAGCGCCTCTCTTCACGTAAGTGCTCCTTTTTTTCTTTCCCTCTCTCCCTCCCCCCATTTCCCCCTTCTCTCCTTCTCTCTCTCTCTCCCCCTCTCTCTTTCTGTCTCTCCCCCCCCCACCCCCCGGTCTCTTGCCTGCCTCCTTCCCCTCCGCAGCCTCCTCCGTTGTTTTGTGCATTAGTTTAGGGTTACAGAGGTGAAACTGACAAAGACACAGCCTGGGTTATTCCTCTTTTAGGTCTGAGCTAAGGCAGCCATGTTGGTGATGAACAGCCTTGTGCCCTTTTAATTTTTTTCCTCTTTCCCCCTCCATGTGTGCGCGCGTGTGTATGTGTGTGTGCGAGGGAGAGAGAGCGAGCCGGAGAGAGCGAGTGTGTCTCCCCTCTCCCTCCCTCCTCTCTTTCTTCGCTCTATTCGTCCTCTCTTCCCTCCCCTTTCTTGTGATTGTGCATTTGTATGTGAATGGATTTCTCTCTTTAAGGCTGGGGTGTGTATGTGTTTGGGGGGGGGGAAGGAAGAGGCTTCTTTTTATTATTATTACTGTTCCTCTTATTGGGGTGGGGAGTTGCACAATTGGAAACGAAAGCGGTTCGCTGGCGCCTTGCGCGGAATCAATTGCGAGGTCCGTCTCCGGCTAAAGGTTGCGGCTGGGCTCGCCGGCCCCGGAGCCGGGGAGGAGGAGGCGAAGAGCGGCGGGGGAGGGCGAGGGAGGGAGCGGCGCGGGTGGCGGCGTCGGCGTGGGGGGGGGACACAGAACGAGAGAGAGACACGAGAGAATCCGAGGCTGCTGCTTCGCTCCGCCGAGGAGAAGCGAGCATGATATTGGGGGGTGGGGGACGGGGACGGCACGGGAGGCAGATCGTGGCATGCGAGGTCCCTGCAGAGCGGCGGCGGTGAGCGAGCTCGGGGCTTCTCCTCGCGGCTGCAATAAAATGCAGGGTCAGATGGAGCCTGGGCGAGTCGGAGGCTTTAGCGCCGCCGCTGCCCCAGACCAGAGCAGCAGAGCGCAGGAAGGACTCGGAAAAGTGCCCTCCTCCTCCTCCTCCCACAGCCTGCAGGCAATGCACACACCACACATTGACACAGCCGCTCACCCCGCGCTCTCCCTCCTTTCCCACCCCGCTTCTTCCTCTTCCACCTCCAATCTGCCGCTCCCCCCCCCCCCGATTTTTCCTCCTCCTCAATTCTTTGCAAAGCAGTTAACTTTTTCTTCTGGTTCCCTGTGGTAGCAAGAAGCGATCGGGCGCTCTTGGCAGGAGGAGGAAATAAAGTGTGTTTCGTGTGTGGGGACACACACAAATAATATGTCTTGTCTTAAATAATAAAAAAAAAGCCTTCGCGTTGGCTTGGTGTCTCTAAAGAAAGGAGGAAGGAAGGCGGCGTGGGTGGATTTAGGGGTCATTTTCCTCCGCTCTGCCTCCGGCACATATGCTCGCTGCTTACTCGCCTGGCCCCTCCCTGGCTCTGCCCCCGGGTTCAGTGTCGGCGGGGCTGAACTGCTTATGTGTCAAAGCCATGGTCGGTCACCTGAAGTTCACTAGGGAGGGAGGGAGAGGGAGAGAGGGCTAAGGTTGTCGCGGATGGCGTGTGTGCCTTGCGGGGTGCGCGCGCGTGTTTTTGTGTGCGGGGGGCTCCCCGCCGCCTTTCCTCTCGCCTCAGACAAAAGAGCGCGATCGATTACTTCCCTCTCTCCACAGATACATAATTTTCCGATAGTTTATCAGGGAAGGGTCTTGGAGAGAGGACTGACCTCCCCCTCCCACTTTTCTTCCCGCCCTCTCATCCTTTCTCTGCCTTCTCCCCTCCCCTCCCCTCCCCTCCCAAGCACACACTAGCAGCCTGCCACGCATGAACCGTAGCAGAGGTGGGGACACCAATGGAACCGGAGGGATCGCGCGCACCAACGCTGCTCCTTCCCCTTGCCGCGCAAAGCCGAGGAAGAAGGGCGCCCTATTGGGCCCCTCCCGGCACTGTTATAAGCACGCATCCCCCCCCCCCCCCAATCACCGTCTAATCGCCTTCGCGTTAGTGGATTCGGTTTTGGAATATTGAGGTTTTCCTATCCTAAAAAGCTCAGAGAGGTTGCACAATTGAGTTTCCTGAATGTCTAAAGAGGCTACAATTGCATCCACTGCTACTGCTTTTCTTTGGGTCACTTGCTTAAAAAAAGGGAGCGGTGGGGTGGGGGCAAGGTCAGTAACCTTTCAGTTTTAAATTATGTATTTTCATGTGTATAAATCTCGGAGGGCTTCTGATTGAAAGTTCGTCTAGCCCTAAAATACTATGAAATGCAATATAAGGGCATTTTCAAAGCATGCATAGAGTTTTGTGGAGCATTCTTTTTTAAAAAAACAAACAAACGGAAGAGCCTTTGTATGTGTGCATTGAAAGTCTGAACTGAGAGTTTTGGGAAGCGTGTTGTCTATGCGGTTGAAGACAGCTATGCAAGCAGCTGCAGACTGCCCCGCTAGTGACCTTGACCTAGACCTGGTGCTGCTGCCCTTTCTGTCTGTTTCTCTAGGGCAGAGATGAAATTCTGTCTCCATTTTAGCTCGCTAGGGAAGAATCTCTCATGCTGCTTGTGTGGCTATACTTGGGTTGGCTTGGTGTGTCTCTCTTCCCCTCTCCCCTCCAAATGATTGCAAGTTTTATTACCCATTCGCTGTAGCTGTTTGTAGGGGAAGTTTGTGTTTATTAATACTACAAGGTGCGTGGCCTGTAGGGAAAGAGGGCTGTGAAAATTCCAGCTTTTAAAATGTGGTGCCCTATTTCTTAAGCTTTGGTGCTTAGTTTTAAAGTATTTTTAGGATTTTCTGATGTGTGTGCTTTGGAGGGGAAGGGTGCGTGTGTACCACTACACCACTGTAAATGGATGGTGATTTAGGCCTTTGTGATGCTGTTTGTGTCCGGCAGAGACTACAAGGGTACAAGGCATTGTATCACCCCTAACAGAATGTAATCCTTGTGTAGTTCAGTATGAAAAGTGCAGGGCATTATAGTGTTAGAATGATAGGGTGTCAACATTAATTCTGTCCCTCTTCCCTTCCATGCAGCTATACAGGAAAGTGTTACATGTTCTCTTATTAATTCTTAATAGCATTTTAACGGAGTATACAGCAGCACACACCACATCTTGTAGCACTGTCATACTAGAATAGGTTCACTATGTAAGCAGGATCTTTTTTCTGAAGAGTGAGCCTTGTATATTTTGGCATTCTTTCATAACAAGTAACAGCCTTGCTGTAAGAAAATGGGGTGCTAATGTAGTAACTACATATGTCCTGAGCTTGTTATGAAGGCCACAATCCTAAACTTGCCTACCTAAAAGTAAGTCTCACTAAACTTGGTAGGACTTGCTTCTGAGTAAATATGTCTGGGATTGGGCTGCAACTCCCAACTTTGCCCATGTGCTTCTATGTGATTACTTTTAAGGATGAACCATTGCCAGAAAAGTTCAACCCTGAGCACTTCACTGTGATAATTATATGACTTTACTCACAAGTAGTTTTATAACAGTCCCTCCTTTTCCACTGTTCCACTGTTTGGGCTTTTGTTAGCTTCTTAGTTACCTTTTCCTTCTTGAGTGTTGTACCTCAGAAAAGTTGTGATACTTCAGAGCAATAAAAATAGTATTGTCTACCTTACTGATTGTGGTTGCCTCCTGCAAATGACAGAAGTTAATTTCAGCAGGCCCATTTGCTTGTTGGGAACTTGGGAAAAAATAGGGATCTAGAATCTGATTTTTAACTACATTCGTTGAGAGAAAAGTTATATACAGGATAAACTTGACAATTATGAGTTAAAATAATCTAATTATAGGAAAAGAGAAGACTGTAGTATGTAAAAAGGGACTTAATAACAAGAATATAGCCTAATCACTGTAGAAATAACTTCAAGAATGTGGTAAAGGCCACAGGACCCAAAGATCCAGTTAGGTTTGTGTAAGCACTTTCCTATATACATCAGGGCTATCCTGAGAACCGGTGAGGTGCAGTGGTTGGAGTGTTGAACTAGCATCATGGAGACCTAGGTTCAAATCCCCACACTGCCATGAGGTCCATTATCATACTGGTGCAAACAGTTGTGGCCTCCCCCAAAGAATCCTGGGAATTGTAGTTTGTTAAAGGTGCTGAGAGAAGACCCCTTTCCTCTCACAGAGCTACAATCTCCAGAGTAGTCTGACAGCTGATAACTCTACAGTGAGGGGAATAGGGGCCTCCTAACAACTCTCAGCGCTCCTAACTCTCTTAACAAACTACAGTACCCAGAATTCTTTGTGGGAAGCCACAACTGTTTAAAGTAGTATGATAATGCTTTAAATGCAGAGTGCAAATGGGGCCTGATGGCTTCATGACTTCCTCCCTTACTCTTACCTACCTCACAGAGTTATTGTGAAAGAAAAATTGGGCTGGTGGTAGAGAACAATGCTCCTTTATAAGAAAGAAAAGATATAAAAGCCAGAGAGCATCTTGGCTGTGAGTCCTGGAAGACCTGCTCCCTGCCTTGCTGGCCCTTTCCCAGCAGGCCTGGGAGGGTGGCGCCCTGACTGACTCCAGCTACAAAAGCAGATGCTGTGGAACAGATGCTGGTTTTCAGTCAGAACTCACTGGAGCTCAGTTCTGGCAACTCTCAGGTGGGCACCATTGTCGTGGTAAGAGAACAAGGAAGGCGTTTGGTGGTGAAAATAGCACTGGGTTGAGGTGTAGTTTTGAGGTTTTTCTTGCTGTTGTTGATGTTCATTTTTTGTACCTTTATTTTTAGATCTTCCAATTTATGTGGAAATTGTTTCATTTCGTTGTGTATGTTTTATTCATTGTTTGTGACTACTTTTGTTTGTGACTACTATTGTTATGTTTGTAATTATGTTTTACATGTTGCAAGCTGCCTCCGCATAGTTTTAACTATGGAAAGACATGGGCATGGCCAGGATTTATGTTAGGCAGGCAGGCAGGCTTTTGTTAGGGGAGGCTGAACCTCAGTTAGTGAAGTATTGTTTTTATTGATTGGGGGGCAGCTTCCCCCCCTACACCCATGGCAGCATACAAATATATATCCTTAGTTATGGTGCTGACTGGCAGTAACTGAGGGGGTGGGGAGCCATTTTCAGAAACCTCAGAAGTTCCTCAGCCCATAATAGTCACCTGCACCGTCCAACTTTGATCAACGCACAGCTGTGGTACAGTTAAGATTGTACATGTTGCCGTGCCTGTCATTTATTAGGGGAGTTCACTGTTCAGTTCTACAAAATCTCTACAGTATTTTAATTCTGTCTTCTACATTTTTTTTAAAGAAATCAGACATTTGATAATGCTTTTTTTTTTTTGGCTAGAATTTCACCAATGTACCAGAACACTATGCCTATGTGTCATTTTAAAAAAAGAACTTTGTTGACATGCTCTTTTTTACCCACTGTTGGTTTCTAAATATAAATTTACATCTTAAGAGTATCCAAAAATGAAAATAGTGTTTTTAGAAAATAGTAGTTGACATTTATGTTGTTGTTCAGTCGTGTCCGACTCTTCGTGACCCCATGGACCAGAGCACGCCAGGCACCCCTATCCTCCACTGCCTCCCGCAGTTTGGCCAAACTCATGCTAGTCGCTTTGAGAACACTGTCCAACCATCTCATCTCATGACATTTATAGAATGTTTTATATATAGCTCAGTAACCATTACAATAACCTTGTAAGGTAGGTCAGTATCATTATCCCTGTATTGAAGATGAGGCAGGTGCTGAGGTTCAGAGACAAACATTAGCCAAAGATCAGATAGTTAATAACGGGTAAAATTGGAAACAGCCTTCCTGCTTTACAACTATGCTACACCTGTTTTGGAAAAATTCCTGAGTTGCTTGGGATTATTGCTCTATCAGCTGATCCTCCTTAAAGAAGGTTTGTAGTATTGTCAGAAACCCTTATGAGAAAGTTTGTATGCTTTTTTGTCTTTCTAGAAGATGCACCACAAGAGGTAGATAGGGAATTGAAATAATAATAGAAAGTCCTTTCTTATTCTTTTCTTGCCCTACTTGGTTGGAAAATCTGTTTGATATTATACCAGGATATCTCAAGCTTGGAATGGGCCCCAATGGGCTCCCCAAATATGGGGAGCCAGTAGTAGAAGAGAACATAAATAATTTTGCATACTTTATTGGTAATAGGTCTATCAACTGTCAAGTCTCCCATTTCCCCCCAAGCAGGTGGTTCCCATGGAATGGTTGAAAGGGAACAAAGGGGTCACAGGTGCCTGATTTCTATGGACCAGTTTGCCCTAGTTGGAGATGAAGTGGTACAGGTGTACATAGGATCCATATAGGGACATATGACTTGATGTGTGAGTGATAGAAATAATATGTGGGGAGTATATACATAGGTGCTAGGCAGGAAGATAATAAATAGTGAAGAGGATAAAGGAAGGAAATAAGCATGCTCAATGAAATTTTTAGGCTGAATACCTTGGAAGGTCTAATAAAATTAGGAGATGGCATTTTCAGAAAGTTTGAAAATCACACCCCCAAACATATAATGTATGCATGCTCCTGGATGAGCACTCTAAGCTCTAGATTGGAAGCCAGAAGTTCCATGTTTGTACTCTCATACCTGCCACAAATGATAGTGGAAATGCAAATAGGGAAACCCACAAATCACTTGAGTAGGGTTCATTTTATGAAAGCAGGAAATTTTAAAAGGGATTTGATGATCACAGCCTGCATTCTTAGAGTGCCAACTGTTCAGACCACTCAAATCCTATTTTCTAAGTCAAAGGTAGCAATCTTACACCATCCCGTTAGTGAAGAAGACCTACTGCAGTCAGTGGAGTCTCAGAGATCTGTTTGAAAAGACTATTGTATACAGTTGGGCCAAGCCACTGTCATAAGTACCCTGCAGGATCTGACCAAAGAACCACAGAGCCCAACATTCTCTTCCCACAAGGAGTAACCAGATGCTTATGGGAAACCTATTGGCAGGACATGAGCTCAGTCCCCTCCCTCTTTCTCTCAGGCTCTTCTTATGTTCTATATTTATTGTGTTTCTAGAACAGGCATGGGGAACCTGTGGCTCTCCAGATGTATACTTGCTGTTATCCCTAACCATAAGAAATGCTGGTTGGGGCTGATGGAAGTTGAAACCCAACAACTTATGGAGGACCACAGGTTCCCTACCCCTGCTTTAGAATATAGTGCTAATTCTTATGTATACACTTGCCTATTATTTTATGTAGCTGTATTACAATTTCCTTATGTAGAACCCCAGCATGTGATATAAGAACACTGGGCAGAATATTAAATGTCTGTTCCCAAGAGTACGTGGAAGATGTTTGAGGGAATGGAGATGGAGACTACAAAGTACATAGTTTTGATGGAATGGCAGCTAGGCAGAGAGTAAAAACCTACTCAGAAGAAGGAAGGAAAATTGTAAGAAGGTTTTCATTACGGTAATGACTTCAACAATAGGACACTCAGTTTAAGGATGCAATACTATGAATACTTAATTAGGAGTAAGTCTCATTGGACTTATGGGACTTAACACTGACTAAACCTACATCATGCTGCAAAAATGATAGAATGGAAATTCTGAAATATTGTCATAATGAATCTAGTCAGTGTCCACACAGAGTGCATACATATATTTGTAATTTACCACAGCAGGACATGGTTGCTACCAGGTCAAATTCACAAAATCCATTTATCTGACATTTCAGGGGATTTGGGGATGATGAATTGGTCTTGTGATCCTTGTTGAGATTACAGTTACCATGTCCTTAGGAACACTGGAAAAATTAGGCCAAAGCAGCAAATGCTACATTTCTCTCTCACCATGACTCAGAACATTCAGAAGGCTAGTTCATGAAACCAAAATCTTGCCCCACCCTTCCATCAGTTTAAAGACATCATCATATAAAAAGATTATCTTAACCATGTTGCCTCAATCTTAGCCAAAGGAGGAGCCTGACCACATGGGGGTTATGTACTGTGCATTTAATTGTTCAGTTGTTCAGCTGTGGACAAGGTCACCACAGGTGTAACAAGATGAAATAGAGCATAATGTGAAATTATTGCCTTAGGGACAAACCATTCGCAACTGAGCCCTAAGTCAAGAAGGCAACTCTTTGGTGTTTTATGTGTGGAAATTCTAAGGCTTAATTTCCAGTTGGGAAAGGAGCTCAGGTAGCAGTGCTGAAAAAGACCTTGATCTGAGACCATGGAGAGCTCAGAGTAGACAGTACTTAGTTTGATAGGCCATTTTTTCTGCTTCAGACTAGGAATCTTATGTTCCTCTTTGATATTCATATCTTTGTGGTAGTACCCATACTGAAGGTGTCAGTTTGTGTTCTGATGGCTCAATAATTAAAAGAACCAGTTTTGAGATTGAAGGCTAACCTTTGACAAGCCATGATATTTCTGTGTTAGTCCCCATCAGTAAATTTGGAACTGTTTGTTTACTTAATAAATGTATAAACTGCTTTTCAGGCAAAAAAAAAAAAAAACCTTCACACTGCAGTGTACAAGTATAAAAACCACCACCACCAAATACTGCTTACATGTTAAAAACTTTTAAAACATCCAAAATTAAAAATACTTAAAATCTGTAAAAGCCAGCACAAAAACTGAAAGAGACCAGCATAGAATTCAACACACAACATAAAGTAGCCATTTCATTTTTGCAGCCTAGCTGTGTGTTAAGAATATAGAGAAAATTATAAAAACATATATTAATATAATAGAATCTAATATGAAGGCAAATTGAGTAGCTGTGAGTCATAAACAGTCCTAAAATTGTTTGGGTCCCTGGTTTCATTACATGCATATGCTTATGGCACCAGGATTCAGTACTGTGCTTTCAATTCTTACTGAGCTACCTTACAGGAGCCTTGTTAAGATAATACATACAAGTCTTTGGAGTGATAAATGAAAGTACTTTACAAATACTTGGTAGGAGCATTGAAAAAAGAATACTACAAGTGCTCTTTCAATACTACCGGGGTTATTTGGTCATTCTGTGCAGGCTTTACATGCAATTTGTGAAGTGGCTGTGTTCAGACTTTGGTTAAAACGTTGTACCTTTTGGGGTAGGGATGATAAAACTTGTGGCGTATATATTTTATGTAAACTTCTTAGAGATTTTTCATGACCTCTCTAAGAGTGGTTCACAGGTAGGGAAAGCATATGAGTGCTGTATGAATGGTATCCTTCACTACTGCAAAGGGTTTATCGCTCATGTATAATTATTTGTAACCATTATAATTACTGTAGGATATTGAGAACATGTAAGTGAAATTAGGGAGCTCACAAAGCAAACCTGTAGCAAGACTACCCCCCATAATCGACAATAGTCAAAGGAGGGAAACAAATATATCAATCCAAAGGAATGTGTGTAATTATTTTTAAAAGCATATAATTAGTATAAAGAGTCAGTACCCATGCGTGTCTCGCTAATATATATAAAATTGTTATATAAAAGATTGAGCACAAGAAATAAACTGGGGTTCCGAAAAATAAAGGGCTTCTAATGTACTTGAAAGATTTTCCTGTTTTGATTAATGGTGTGTACAAAGCCCCAGCAGTGAGGCAACAATACCATACAAACCCTATATCATCAATTAGAGATGAAATTTCAGAAATAATTAGATGATAGATTTATGGTGTTACCCTTGATGGAATTGCTGCGGAACTGAGGCCTTCTGGATCTGTTGGGATCCCTGACACAAGTCCCAAACCTTCCTTGGTGTCTTAGACTGCATCACACACACACAGAAGCCTTGTGTACACGGCTTGATAATATCATTATACCATGTTGATGCAGGAGACTGCCGGGCATAAACATTACAACCTACAATGACAAAGCCTCTGGGGAACCCCTGGATTCTTGTACATTTGGCAGTGATACCATCATCCCAGAAACCAGGAGGGAATTGAGTTTGCATTTTTGACACTTTTATTTTTGGATTAATGTATGCTGCATACATTAATTGAAATATAATACAAGTGGGGCCTGCAGCCCACCCCTTTTAGGGTACACCTTTATATTGGTGCAGGATGAGGAGTTTTTGACGTGTTTTTTTTAATTTATTGATCTAGATCTTCAAGATAGCCCACAAAAGAGAACCATAAAACAAATAAAAAACAGATCAAAACAGTTCAAGTTTTTTACTTGCACTCCAGTATGATCCCTACAGGCTGTTAATGGGCTTGAGAAAAGCAATCCCCTCTTCACTCCCCAACCCCTTCTTAGATAGTTTTGATTTCTTTTAAAAACAGGTTTCTTCCTTGTAATTTACAAACTTCTATACTTCTGTTTGCCTAAAGACTCCCACCCAAAGCACGTAGAAACCTCTACCTTCTTTTTGGGAAGCCCCATCTTCCTTTCAAACTAAGGCACTCAAACACAAATTTGCTTATTGGGAATTTCCTAAAGACTCCTTATGTCAGCTGAGTCTTCATCCACAACCACAAAGTTACTTTCATTTGCCCCAAGTTTTGCTTGTGCCAGTTCTTAATAGTCTTGAGAACCTTGCTGAGAGGTATTAAGGTGTACAAGGGGAATATCTACATGTTATTTTCACTGTTTAACTGCTGTAGTAAGTCATGATACAGCTAATTTCTGACCAGAAGATCCATGCAGAGAAAATTGTTAGTCTAAGTGTGATTGAGTTAATAATTCCATTACTATCGCAGTCATTGAATGAGTTTGGTGAATTTCTCTCCTCCCCCTTTTTAGTGCAAACAGTGGATGTTGTGCGTTAAATTACCTAAAACTATTGACCCTTATTTTCTCAACCCTCCACTTCATTTTGACTATTGCGGCTACATAAATAAAGTACTTTGAGGTAGCTCAAACCCATATCTTCCACTCTGCTCTTGTTAGAAATTATATATCTGTCCAAAGCCATATAGTCATTTCTGATTAACAAGGGCTTGGTAATGTAAAATGCCCATTGATTTCAAATATGCGCCCATTTTCCTTTGAATGGCGTTTGGGATATGGTAGAGATGCAAATTGAGGTAAAGTTCAAGTGCTGATTCTATAAACAACCCCAATAAGAGGAACAACTGTGTCCAGGGAAACAGAACAGAATGTATTCTTTCAATGAATGACAAAGTCATCACCAATTTGTAAATGTAGTTCCCTCCTTGGCATGTCAAAGGCAGGAGTGGGAGAAGGGATTAAGAACAGATATAAAACAGAAGGGTTAGGAAGAGCTGGTCAGTTCGGAATAAACTATTAGTAATTTTCTGTAATTGAATCAAAACAGATCCCAGAACTAGATAATGAGAGCATGACCTACAAATGAGGACTTTTTGGAAGGCAAAAGGGCTTGTAGCATAAGGCTTTGATAAGCCATGTGATGTCAAACTCTTCACTTACTTTGTAAATAATGATGCTGGGTCTGGTTTCCAGTGTGACCACTTTCTGTTGCGTGGTTTGTTGAGCAAGATACTGTAAATCAAATGCTGTAGCTGTAATTGTTTTTTTTTTAAGGAAAAAGATTGTACAGTATAGACAGTAGCTATATAAGAAAATAGTGCACACACACAGATTTCAAACGTTGCATGATGCATGACAGTTGGGCATTTTCTCTCTGTCTGAAATATAGATTTGTATTTTCACCCTTGGATTGTAAATTAGATTTTAATTATGCCAATGGGGAAACATACATAGCTCAATAGTAGAGTACATGCAACCAGAAGTGCCAACTTGAATAAAATTTTGTGGGGAGGCAGGTAAGCCCTGCCCTGCATAATCAATCACAGGATGCAGTGCACACACACCATTTTAATGTTTTATTGGGGGGGGGGCAAAGGAACCTCGGCTACTAGGAGTTGGCTTCTATGCATGCATACACATGTAAAAGGTCCAAACTACATGGCAGCTCCAGGTAGGGCTGGGAAACTTTCCAGTCTTAAATCCTGGCGAGCTTCTGCCAGTTGGACCAAAGTTCTGACTTGAGCCACATTCACAGCCATACATTTAAAGCAGTATGATACCATTTTAAAAGGTCATGACTTGACCCAAAGAATTCTGGAAGCTGTAGTTTAAGGGTGTTGAGGGAGACCCCAGTCCCGTCCCTGAGCTACAATTGCATGTTCCTTGTGAAGAGATATTGATTGTTAAACCACTCTGGGAATTGTAGCTCTGGGAAAGGAATTAGGGTCTCCTAACAATTCTCATCACTCTTAATGAACTATATCTCTCAGAATTCTTTGGAGGAAGCCATGACTGTTTAAAGTGGTATCATAGTGCTTTAAATTTATTGTGTGAATATGGCCTTGGTATAAGGCAGTTCTCTGTGTTCTGTATTTCAAGGTAAAGGTAAAGGGACCCCTGACTGTTAGGTCCAGTCGTGGACGACTCTGGGGTTGTGGCGCTCATCTCGCTTTACTGGCTGAGGGAGCCGGCGTACAGCTTCTGGGTCATGTGGCCAGCATGACTAAGCCGCTTTTGGTGATCCAGAACAACGCACGGAAACGCTGTTTACCTTCCCACCAGAGCGGTACCTATTTATCTACTTGCACTTTGACGTGCTTTCAAACTGCTAGGTGGGCAGGAGCTGGGACCGAGCAACGGGAGCTTACCCCGTCGCAGGGATTCAAACCGCTGACCTTCCGATCGGCAGCCCTAGGCTCAGTGGTTTAACCCACAGCGCCACCCGCATCCCTTGTATTTCAAAGTACTGCACACATTTAGAATCTAAATGGAATGGTTCTGTGCAGATGATACTGCTAGTTTGTAAAGTTTTGAATTAAGTTTTGCTGCCTTATGACCATTTAAAACTTTATTATAAAACTTTTAGGCTTGGTTCTTTTAAAGAAAAAATGTGTAGTATATGATGCTGTTTGGCCATTGATCGTGTTGTTTGCCACAGATGGAGATAAGAAGACAATCATCTAATTTTGCTAGGATCCTGTTGTCCAGCACTCTGAAGCCAGATATGGGCTTAGATTTATTTATAGGTTTTATAGAAGCTGCTCAATTACATTAATCTTGGTGGCTTGCAAACATAAAATAGTAGATGCAGTATTAAATTAGAATATCATAAAACAACAATCACAGCTTAAAAGCAGAAGTAGACAGTTGAAACCAGACCTAGTAATGCTTCAAGTAGACCCAAGAAATCAATGGGCCAAAAGTTATGCTTTATGGCTGTTCAATTTCAATAGGTTTACTGTAAGTCTGTCCAACTATGAATAAACCAGGTTTCACCATTTAAAATGAACATTTTAAAAATAATTATAATGAACACTCCCAGGATCACTTTTTGTTCTGACGTCATATACATGGATTTATATCAGAGCCAGGGTGGAGCCACAAGCTGCCATATTCAATGCAAATTCGGGATCAGTATCTTCCAACCAAGGTTCCTTGCTGTACATTGGTAGTCTAATGAATTTACACATCAGTAGTGTGTAGGTATAATCAAGGCTGGAAGCAGGTGCTGGAGGCCCTTCAGCATTTGATTCTGTACTTATCCTGGTGGGTGCTGGCACTCACAGTGACATGTAGTTACGAAATAACTTGATTTCATGGATTAACAGGGAAATTTGCAGCCACCTCCAGGGGGTGGCATACAATAATTTGTTTAAATGTGCAGCAGCCCAGGCTGCTGTGTATCCATCTAACAGCAGATCTGCCTTTTTTCAAGGGCATTTCATACAGAGTCACTTTATCTAGCAACAATTTCCTTCTAAGAATCTTCTCTACCTAGTGAGTCCCCATTGGTGCTTCATCAGCCCTCTCAGACACACTCCTATGGTGTTGTTCATTTTCTGTTTCTGTCTCCCTCTTGCCGTCCCTTTTCCAGCAAGTCAACCCTCCTTAGGTCAGAGCCACAGGTGTTCCTAATGCGCCACAGTCCCATTACTTTACATTACCCACCCTTTTGGGAAGTGGGGAGTCAAATTCTTACATCCAGCTAATCCAAATGATAGTCCTCAACCCAGCAGGGTGCTCTGTGCTCTTGCTGCAATTGTCTAGTTCTATTTGTCTCGGGGCCCTAAAGAGTCCCGAACCAGTTGCTTATTCTCCTGCATTGATGGTTCCACTTCAGATGTAGCTGTATCCTCCCATCTATGGAATTCACTCCCTTGATTCATTGACTTTTCAAGGTATGGCGTCGTCTTCTGAATCAGTGTCATCTACAAAGTTTGTGCATGAGTATAAGACATTGATGTCTTAACTTCTTTGCATCTCTGAGAACTGGTTTTGTCAGTGAGAAAAATTTATTTGGCTGGTACATTGATTTTGTGGCAAGCTGTTGACCTGTTGTTCTGCAGGATTAGGGCCCAGGTATGGTTTGAGTCAATTTTAGTATAGGACAAAGCTATTCCCACCTAGAACTGGCAATGGTTGACACTCTGCTAAATTTTTGTGTATGAACCTCTGTATTTTGCTGCAACTTAACAGTTAGATGTTTCCACTTTCTATGGTTCTTGCTTCAGACACTCCCTCACTTGCTATGCATGATTATAGTGCTCCTTTTGCCTCTGTGTGACTTTTTGCTGATGGAGCTTCACTGCTGGGCTTACAGTGCTAAAAATATCAACTAATTCAGTAAATATGCGTAGGGTTTGTATATTTTACCGGTACATCTGCTCCATTCAACAATTCTATGGGGAGAGTAGTCTCATTCCCAAACATTACTATATATGGTATGTGGCACGTGGATGACTGCACAATAGATCTGTAGGCCATCATGACATAGGGGAGCATTCTGTGCCAGGTCTGCACAAAAGATAACAACATAGCTGTCAGTGAGAGATTCAAGTGTTCTGGTAGCCCATCTGGATGGTAGGGCATGGTGCAGGTTTTTCTTATCTCAAGTACGTTGCAGGTCTTGTGGAATACTCATGATTCAAAATTTCACCCAAGATAAGTGAGACAGGAGTAAGGAGAACATGAACCGAGTTCACCTAGATTCAGGTAGGTAGCCGTGTTGATCTGACGCAGTCAAAATAGATTTTAAAAAATAAATAATTGTCCAGTAGCACCTTAGAGACCAACTAAGTTCGTTCTGGGTATAAGCTTTCGTGTTCATGCACACTTCTTCAGATACACTGAAACAGAAGTCACCATACCCTTATATATAGTGAGAGGGTGGGGTGGGTTTTTTCTCAGAAGGGTAGTAGGAGATGGGTGATTACTCAATGGGTATGGTAAACCTGTTGATGACTGTTAATGACTTCAATTAGTCCCCCCACCCTCCCACTATATATAAGGGTCTGGTGACTTCGGTTTCAGTGTAAATCTGAAGTGTGCATGTACACAAAAGCTTATACCCAGAACAAACTTAGTTGGTCTCTAAGGTGCTACTGGACGTAGTTCACGTAGTCTGGTATCCTGTTTTCGCAGTGGCAAACCAGCTGCCCATAGGCAGCCCATGAGCAGGGCCTGACTGCAGCAGCACGCTCTTCACTTGCAGTTCCCAGTGACTGGTATTCAGCCTCCAGAGCAGGGGTCGGCAAGGTTTACCTCGCCTGGGACGGTTCACTCCCCCAGAGATCGCTCCATGGGCTGGATCGTATCTGTGCATGCGCAAATGCGATTTTCTGTGACTGCGCAGACATGGTTTTTGGCATCTGGACATGCACAGACGTGATTTCCGGCGCCACGGAAGTGAGTCCCCACTCCGCACTGCACCTGTTTAGTGCAGCGCGCGGGGACTTGCCGAGCAGACGGCTCGGTTTGGGGCTGCTCGTGCGCCGTTTAAATGATCCTCATGGGCTGCTTGTGGCCCATAGACCGCAGGTTGCCAACCCCTGCTCCAGAGGATTACCATAGTGACAAACCAACAGTTCTACAAATACTTTAGAGACTGTTTGAGGTTCTTGGTCAGGCAGAGACAATGCCCACTTAGACAATGATCTGCTATCCCAGAATATTTATTGAGACTTGTTCTAGAGGACTACTTGCTTGTTTGATCACTGTGGGAGCTATGGCTATAACAGAAGCAGTTTCGTGATCACATGGATTGCATGCATTTTATGATTTCACCCCATCCTTAACAGTTGTGGACCATCCAGGATAGAAGAGTTTGTTTGTGGGAGTCCTGTATTCCCATCCAAAGCAGCCATATCCTGGAAGAGGAAAACACCTACCTCAGTTCCCAGCCTCTGTTCCCCTTTTCTCAACTCCCACCATGTCATCCTTCTGTTCTCCTTCTTTGTCCGTCTCAGCTTGCCACTGCATACCTGAGCCCAGCAGTGCTTAAGGAGTCAGTCCTGACACTAGATGAAGGCAGTGGTTCTAGCAAGATTCCTGCTTCATTTTCAACAGTGGTTCCTTCTAGTGTCAGAGTTATGATTAAATTATCAACATGTTATCTCTCAGTCTCAGAGTTCTTGTTGGGATTATCAATGCCTGACAGAGCATCAGTATTTGTGTGTTGTTTTACTGGGCGATGTGCAATCTGGTACTGGAACTGGAACAGAGCCAGGTGCTCAAGCAAACACAGCAACTGTCCCTGTGGCCCATAGAAGTTATGAAGCCATCAAAGTGAATTGTGAACTGCCCTTAGCAGGCATTATTTTACCAAGAGGAAATGAAAATGCTTAGTAAATGTCACTGCAACTAGCAGGTCTTTCTTTGTAGTGAGGTAGTTCCTTTCCACTTTGATGGGCACCTTCCTAGCATATGCAACCACTCCCTTCAAATCAGCATCTTACTGTGCTAGTTGGACCACAGCAGTACCTGACACTGGCGTCTGTGTCCAGGATTAATATTAGCTGGAGGTCTGGGTAAGCCAGAATTGGTGCAGACATGAGCCTTTGCTTTAATTCTAGGAACACTTCTTGGCTGGCTGTGGTCCCCTGGAACTTTTGCCCTTTGTCTGACAATTTGTGTAATGGCTGGGCAACAGTGCCAAAGTTATCAATAAATCTTCTATAGTATGCAAGTAGATCAGCAAAACTCTGTTTCTCAGCAACTGAGTGTGATACTGGCTGAAACTGGGTTGCTTCTAGTTGCTTTGTCAGAGTCCGTTCCAATTGCATCTTGGTCTAGGTGCTTCATCACAGAACAAATTACGGTGTATTTTGCTGGTTTCACCTTTAAGTTAGCTTGACAAAGATTCTCTAGTATTGCTCTTATTTTCTGCAGATGTTCGTCAAAAGATATTCCAATGACAGTTATATCATCAAGGTAAACCAGACAATATGTGCCCTGTAGGTCTGCCAAGACAACTTCCATCAATCTTTGAAACATAACTGGAGCACTGCAGAGTTCAAAGCATTAAATTGTGCTTCATGGTGAATGCTGTCTTGGGTCGATCATTAGGATGTACCTCTGTTTGCCAGTCGCCATTGGCCAAATCCAGGCTAGAGAAGATACAGGCTCTTCCAAGCAGGTCTAGAGTGTGATCCAATCCAAGAGAACACATCACAGCGGGTCAAGAGTGCCACCCACAAATGCATGGAATATAAGAAGAACTTTGCTGGAGTCAGATCAGAATTCTGTCTGGTTCAGCACTTCACTGATTAGGCTGATAATGGTTTAGTTGTGTGTTTTAAATTTATTAAATTGGTCATTTGTTTTATCTTGGCAAAGCCCAAAGCGACTTTTTGTTGTTGTTCAGTCATTCAGTCGTGTCCGACTCTTCGTGACCCCCATGGACCAGAGCACGCCAGGCACGCCTATCCTCCACTGCCTCCCGCAGTTTGGCCAAACTCATGCCAGTCGCTTTGAGAACACTGTCCAACCATCTCATCCGCTGTTGTCCCCTTCTCCTTGCGCCCTCCATCTTTCCCAACATCAGCGTCTTTTCCAGGGAGTCTTCTCTTCTCATGAGGTGGCCAAAGTACTGGAGCCTCAACTTCAGGATCTGTCCTTGTAGTGAGCACTCAGGGCTGATTTCTTTAAGGATGGATAAGTTTGATCTTTTTGCAGTCCATGGGACTCTCAAGAGTCTTCTCCAGCACCATAATTCAAAAGCATCAATTCTTCGGCGATCAGTCTTCTTTATGGTCCAGCTCTTACAACCAAACAAATGCCATATCTATACATTAAAACTAGGAGGAAAGAAATACATTAAAACATCCCATTCCAGACCTTCCACAGGGCAATCATTGGGAGAGGATAGGCCTCTTTCACAGTAATATCGCTTAGCTGTTGAAAATCCACACATATATTTTAATTCTCCCATCTTTGATCCTTACCAAGACTTCTGCTGCAGCTCAGGGAATTTGTTTCTTGGTTCCATCATCTGCTGCAGTTGCTGACTGAAATCTGCCTGATAATATACTCGTATCCTCTACTACCCCAGTCTCACAAGTCTTGCATCTCCTGCCTTGCTCAGGCATTTGTCAACCCAGGACATCCCAGGTCATCATCCCTTGTGGAAAAACTATCACTGTAATCTTTCAACAGCTTCTCTCACTGCTTGCTATTGTTTTTATGACACACACACTTGTTTCAGCCTCAGCCCCTGCACAAAGTGTACTATGTGCTACCTGTTCTTTGTCTTCCTGTGAGGGTTATATTGGTGTTCCTGCCTTGGCTTGATAGCAGTGTCTGGCTGCACTGCCAATACCTCAAGGGCCAAATATTCATAAACCACCACGTCCATATGAAATGATCGCAGATTCATGTCTTGATACCCAACTTGAGGCTCTTGTCACATTGGCCACTTTCACTGGGACGCAGACTAACTGATTCTTGGCTATGGTTCACACAATCAGAATCTCATGTTGGCATAGCAATATGGGGTCTGGCATGACTTCCCTTCCTTCTCTGAGGTTTTCTTTCATCCTAAGTATAACTGTTTTACTTCGTGGGGACAGTGTCACTGTCTTTTCCACTGAAACTTCATCATCTCTGCTTTATCCTCATTGTAGTGACAGACATTCTATCCTTTATAATGTAGAGGCCTTGTCTAAAGCATCATATGTTTAAAGGAATTTGTCTCCACTAGGGTTTCCCAGATGTGTCTTCTGTGACTGAGCTTCCACAAGGTAGACAGCGTGTGCCCATGATGAGGGTACCTCTGATATTCCTATGATGCTGAGCTTGGTCTGGTTTGGAACTTGATTCACCCCTGGAAAGGCTTCCGTTTCTACCACCATCCTTTAGTTGTCCTTTCCAGAATTGTGAATGTACAAGGAGAGCTTGTGCTCCAGAAGCAATCAAAATATTACATGGAAGTCCATCCATTTTTGTAACAACGTCGCATTTTGGCCTGCTCTCACAGGCCTGTAAGATACATTGTGGGGGGTACTGATTTCTAAATGGGATTTTGGTCCATAGCTCCCACCCTGTAAAGTTTTCTGGCTGTGAGCACTCATGTTTAAAATGACTTGTTCTGCCACAGTTCCAACATGGCTGCCCCTGTAATTCTTTCCTGCTTGTAGTGGCACATGCTTTGTCCTAGTGGCCTTGTCTCACTTGTTCTTTTTGAGACTGTGTGGTTGGTTCCCTTGCTGCTTTCAGTTCACTGATGTCACACAGCATTGCTGCCATGCCTTCAAAGAGTTCTTTGAGATTTGAGCCCTATGTCTTCCATGTACCTGCAACAACATCTGTTTTGGTCTCACACACTTGTCTTGTTGGAGCTGTGCTGTTGTCAGCTGCTTCTGTGGCTTGTTCTAACTTTGTATCTTCTTTTAGCCCCTTTAGTTTCTTTGTATGTAGAACTATTCTGAGTTCCTTCTCAGAACTATGAGCCA
Organism: Lacerta agilis; assembly: GCF_009819535.1. Taxonomy (NCBI): domain Eukaryota; kingdom Metazoa; phylum Chordata; class Lepidosauria; order Squamata; family Lacertidae; genus Lacerta; species Lacerta agilis. The sequence goes on from NC_046320.1 coordinate 38,281,348, forward strand.
CAATTTGATCTCAGGCCAGCAGGTTCCTCATGCTGCCATTTTAGCCAGGGTATATCCAAAACCTTGGACAGATTTATTTTCCTCCACTTTCCTCTTACAAAAGCTATTCAATTCCACTCAGGTTCTGTTGTTCTGTCCAGTGATTGATATAAAGCATTCCTGACAGAAGTGTAGGTTCCCAGACCCCTTATGTTAGTCCTTCAAATATCTCCTGGGCTTTGCCTTGTAATAAAAGGCCAAGGAAATCAAATTTGGTGGCATCGTTCCAGTTATTTATGTGTGCAGCTCATTCAAAGTGATTGATCCAGTTGGCCAAGTTGGGCTATTTCCAGTATATACCTCTGGCATCAAAATAGGTCGTTGCAGCAGCTTGTCTCCATTGCCCTGTTCAGTTTCACCAGCAGAACTTTGGGGTATGTTCAGTTAGTGGTCCATTTCCACGTATAATACAGTCCTTGCCCGGCTATATGTCTGAAATTGCATCACTGTCACAACTGTAATAAATTTACAAATCATTGGAAATAGGTATGGCCAGTGTTGTAAGCGAGTGCTGAAGCTATTTCATTGTTAGTAATCTCTGTACTAACCCTGATGGGTGCCAGGGATCACAGCTGATTAAGTGGGTCATGTGAACAGAGCAACTTGCAGCCACCTAGGGACCACGAGAATCATAGAACTGGAAGGAACCACAAGTGTCATCTTGTCCAACTCCTTGCAATGTAGGAATCTTTTTGCTCAAACCCGTGACCCTGAGATTAAGATTCTCATGCTCAACCAATTGAGCTGTCCCATAGGCAGATAAAAGAACTAAGTTACAAGAGCAACAGTCCAGACTTTTACATTTTATCAGTTTAGCAATAGGCCTGGCGCAGTGTCAGCACAATTTGATGCCTTCCTTCATTTCAAGGGCCTTTTTCACAGTCTATCAACTATCCAAGGGCTACTTTTCTTTCCAAACAGCCAGCATAAATCTCCGTCTTTGAGTCCATTGGTGCTTCACATGTCAGGCATGATGGGAGTTGTTGTCCAACCATATCTGGAGGACCAGATGTTTCCCATTCCTGCTTTAGAAGTTACATCCATAATGTTTGACTGTTATCTAGTTTAACTGCCCATTTCTGTCATATGTTAGGTTTGCTTCATCTAAGAGGGATCAATTGATTATAGGCCTAAACAATCAAGAACCACCTAAATAAACCTGTTTTGCTGCATGCCGTGGATTGAAAAAACGGATTATCAACGTAGGTCCTACATATAATATTGGTTGATGGGCTGGATTCATAGGACACAAATCATGCAGATCTGATACAACACAAAATGTATACTTTTTCTAGGTAGGAAGCCTGGTTGGAATCTCATGGTTCTTCAAAGACTTAACATATTTATTATGGCTAAATATGTTCATGGACTAAAACTCACTTGATCAGTTCTATCTCTAGAAGGCCACAGAAACTAATGGATTCTTTCTGTTTTGCAATATACTGCAGAGAAATTGTATTGTGAAATAGGAGTTCCTCTATGTCAGTTTTTTAGATACGCTGCTAGGCAATGCTCTCAAAATCTCAATTTGCTCATGCCTTTCATGCTTTAAAAAAAAAGGGGGGGTGAAGAAGGCCTCTTATTCAACCTCCATACGTTGATTATATGACCTTTGACTCTGTCATGGGTCATAAGCTGGGGCAGTGCCTTGAAAGGACATGTCTAAGAGTGAGCAATGCCTATTCCACATGGAGTGTTCTGTTTTAGTGCATTAGCCTAGAAGTACTAGTAGCTTCCTAATCCTCTCTTGTTTGACTCTGCTTGTTAACCCCAAGCAATCCTCTCAGGGGCTGAGAAAGCAGCTGCCTTTGGTGAAGAAAACACAGCCCAGCAAAACAAAAATCTCAAAGCTTCCCTTTTGACTTTGTATCGTCATACCTTTTGGGGAAGTATTGCTAATACAGTGAAATATAAGTTGTGATATGGCCATCAGAATTATTAAAAGGTAGATTTCTCTGACATTTATGGGAATGGGAGTATGCTTGCAAACTAAAGGCAGAAAGACAACTGGAAACCTTTTCCCTGAACCCCTGGGAAGAGTGCCATATTTGAAGTACATTGAGTGAGCAGGAGAGAGAGATCTCACATATGCATTGTAAGTGGTCAATCAGGTGTGCAGTGCATACTAAATATAGCAGTGAACATTACAACTCACAAAACTAGGCACAAAGCAATTGAAAGCAACAATAAATCACCTTTGTTAGATCTGCTGTGCCTGTGCTCTTATGTCACCTGTTAATGTTTGAGTACTGCCGACACATAAGTGAATTTTTTTTTCCTGCCTGACCTCTGATGTAAGCACTGTAAGCATCATTAAGAATTGTGAAACAGCTTGGAGAAAAGTTTTGCCCTATCATAAGTTTTTCTTCTTCTTATGACAACATGGTTGTCATTCACAGCTCTTGGGATGGAGTGAGGTATAAATTGAATGAACGAACAACTAAGCATAAACCTTAAACCATTTTTGTTTTTAGATATGTTCAGTAGCTTCATATAACATACTTAATTTCTTACTTTTTTACAATCAAAAGATCTGTCTATTTTGTCATTGATCAGGACTATACATTGAATATAAAACTGCCAGTGTCGTAATGCTATTATACCACTCCTAGTCTCAACAAGAATATTGCTGATCTGCAAACAGCACAGAAAAGCGGAAGTAAGATTATCAGGGATCACAGAAGGGAAAGATTACAATGTTTTGGGGCTTCTTAATTTGGGGGGAGAGAGGTGAGTAAGGGGGGACCAAGGTTTATAAAATTATGTATACATGTTGTGGGGAAAGTGAAGAGAAGTTTCTCCCTCTCTCATAAAACTAGAATCAGGAACCATCCCGTGAAGGAAAGACTTCTTCACAAAGTGCATAGTTACGGAATTTGCTAGATGTAGTAATGGCACCAACTTAGATTTAAAAAGGATTAGACAGGCTCATAGTGGATCAGTCTATCAGTGACTGCTAGTCATGATGGTATATAGTCCATTTCCAAGTTCAGCAGCAGAATGCCTCTGAATACAAATGGTTGAGAAATAACATAAGGAGAAAGCTGTTGTCTTTGCATCCTGCTTTTGGGCTTCCCAGAGACATCTAAGTTGGCCACTTTGTGGAAGAAGGCAGTGCTGATGGTCAACAATACACAATTTCACTGTTCTACATTGTTGTTTTATGATAAATTATTTTCTCATTTTGTACTTTTCTGTTGTGAACTGCCTTGGGATCTTTGGATGAAAGGTGGTATATAAATTTAATAAATAATAATAACTTGGAACCCAGTGAAGAGGCAGTTACCAACACAGGTTCTCAAAACACATCAGCAATGAATAGGTTGGTATATGCTCATTCTTATGACCAGTTACTCAGCATGATACTCAACATGACCTCTTCACAGAACTAATGTCTTCTACATCTGCTGCCATTACCTTGATGGTCCACAACCAAATCCTAACAGTTGTGAGCCACTTGATGGTCCACAACCAAATCCTAACAGTTGTGAGCCACTGTAGTCCAGGATGGGTGAGTTAGTGATCCGCAGGCTCATGCATACCAGATGTGTGCCTGCAACAGACATTTTTTCCTAGCTGCTTCCTGTTCGGCAAATCCTTTGCCAAAACCCCAAATCCACTTTTAAATTTCCTTGAGTTTAAAAATTGCCTTGTGGTTTGCTGTTAGCTGCAGAAAAGGAAATGTCCAGAAAGCTTTTAGTGTGGGTGTACCTTACCTCACTGGAAGATGGCCAGAGGGCCTAGAACTGTGACCTAAATAATCCTAATAATCCAAATTCTGCAATAGGAAGACATTTTGCAAAAATAAAATAAAATGCATAAGCCTAATCAATTATATTATTGTACTGCAGAGTATATGTGAACAAATTGCAGCATTTGAAAAATATTCTTTCCCTTTGTTTCTGGGATTGAGGAAGTAACATTGAAACTCACAGAACAGTTTGGAGCTATTGGTGGGTAAAACAAGAGAGTCGGGGGGTGGGTGAGGGCAGAAAAGAATGCAAAGCGATATCCTGACTCCTAAAACTCCCTTTATTACTTCTGCCTTTATCTGATGTCTAAGCCTTTAATAGAAACTGCCAACACTCCATATGTTTGTGTTTTTGAAAGTGATAGCTAGGGTACTTTAAATTGCTTTTATTGATGCCTGCAAGGAAAGGAAACCATATTGGTTCCCCAGCCTCCAAAATGTGGACACCATATTATTCACAGGACCTGCAACAGAATGTTGCCGTTTAGAAGGCTTTTGTTCAAGCCATGTCTTTTTCCAGAATTCCCCCATTCCTTTCCTTACCACCTACTGTAGTGTTCTCTTTCTTTGCCTTAAAAGTCAGTCTGCGTTATTTGGCCACTGAAGCCCTTTCTCATTTGGTAGTTTTGTTTTTTCTCCTCTTTGATTTCCACCTCCCCCCAAAAAAGTTGTGTGTGTGCTCTTGCAAACCTTAGGATATATCTGAGCCTTCTGAGCCTCTTGTGCATGGAAAGAGCCATTTGGGTGACATAAGCATCTACACTCAGAGAATGAGCTCACTATTATTACATATGTAGGAATGTTAAAATCAATTCAGAGCCCCTTCCTGATTGCATTGACTTCTTTTGAGTGCTGGTTCTATCTTAGAGGCATGCTTTATAGTTTATCCTCATTTTAACAGAGCTTTCTATTTGATAGACCCATGAAAACAAGAGCTTCAGTATCCAAAGAAGCATGGTAAGGCATTTTTATTTGTGCTGGCAAAACAACAAAAAGTGTGGGCTCCAGGAAGAGCAGTATTTACCCAAAGACAGGCAATCCAGTTATCCTTGGATTGCAGACCGTAGCCAGATTATTACAGGCTGAATACAAACTGGTGCAAGGTGTGGCCCCTTTTCATTGCAGGAATTTTTTTACAGGTGGGTAGCCGTGTTGGTCTGCCCTAGTCAAAACAAAATAAAATAAAAAATTATTTCCAGTAGCACCTTAGAGACCAACTGTGTTTGTTCTTGGTACTGTATGAGCTTTCATGTGCATGCACACTTCTTCAGATACACTGAAACGGAAGTCACCAGACCCTTAAATATAGTGAGGGAGTGGGGAGGGGTATTACTCAGAAGGGTGGTGGGAATGGGTGATCCGCTGATAGGTGTGGGAAACCTGTTGACGACTCTTAAGTTGGTCTTGCAGGGAAAGGCAAGGGGTGAGATGGCTAAAGATAGCTTTGTCATGTATAATCAGATAAGAATCCAATGTCTTTGTTCGGACCAGGTTTCTCCATAGTTTTAAGTTTGGTGATTAGTTGCAATTCAGCCACTTCTCTTTCCAGTCTATTTCTGAAATTTCTTTGTATTAAGACAGCTACTTTGAGGTCTTGTATAGAATGTCCTGGGAGACTGAAGTGTTCTCCTACTGGTTTCTCTGTCTTGTGATTCCTGATATCAGATTTATGTCCATTTATCCTTTGGCGTAGGGTTTGGCCTGTTTGTCCAATATAGAGAGCTGAAGGGCACTGTTGGCATTTGATTGCATACACAATGTTGGAAGATGAGCAATTAAATAGTCCTGAGATGGTACGTTTGATGTTGTTGGGGCCAGTAATGGTATTGTCCGGGTTTATGTGGCAGCAAAGTTGGCATCTGGGTTTATTGCAGGCTCTGGTACCAGTGTCCATGTTGAGTCCTGTTGTTGTATTATTGTGGGTGAGGAGCTGTTTGAGATTGGGCGGCTGTCTGTAGGCGATGAAGGGTCTTCCTCCCAGGAATCTTTTTGTTCAACATGGGGCTTGATCCCACAACCCTGGGGTTGAGAGTCTCATGCTTTATCACCTGAGCTATGGGGATCCACAAATCATTACTCAGTACCTTTTGCCTCTTCTTTTCAAAACCAGTTCTAGTTCTATTCATTTCATAATAAGTTGCATGGATTTTAGAGGCAAAACAGTCTTAAGATAAAATAAGAATGATGTTGCCACAATATAATGGTGCCTAACTGGAGACCATAAACAGTTGTTTAGTTCATACAAGTAGTTTTTATGTTGATTTTTATTTTATTTTCCCAAATGAAAAGTTTTGCCAGCTTCATGACAAAAGGAAATTATTCTAAAACACATCAAATTTAAAAAAGAGAGAGGTATACTTATTTTTTGTGGAAGATCAATATTCTTTTAGTTCAAGTGGTCAGGTAATCAAACCTTGAAACACTGTGCTCCAGTTTCACTGTCCACCCATAAAGCAGATATAAACTTTAAAGGATACATTCTTGGAGATAAAGCTAGAACATATGGATTCTAGCTATTTTCCCAAGAGGGGGAAAATACCTATTTTTCTTTGAAGTTGAGACTCATGTGATTCTAGATACACCAAAGAGAAATCAAGCTGTTTCATGGTATTTTCTGTCTCCTTAAGGACATAGTAGTACAGTGGTACCTCAGGTTAAGAACTTAATTCGATTTCTGTTCTCATCCTGAAGCAAAATTCTTAACCCGAGCTACTATTTCTGGGTTAGCGGAGTCTGTAACCTGAAGTGACTGTAACCCAAGGTACCACTGTATGTCCATTCCTATAAGTTGCCTGTACATAATTAGTGCTGATGAAGGCAAGGCCACACACAACTCGGAGTATGATTCCATCCCTTTAGTTTTGTTGGCTCGGCATACCAGCATTGCTCCTACACCAACTTGTGCTAATGGATCCCCTACATGAGTATAGCTAGCTCCCTCTTCCAATCTTCACCAAACATACTGAGTTAGGGAGTGAGAGTGTAGGATGTACAATGTCACATGCAGGACTTTCCACTTCCCTTTATTCACACATTAACATTTCATGTGACCAACACGTGACTAGGGCTTTGCTCTGCAGTTGGCAATGGCATACCACTAGAAGTATGTAACCCCATGAAGGGGGAGCATGGGTCTTATCAAAGGGCTTTCCTCATTCTGCCCCCCACATCTAAAGAACTAGAAGCATGAAAGTGGGGGCTTTGGTGGTTTGGGCATGTGGACTATGAACAAAGGAACCGTTTTGTGCAATCAATGACTACTCAGCAGCTGGGAAAAACATAAGAGACACACCACAGGATGATTTAAAGAAGAAAGTATTCAACAGGTGCCAAAGAGACAATAGAAGTAGTGCCTGACTGATATGCAACAGGAAGGACTTCCAAAGAGTAGGTGCTGCCACAGATTCTGGCACAGCGTGGAAGAGACCTCCTGATAAGATGGTGTCTGGAGGATGATGCCCTTTCTTGCAGAGAGCAGTGATCAGTTGGTCATACAAGGGATGAGATTTAGCAAATAACTGGGTGCTGGTGTAGCAATCCTGTTATCCAACAGGCTGTAGAGTTGCCACATGTCCTACTTTGCAGAGGACAGCCCTCTCTTTGAAGGAATCCTCTGTTTGAAGGGCTGCCTGGTCTGTGTCCAGCTTAAAGATAATGAAACAAAAATGGGGAGATCAGGAACCTTGAAGTTGCTCATCAGCAGTTGGCAGCACTTTGCCACACATTCTCCCCTGCTATGGTGAAATGTACTGTTATTTCTATTTAGAGTATTGTCCTTTTAAATGTGAATTTCTGTCTATTAATCGGCAGCTGCAAATTTTATGCACATCTGCTGCACCTTTTTTCATCCTCTTCTTTGGCGATGCATGCAGATTGTCAAAAAATTAGAAATGCAGGTGCCCACACTCAAAGGTTGTAGAAGTATTCCCCACTGAGGGAAAGTCAGGAAAGTATTCACTGTGTAGAAAGGGAGCATAGTATAGGTGTGCAATGATGTGATGGGTGGGTGGCAGAGCATTGTCCAAGGACATGGCCAAAGTGTAACGAGTGTTTTAGTTTCTGCAACTACAGTTCTTATGATTACATTGGCAATGGCAACCTGGTGTACCAGGGCTATAGAATCATATCAAGTACTTGCATATTCCCTACAAAACAACAGCATTCTTCTGGTAATGGAAAATAAATTTCTTATGAGTAAGCTTTCTAATATAAAGGTACAGATTTATTTTTATAATGCTTTTCCTAATAAGCCAATTGTAATTGCATTGAGCCTGTCCTGGTAATTTAAGACTGTCTTGATAATTTAAAACGATATCTTCTTGTAATAGGTATTGATAATGTACAGATAAAAAACAGAAGACAAATAAAATTCTGGGAAGCAGATAATTGGCTGATCTATCAGCCTTAGAAGTGTGTGTGTGTGTGTGTGTGTGTGTGTGTGTGACCAATAATATGTTGGCTATGTGAAAGTTAGCTTGGATTGCTAAAGGAGATGGTGGTATATATCAAGTAGCAAGGCATCCTTTCAGATGAAGAAATGAACCAAGTTGTTGGCCTGTGTTTCTTTAGAGACTTCCTTGTTTATTTTTGCAAGGTATTCTTGGAACTGATTTTCTAATAATAGAATCATAGGGTTGTGCATTGCTTCCTCTTGTCACATGATAGAACCACCCATTCAGCAATTCCCCACACACTGGTTTAGGGAGCCACACAGAGTTCAGTGGCACAGCCTGTGCATGTCCAATTTCCTAGCTTCAGTGAATCTGTGGCATGTCCAAAAAAAATGAGGAGGACCATCAGCTCTGGGGGCCAAAAGTGGACTTCAGGCCTCTCTGTCTGGGCTTATTTTATTTTTTTCAGCTGGAGCTCACAAGAACTCGGCTCTGACACCTCTCAGGTGGGCACCGTTGCCATTCTAAGAGAACAAGGGAGAAGTTCATGGTGAGCTCCGGGACCTCTTTCTAGAATAGCGCTGCCTACTTCACACCCTCCTTGAGTGTTTTTTAATGGCTGGACTTGGCTAGTGCTTTTTGTTCACTTGGATAAAGAATGTGCGGAAACTAGGGTACTGTACAAAGATAAATTTAAAACTGCGTGCTCCATCGACCTTTACCTTTGACCCCACCCACCAGTGGCATGTGACCCTCAGATGATTGCCCAGAAAGGAATTTGGCCCTTGGGCTGAATAGGGCTCCCCATCCTTGAGATAAAAGATCTTAGGACTAGGGCTGAGGAAGGCCTCTGCCTGAAGCCTTGGTGGCCTACAGTCGGCAGATAATGCTGGGTGGGCAATATGGACCAATGATCTAGTGCTGTATAAGGCAGCTTCACATGCTGTGCTGTGCAGTCCAGGCTATTGTGCGTATGCAGAGAACAGGCACATAGAAAAATGCCCACAGAACCAACTGCTCCAGGTGGGTCCAGTTTGCAAGTCAACTAGTCCTCTGACGATCATCCCCCAGGTCCATTTTAAACAAGCAAAATAGGCTTCCATCATCTTTGTCTTTAACTGGGTATGGGCTTGCCTCTCACAGAGATTGCACAGTAACTCTTCAACTTTGCTGAATATTGCTGGTGCACTCTTCTTACAAGTCAGTGCTCTCTGCACCTTCTTTCTCCCCTGGAAGAGAGACTGCAATCTGGTTGCCTTGGCGACCTTGGCAGGTTTAAATGAGTAGCTGCACTAAAAAAAAAAATGTTGCTTGCATCAAAGTGCATTGATGTTTTAATCTGAGTGGCCTAAAAAAATAAATTAAAAAGGGCATTGTATTCTTCATGGCTCAACATTATTATGAGGTTGAAGTACTCTTGTGCCCACTATGAGGGCCCACAAAGGTTTTCAATACAGTTCTGAGGAGGAGGAGACTCTTCTTTGGGCTGGGGAGACGAAGCGGTGTTTTAAGAAGCTGATTAGATGGTGAGGTCAGGTCAGGTTCTGGCTTCAAAACTGATTACAGGCTGTTGAATGTACTGAACCAAGGAACAGCTAGTTTTTCTTTATTATTTATTGTAATGAGTACAAAGTTAAAGTGAGGCTTTCATCTCGGGGTTCACCAGTCCTTGTTAATGGTGGTAGTTTTGCTTTTTAAAAATTGTAACCTTCAAAAAAACAATGTTTCCCAAACAAACATTTCCTCCGTACACTAGTCTGCGGGCTTCTTCAAGGTGGGGTATGTGGGTGGTTTTTATTTTATTTTATTACATTATTCTGCACTTCATTTCATCATGGAACCCAAAGCAGCATAGACATGGTTCCCATCTATGCAGTGACCCAACCCAGACCTTCAATAAGGTGTTGGCCTCACATGGCAGCAGATCATACCCTGAGTCTCATATACCTTAAGTTATGTCTTGGACTGTCAGTTATGAGAAATAGGGTGTTGTCCATAACTCCCATGAAGCTGCCTCATACCAGGTTGGGCTACGTATCTGCCTAATCTAGAACTGCAGAGGTCTTTCACATCACGTGCTACCTGATCCTTTTAATTGGTAATGCCAATGTTTGAGCCTTGGACCTTCTGTATGCAGAGAACATAGTCTACTACAGGACGATGATTCCTCTCTCCTCTTTGCCCAGTCCCCATCCATAACAGGCAGCTTCTTTCCTGAGGACCCACCCTCCTTGCCCATTGGTTCTAGAGGGCTTCCAGATCCAGTATTGTATCAAATGTTAATCCTAGGAAGAGTAAAACTACAGACATGACTAACGTAGATCTGCTAATTTCAGTGGGTCTGCTCGTGAGTATAATTTTGTTGGATATACAATCCACAGATTAGAATTTGGGACACTTCATACTTCTGGAAACAAAAAATTTCCCTGCCACACACTAGCAACAATTAACTGGATCTCTCATAGCATTTAAATTGCAATTCAGTAAATGTCTAAATGGGACATGTCTTGTTATTTTGCTGTTCTGCTGATTATTAATTGATTCTGTTAATTGTCTGCTACAAATTTATGTTTTGTATGTTTGTTGGAAGTATAAATGGGCTCAGTTAATAATTCTGTATCCAGGTATCCAGGTATTCAACCATTAATGTTACTAGAGTCAATTTTAACCACTTTTATTTACTGTAGCATCACAGTATTCATGTGATTAGATTCTACCTTCCCCCAAATATTCTTGGTGACTCATGGTAATATGGTATTTCCATGACTCTTTTTTATTGTATGAGATGTTCTCTTCTTAAAGCAGTCCTGCTATTAAAGATATCTGGCAAGAAGAGATAGCATCCATTTAATTTTAATGTTACTATTGTTCTTTACTGCATTTTGATTGGCCAGCCTGATGCACAAAAAAGTCCTTGGTCATATCTGTGTCTCTCTGAATGCCTATTGTGAGCAAGAGCAATCCAGGGTCACTGCCCTTTAAACACTGCCAGTCAGTTCTTGGGAGGGAGAAGATATGTTAGAACTGCCAGTGATGAGAAAATGTGGTTAAAGAAGCAAACAATTTTCAATTGAAAAATGACAGTTCTATTGGAAGTGCTCTTCATTTTGACTACCCCCCTTTAGACTACAATCTTATGAAACAGCTAGGTTATTTCTCTTTCAAGGAATAACTGACTTGCTTTTTTATTTTAGTCTGGGGGCAGGGAGAGATGAATCCATATTCTTGGAGTCTATTCATGATATAATGATTTAGAAATAAACATCACATAGTCATAAATCTTAATATTATGCAATTAAGTGGTGTTATGCCGGATTGAGCTATGTACAATTTCTGGGTGGGGTCCAAAATCTTTCATGTCATGTCTGAATATAAGCAAAGAAAGAGGTCCCCGGGAAATGGGATTAATTATGAAATCTGAGAATTGTAGCTTTGTGAGTGGAATGGGGTTTCCTAACAACTCTCAGCACCCTTAACAAACTTCAGCTCCCAGAATGCTTGGGGGGGGGGGGAAGCTGCGACTGTTTGAAGTGGCATAATACTGCTTCAAATGCATAGTGCTGATGGGGCTATAATGATTAGCTGTGATAGTCATATTGCAAATACATTTGCCTGTCCTTATTTCTCAAGTCAAGCGTACAAATGGTTACTTCAAAGCCCTAAAGGATGAGTGTTCTCTGCTTTTTCCTACATCACATATTGAAGATTTTCTCTTGTGTAATATCCAAAACAGCATGTAAAAATAGTAAAACACATTATAGTAAGCCCCACAACTTACGTGGGGGCTATGTTTCAAAGATTGTGCCTAAAGCCAAAGTCACATATAGTCGGAACATATTGGGTTCAATCGGAGGTGGGATTGCCAACGTCTTTTTTCCTGAATGCTTACTCCCTTTCTGTCCCCTTTTTATTTTTATTTTTTCGCCAAGCATGTAAAACTGAATTTGCACAAGTTAACTGTGTAACTTGTGGGGTTTCTGTATGAAACAATCTACAATTGAAGTACCAATATTCAGTACAATACACTGTGGTTGGTGGTATATGCCAAATCAGTATCAGTGGTATTGGAATGTCTGGGTGAAGAAACAGGTTTTAAAAATATGCTGAAAACGTAACATAGTTGGTGCTAAAGTTGTATCAAGCTAATGTTTATTGAGAATCTTTTTGTTAACTTCATACGACCTCATTGAGTCCTATAGATACACTTAACTTGGACAGAACTTGAAATGAAAGTGATTCCCTTTGATTCTCCACAGATGGTACCCGGCAGGAAGAAGCTGAAGGTGAGCTTAGTGAGGAAGATCACTGGTTTGGAAACTCTTCGGAAACCCCATCAGAAGCATCCTATGGAGAAGTCCAGGAGAACTTCAAATTATCCTTTGAGGATAGGATCCAAGAACAGTCCACATCTCCAGACACTTCCCTGGGGAGTGCAACTCCTAGCAGCAACACCCTGGAGCTAGCAGCTGTTGAGAACGAGGCTCTGAGGGACGTGTTACAGAATAAAGAACACCTTTCTCCCGGTGTGTCTTCTGCATGTGAAGATGACACTCCTGGCCCAAATAAGCCACTGAGTAGTAACCTGAGACGTCTGCTGGAGGCTGGTTCTCTCAAGCTAGACACTAGTGTTGCAGTTAACGGCAGGGTTGAGTCCCCTGTAAATCTTGGCTCAAACATCTCCTTTTCTCCACCTACGCATCATGCTCAGCAGCTAAGTGTCCTTGCTAGAAAGCTGGCTGAAAAACAGGAACATAATGACCAATATGGCACCAACAACCGGTTTATATGGAATCAAGGCAAGTGGCTGCCCAACTCGGCACCATCTTGCAGTTTGTCTCCGGACTCAGCCATCCTAAAGTTGAAAGCAGCTGCCAATGCAGTCCTTCAGGACAAGTCGCTTTCTCGAACTGAAGATCCTATCAGGTTTGAAACCTTTTCTTCGCCATTTAGTTCCCAGTCTGCAAGCTCCACCTTAGCCGCACTATCAAAGAAAGTCAGTGAGAGAAGCATGACTCCTGGTCAGGACCACCCACCGCCAGCTAGCTCTTTTCTTTCTCTCGCCTCAATGACTTCTTCAGCAGCCCTTCTCAAGGAGGTCGCTGCAAGAGCTGCAGGCAGTCTTTTGGCTGAGAAGAAAAAGTCACTGGTTGCAGAAGATCCCCTGCAGCTTTCAGATATGAAGCAAGAGAAAGTAACTCCACCGCAGTCTTTGGAATTATTGTTACTCCCAGCCCCTAAAGGAAGAAGTTCTAAAACCTCTAATCCAGGTATGAGCTGTCATTTTGCTGAGAGTTAGAGCATCGTTCGCATTTTCAGTTCTGCATTGTTTCAGTACATTAAAAAAAACAATGAAGCAGAAGGCAGTTAAAATAATGTATGTGATGGATCAGAGTCCTTAGCCTCCTGCGTGTTTGAAAGGAAACTGGTGTTTAATACAGTTCTCTCTGAAATCTGGACTCATTATCCAAACCGAATTTATAATACTTTAAAAGACATTTTTAGGGGAGGAGATAAAAGAGTTTTTGTTACATAGCACATATCAGTGAATGTGTGATTTTTTTTTTTTACTTAAAAGAGGCTAGGGTGCACTTTAATAGCAGCTAAACGCCATATGACATCTCCCTCACCTTGTCAGCTCCTTGTCCTGTTCAGTTGTTTGTGTATAGTAAATAGAAAAGCAAGGTTCCTCCAGCCATGTAAGGGACCGTGCTTGCGTACACTTTAGGCCAGGCATAGGCAACCTTCGGCTCTCCAGATGTTTTGGCCTACAACTCCCATGATCCCTAGCTAACAGGACCAGTGGTCAGAGATGATGGGAATTGTAGTCCGAAACATCTGGAGAGCCGAAGGTTACCTATGCCTGCTTTAGGCCAAGGATGGGGGAACCTGGGACCCTACAGATGTTGCTGTACCAACTTCCATCAGCCCCAACCAGCATGGCCAGTGGTTAGGGATGATGGGAGTTGTACGTCTCACAACATCTGGATGGCTTCAGGTTCTCCACCTTTCCTTTAGGCTCTTTTCACAGTTTCAGATGAAAGTATGTTTGTCAGGTGGAAGGTGCCATCTCCCTTCTTGATGAAACAAGCATTCCAAATGGCTGAACAGGGTTACAGCCTATTTGCAAAGCAGGAGGTTTGAGGACCGAGTGCCTGCAGGTGCTACAAATACAACAAAAATCACAGTTACTAATGAGGTTAACCATATCACTAGGCAGAAGAAAATGAACAGACTTTTCCTAATTATGCTCTATAGAATCTATTTATCCTTATTTTTGTCACTTTACTGCTTTAGTCCGAAAGGGCAGAATTCAGTTGTTTGCCCAAAGATAATTCTGCTTGTGAACAACAGATAAATATTTTAAATCATAGATGATAAGTAATGAGATATATATGAATTCCCATTTATTCTTTAGTATACGCATCCCATATTTTTCTTTCCATGGAAATATTGTTGTAGTTCAAAGAAAGTTAACATTTAATCAGTTAATATTGTTAGCATGGTTTTTTAAATAAACAAAGAAAGAAAACTTATAAGTAACCATGACTTTTTTGGAGTAGCAAGCAGCAGTGCTCAATGAGAGCAGTGGAACTAGATTGCCACAGACTTTCAGATCCTGGGTAAACTTTGTAGAGAATATTCATGACCATGTAGAGAACATGGTCTAGTGGCTTGTAGTAAAGTTTGATTCTCTACCAGGCCTAGACTAGTCAGTAGAGTAATAATAATAATAATAATAATAATAATAAATAAATAAAACCATCTATATGGAGTACCATCCATAGCATGCAATGAATATTCATTACATGTGTTTTAGTATTTTTAAGCTGATCTGCATCTCCCCAAACAGAAAAGTGGGGTAAAAATAATAAAATAAAATCAAACGTCATGGGGAACAAGTAAAAAAAGAGAAACAAACAATATATAACTTGCTGAGTGGCAATGGGAGACTTCTAGGCCCACTAACATAACTTCAAGAGTCAGGATAGCTTTTGAGCCTCTCCAAGAGAACCCATTTTCCTTTGTATAAGTTCATGCTTTCCAGAATCTCAGGTCCAGTTGTTTAGGTAAAAATCAAATAAGTTTACAAAACATATTTTTGGTGTTGCTTTGGAAACATCTTACACAGACTTGACTGTTTGTTGGACACTTCATAGGAGCCTAACAGCCTGCTGGATCAGGCCAATGGCCCATCTACTCCAGCATCCTGTTCCTCCAGGGGCTAGCCAGATGCCTCTGGGAAGCATGCAAGCAGGACCTGAGCACAAGGGCATTCTCCCCTCCGGCCATTTCCAGCAACTGATCTTCAGAAGCATTACTTTGCTTCCCTGTTTGGCTTGAAAATAATTAACTAGATGATAATCAGATGAATAATAATCCTTTACCTTTTTTTTCTTCATTTTTAAAGAGGAGTTGGGCTGTTTTTTAGGGACACGGTACTCTGCAGTGTTTGTCACTGCTGCAAAAATGGTACCGCTTGCAGAAAGAGGTCACCGTTAATACATGTTTTGGGAAGAAGAAAATTTTGAGCAATTGAGCTGAGTGTAGAAACTGAGTATTACCACAGTGAAAATAAATCTCATGCATTCCTTTGATTCTTTTCATAACCATAGTTTTGTGGCATTCTGTAGATTTATGGCATACACAGTATATTTAATTTTTTGAAGCTTTGTTTGTTATTTTTGTAGACCTGCTGCTCATATAGCCACGAGTCATGTCCAGTTGCCATTAAGATAAATGTGATTTCCCTCAAGGATTATATCGGCAGCATTTCTCATATACTATACGGCTGGGTAAAGAATGGCTTAAATAGATGAAGAATTCGCTTCTTTTCATCACCATTAGCATTTTTAGTCTGATGGTTGCAGAATCCCGAAGCAGCAGCAAGAGAGGAAGCTTCACTCACGCTTCTTCTCCCTCTGCTTCCATGTCTGTGGAATAAATACTGAGTCAAATACAGGAACTATTGAACCATCAGCACAGCCAGATATGGTATTGTTCTAATAGGGTATCATTATAATTGTTTCATTTATGCATTGCTGCACATAAAGTATCCCAAAGGGATTTACAATTCTATAAAACAATTTAAACAACTTCATATATAAAAACAATTTTATAAAATCACAAGTATCTATATAAAACATTTTAAAAGAACAACATAAATAAAATTAATTCAAATCCAATACAGAAGCTAACTGGAATGAAGTTCTCCACCTAGGAGGCTTGTTGAAAGGAGAATGCCTTCAGTAGGTGGCAAAAGGAAAATAGTGAAGGCACCTGCCAAAGGGCACACTAAAAACCCAATTCCAACATCATGCAAGGTGGACCTCATGGTAGGATGACAACAACAGCAACAATTTGATTATTTATATTCTGCCTGTCCGACTGGGCCATCCACTGAAAGCTGCCTTCAAATGTCTTCTAAGATGTCTTCATATAGTTGTTTATCTGTTTGACATTTGATGAAAGGGCGTTCCACAGGGCGGGCACCACTACTGAGAAGGCCTTCTGCCTAGTATCCATAGGATGCCCTCTGCTGAAGAATGCAGTGGTCGGTTGGGCATGTAGGGGGTGAGATGATATTTTAGATATCCTTGTCTTAAGCTTTATCATTAAGTAGGATGAGCTTGAATTTTGGCAAGGTGGAGGCACCATGGGCAAACACCTGAGAAAGTGATTAATTGCCGGCACCAATAGGGTTCTACTGCCCCTGAAGGAGCAGGGATGCAGTCTGAGGTGCTTCTGGATCCAGTCTGAGGTCCAGGTAGCCTCAGGGGCTAGTAGCACCTTTTACCAGTTGTGACTAGTGTGACAGCTGCAGCTATTCCTGGACTGGGAGAGCTTGACCACAGTAGTCCAAGCAGGTTGGATTACTACAACACACTCTTAGTGCCTACACTTTGCAGCTCCCTGCCTATTGACATTAGGCAGGCGCCTCTGCTTGTACCCTTTCCAGGGCCTGCTTAAAATGTTTGTATCCAGACACGTTGATGTTAATGTGTTTGCAACTGCCTTTAATTGTCTGTTGTGGATAATTTTAATGGGTAGTAGGTTTTTTGTAAACTGGTTTGAGGTTTTATTGCAGTCAAATGGTATGTAAATATGGACTGGGAAGCAAGGGAATGGAGAAAGTGGAGTTCACCGAAACTTTTGTGTTGAAAGGGTAGCAGTTATTTGGCAAATTCATGTAAGTACATATATCTGGTAGATCAGTAACTATACCATGTAAAGCTGTCTCATTGTTGTTTATTAGATTTCTTGCCCTTGACCAAAAAGACCTGGGGAGGTTTACAACCATGTAAAAATGCAATATTGAAATGGACAGAACATTAAGTAGACTGTTCCCTAGAATGCTGTTTTAAAATATCGAAAAGATTTCATCATTTAAAAGATAGAAGGAATGTAATGGATAAGGAATATGTCCTGCTATCCAAAGGCTTTGTGCTTTGTGAATCCCGTCTAGACTTTTTTTTTTAATAGTGGTTTCTCTACAGCAGCCTTTGCCAACTTGGTGCCCTCCAGATTTTTCTGGAGTACAGCTCCCATCAGCCCCAGTCAGCACATGCTGTGGTCCAAAACATTTTGAGGGCACCAGCTTTGGCAAAGGCTGTTCTACAATATACACATCCTTTCTAAACTTTTGGTAGGATAAGTCTGGTTTTGAATCTTGTAATGCCATGTTCCCAGAATCATAGATCTGATTGATTCAGCGGGATCACTTCTAAACATATGCAAGCATAAATATTCCACACTTTTTCTCGTGAGCGAAGCAATGCCTTTGGATACTCCCAACGTTTTTATAGAGCTGAACTGAAATATTAGGGGAAATTTGTCTTGTAGGCCACTTGCCCTCCAGCAAGTAATGGGATGGAACCTTCCATTGGCAAGCATGCTGCGTTTCTTCGGCATTTACATTATTTGCTTATGAGGGAAGCAGCATTTTAATCACATTTAGAAAGCTGGAAATGAATAAGAGAAAGTGGTGCCAGTTCCTATATGATCAGTTATGTTTCTGCCATCTGGAAATATCTGGTACAGGCTTCCTCAAACTCAGCCTTCCAGATGCTTTGAGACTACAGTTCCCATCATCCCTGACCACTGGTCCTGCTAGCTAGGGATCATGGGAGTTGTAGGCCAAAAACATAAGGGGGGCCGAGTTTGAGGAAGCCTGATCTGGTACATGTACTTTCTAAAGCGGATGGTTAGAATAAAATACACCTAAAAACATTAACTCTGCTTCTTACAGAGCATGTTGTGGTTATTCAGCTGGACCCAATGCATGTTAACTCAGTAGTAAGTCCCAGGGAGTTCAGTGGGACCTTCTCTTAAGAAAGAGTTCATAGGATTGCAAACACACTTACTAAGAGATAAGCTCCATTGAACACAATGGGATGTACTTCAAAGTGAACACGTGTAGGATTTGAAGAGGCACACAATCCAAGTCCAATCTAAAGGTGAACTAGATTTACACTGGCATAGGAAGGAATTAAGAAGTGGGCTGAACATATGGGCTTTGCTTATATTTTATCTCTTACTCTTTTGGTAGCAATAGTCAGGGGCGTCGCTAGGGGGGGCGGTGGGGGCGGTACGCCCCGGGCGACAGGGGTGACAAGTGGCGGATGGGGGAGACAAGTGGCGGGCGGGGTTGACAAGCGGCGGCCCCTCCTGCCACTCCCCACGCAACGCCGGTCACCCTGGGAACAGCAGCGCTGCACGGACGGGGTGCTTCCTCGGCCGTGCGCTGTCACTCCCGGGGCGACAGAGCGAGCGGCGGTGCGTGGGGGTGACAAGCGGCAGCCCCTCCCGCCATTCCCAAGCACTGCCGCTCCCTCCGTCACCCCAGGAGCAACAGCGCACGGCCGAGCAAGCACCCCGTCCATGCAGCGCTGCTGCTCCCGAGGTGACAGGCCATGTGTGGGGAGTGGCGGGAGGGGCTGCCGCTTGACACCCCCACGCGCCGCCACTTGCTCCGTCCCCCTGGGAGCAGCAGCACGGAGCGAACGGCGGCGCGTGGGGGTGACAAGCGGCAGCCCGTCCCACCATTCCCACGCGCTGCCGCTCCCTCCGTCACCCTCGGAGCGGCAGCGCACGGCCCGACGACGGAGTGCGCCTGCATGACAATTCGCGCAGGCGCACTCTGTCGCCGGACCGCCGCTTCCACAGCCTCCTTTTGAGCCGCAGTGCTTAAAAGGGGGCTCTTCGGCTTAAAAGGGGGCTGCAGAAGCGGCAGCGGCACTCCCGGAAACACCCCGCGGGCGGGGCGTCGTGACAGCACAATGTGACGTCACGGCGCCCCGCCCCCGGGGCGTTTCCTTTGCCGCCCCGGGTACCGCGGAGCCTTAATCCGCCACTGGCAATGGTTGCATTGGCTGGAGATGATAGGAGTTGTAGCCTAAAATATCTGCAGGGGATCAGGTTAGGGGACACTGATCAACATTGTCAGACAGACTGTTGGACTGGAACTCGGGCAGAAAAAATAAGCATAAAATTCACTGATATCACTACTACTACTACTACTACTACCACTATTACTGCTGCTGTTGCTGCTACCTTTGCACATTGATTTTTAGCAACAGCAGTGTGGGTCTGGCATTGCCCAGTGTGTGGGTGTATATACACTCTCCATCCCACATCAAATAGCTCACAGTCCATTGAACAAGGATTAGGTCATGGATTTGCATCTGAAAAGTGGGAATTGGTTGTGGATAGTCAGATAGCAGTTGTGGTAAAGTGAGGATCAGGTGATTCAGGAAAGGCATAAAATTTTGAGGAAAGACTTAAAAGTAGGAAAGAGCAGAGTCCTGGTTAACAGAGTGAGTGGGAAGGCAATTCCAGCATATCTGGAACAGTATGACAGGACGCAAGGATAAGAAGTTTTACTTAACCTACCATTTTACAGAGAATTTTTTAGTGAGAAAGCAACAATTCTGGCATTGTTTTCAGATTATAAATCTCAGTGCCATGATGGAAAAATTGTATCATACATGATGTGAAATGTGAGAGAACTTTGCATTTTTTTGAAAAGCACATCCATCTCCCCCCACCCTCCACCTCTTCCCCCCTTTTCTTCCTAATGTCTCAACAAATGAAACTGATTTGTAAAAATGATGCATGGAAAAAATACGAGAGAGAGACATTGCACATATTTTTGTAAACAAGAAAATCTTTAATAAAAAACAATTTAAAAAAGCACATGAACACAAAAGTGCATTCTGGTGTAATCCTAGAAACTGTTTGAAGGCAGGGCTTCAATGCTTTCTGTTGTAGCTTTTCTGTTTCTCATCTCCCCTACCTAATTTGAGTTGCAGATTAAATTAAATAAGGAAGCAGATTTGCATGTATTTCCTTAATTTGCATCACTTATGCAGGTTACTGATTTCACCTGTTTCAGCACAGGACACTTGGATGCTGTATTTAATTATTTATTTGCTGAAACAGATTCAGAGTACACATGAACCAATCCAGTAGGGCTTTAGCAAAGTCAGCTGAATTATATCTTTACAAGAAAGTGTGCAGTAGGAAATGACAAGTTCATGCAGGTTTTATCACTGCATTCCAAGTCGTAGAAAGTATTGACATTTGAGTTCTGAAAGATGAAAAACAGCTGATGAATACATTAGGGAGTGAGCTGTAATATTCTGGACATAATTCCTAAATATCGCAAGAAAAATGCCACTGACTTTTGCAGTTTTGAAAATAATCAGATATCCTTTCGGCAGTCACAGAAATATCTCCTGTTTCCAAGGTAACACTGTAAACTTTCTCATAACAGGACTAGGAATTTGCAGTGTAATGTCAGATGGTTGATTATGTCAACTCAGTGGGCAGAATCCTCTCTTCTTCTTAGCATTTTCAACAAGTTGCAAAATCTTTACCTTGCCTTGATAGCACCCACTATCAGTAATGACTGATGGCCACATTTATAAAAGAAGCACTTAATTTTTGAGGTGCTGGGACATAAGTCTGTTTATAAATTATATATTTTGACTCAGTGGCCTGATTCAGAAATTATGACAAATAGTGGTTTCTTTTTATAAGAATGATCAAATGTGAGCTTTGGACTGACTCGCTCCTCCTCCTTTAGAGTGTGAGGGGAGGAAATTTAAAGCTTCCAGTCATGGCTTGTAACAAACCACAGTTTTCAATTTCTTCCCCTTGCATGTAAAGGAAGAGGAAAGGGAATGAGCAGTGTGTGAGTCCAAGTCTCGTATTTGCTCATTCTTTGCCACAGTTTGTTGAGCTCATCTTTTAACATTATGCACAAGTAGTGGCTTTGTGGATGATTTCTCTGTATATGTCCAAAGGTGCTTTTCTCTCTAGCTTAACCAGCAGGTGTGAAGAGCAGCATTCAGATATAATATATGATACTTAAGGGGGGGGAAGGATTCCAGGGATTAATATGGGAGAGTCCCATTTGTAATGAAATGCTAAAGTGAATTCTTGATGCAGAAGTCAAGTCTTCTATGAAAAGTCTTGTGACCATTCAAACATAGCTGTGGTCCCTTAGGTGAGGACCAGCTTGAAGAATAAGTAAATTGTTTTATATCTGAGTAGAAAATGCATGGTCCTTTACTTTCCGTGGAAGGAATCTTCTTCCGACCGAAAGATTCCTTCCACGGGAACCAAATCCAGAAACACCTTTAGTTCCATCCCTCATATATCCATGAGAAAGGAGCAGCAATTTGGGAAGGGAATTAGCCATAGAAGTTGTACTGAAAACAGTGGTGTTTTTTTAAAAAAATATCTGGTTGCTCACAATGAAACCAGATTCTAGGGCTCGAATTAAGCTCTAGACATAATGTGCAGGTAAAACTGAGTAATGAATTAAATAATGACCTCAGAGTTGCCTCTGAATCCTGAAGTAGCATCAGTGGTCTTCTTGAGCCAGAATGAAATTGCGCAGCAGCAGGGGCTCTAAAATCTCTCAGTATCAGTATTGCAAATGCAGCATGTCATGCTCAGTATTGCTTTCATTCAGGAGGTGTGGATTACTGTGTAATTTAATCACTTCCCTTTTCTTTGAATACTTCACTGACAGAAAGTGAAAGAAAGAAAGAGCCGAGTACTTTCTCTGTATTGCATAGGTCAAAAGCAAAAAAAAAAAAAAAATTAGCTGCAGGATTATATTCACAAGGCTAGGTAAAGCACAGTAGCATCCTCTGCTGGTTGACCAAAGAATGATTGGGACACTTGTCCTCTATTGCCAGCATCACTTGCATTGGACCCATAGGATCCCCATTCCAGGGAAATGATTATTCATTGTTCTAAAAGTTCTGTACCCAGAGATGGAATGAAAACATTAAGGAAAAGCATCCAAGGGGTATTTCCACAGGAGAGATAAAATTTGCAAAACAGTATGTAGATAGAGGCAGAGATGTTCATTACAATTGAATGATGTTTTCTTTCTTTTTTTATTGCTCTTATTTCCTAAGCCTCAGAAGAAGAAGGTGGGAAACCTTTCCAGTGTCCAATCTGTGGCCTAGTGATAAAAAGGAAGAGCTACTGGAAGCGACATATGGTTATACATACAGGCTTAAAAAGCCATCAATGCCCTTTGTGTCCATTTCGCTGTGCACGCAAGGACAATCTAAAATCGCACATGAAGGTAAGGTCAGTGGATACAGGTAATTGAAGAAATCCAGTCTATGAGGTCATTGCAGTTCTTTAAAAACCTACTCGTTATAAAATCCAGCATAGTGGTTGGGTGTTTGTATTTTTACTAGTGCCATTTGTATGGATTCATTTTCTCCAGCACAGGGGTTGGGCAGTGAAAGCAGTAGCCTACTTGCTATCTATAACAAATACTTGCCAACGTTTGGCCACCATCCAGGAAACCCATTTGCTTGCATGAAAGGGATTGTATACATGCAGCTAAGCTTTGCAATAATTTTTCAGAGAGGTCCCCTGTGAGATGTTTGTGCCTAAATGAACACAAAATATCAGTCTGTGCCAAGCTTTTCTTGATAAGAGCCTCGGTCTAGTACATACAGCTACACATCACTTATAACATTATAAGGGTGAAAATGTAATTCTCCATGAGATGG
The DNA here is from genome assembly GCF_009819535.1 of Lacerta agilis. Taxonomy (NCBI): domain Eukaryota; kingdom Metazoa; phylum Chordata; class Lepidosauria; order Squamata; family Lacertidae; genus Lacerta; species Lacerta agilis. The sequence goes on from NC_046320.1 coordinate 38,304,573, forward strand.
CCCTCCAAATGATGTTAGATTTCAACCTCTATGAGCCCAGCCAGAATGGCCAATAGTCAGCCCATCAAAAAGTCAGATTTATTTGCTAAAAACAATTGATCATCACACTACAAACAATCAAGTTGAGAGATACATTTTTAGCATAGATCAACTCCAGCACGTTGGACCCCATTTTTTGACAAATTTTTGTCTGATCCATTGAGCCACTGGAGTAAACATAGAAACTTTATATAAAATCATGGAATTGTAGAGTTGGAAGGGACCACAAGGGTCATCCAGTCCAACCCCTTGCAATGTAGGAATCTTTCACCCAACATGGTGCTCGAACACATGACCCTGAGATTTAAGAGCCTCATGCTCTACTGACTGAGCTCAAAATTTATCCCTATCAATCAGTAAATAACCAATCCCCGCTACTGTTTAAAAAGGAAAGTGTCTGAAGAATCTCTTTCAAAAACCTGTCCTTGGGGAAATTACAGTGGAACAATATAATACATAGTGAACATATTTGATATCTCCCTGGCCACTAATACATAAAAAACAATTTACAGATATTCTAACTTATTTCCCCTCTAAATATACTGTGGACATAGTTTGGAATCTTAGTGCAGTTAATGCTTTCTCGATTGCACCAACGGATAATTCAGAAAAGTAATCTGGAAGATGATCAGATTAAAAACAACAATAAAAATATGAAAATTGCATAGCTTGAAGATGACATCTAGTTAACAAAAGGTCCCACTCTCTAAATTTGTTTTTAATACAGTGTTCTGCAGCTATAGGAATAGAAACCTTAAGGATCTCAGGAATCAGTTAATATTTGGATGTAAATATGTTCAGGGATGATGGGAGTTGTAGTCCAACAACATCTGATGGGCCACAGGTTTCCCATCCCTGAATATAGTGCCAAGTACAAAGCAGGTATGATGAAGGTGCATCATTGCAGAGATGCCTGTAATACAAGGTATAGATTAACTAAACTGCTATCAGAAACCCAAATATGTAAGGCATGTTCTACATACGAAGGCCTAGGATTTCAATATCTCCATGCGTTCTCCCTTTGGGTATGTGAGTGTAGCAGTATATATATATATATGAATGTCCAATCATGGTTGTGATTTATTAAACCATGAGCAAGCAATCAGTTTGCAGTTATGAACTTTGCAAACCACTTCAAATACAGTTAGCTACCTAGTGGTCAGAGCAGATGTTGCATTGGCATGGATTGGCAAAGATGCCAGCCCTGCTGTGTTCTATGTTCCTCCCCCTCCTCCAGCAACATGATTTAGATGCTGGCTGCCATCAACTGGAAAGGCAGCAGCAACAGAACTCATGAACTGGGGATACAGATACACTAAGGTCAATGGAATTTATTCACAAGTAAATGTGCCCAAGGATGGAGTTCTTAGGGTTTTATACACTGTAGGGAATAAAAACTAGGTTATAAGGACTGATTCCTTGCGGATATTTATTTATTTATTTATTTATTACATTACATTACAGGACTTTTGGAACTAATTTGAGAAGCAGTGTGCTTTGCAGCTTGCTCTTGAATAATTCTGTGACTTTTAACCCGTGACCTCTGAACAAAGATGTGTACTGTGAAATATTCATCATTAAATTGTCACATATAGACAGGAGAGTCAATATGAGCTCACCATACTGACCTCCTTTGTTAAGGTCTTTTGAGATGTGCAAATAAAATGTACTGAGCTCTATAAGCACTAAGGAGGCAGGAAGGCAGCCAGTAGATGTGCACAGTATTTGTCTGAAATAAGTTTCTGCTATTTGTCTGAGAGACGTTGTTGCTGTTGTTGTCACTGTTACTTAATCATCAACCGCTTAATCAGGTTCACCAACATCAAGACCGGGGAGAGACATTTCAGTGCCAGCTATGCCCATTTACCTCCTCTCGCCACTTCAGCCTCAAACTCCACATGCGCTGCCACCAGCACTTCCTGAGGACAGAAGCCAAAGTGAAGGAAGAGATCCCAGAAATGGATGTCAAGGGGTCGCCATTGCTAAGTGACAACTCCAGAATGGGGCAGCAGATGGATGGGGCAACAGACCACACAGGGACTGCTGCCGCCTCTAAAACTCCTGAGGTGGCTGGATCTACTGTCCCACCTCTGCTGATAAAAGAAGAGCCCAAAGATGACAGCAGCACCCCCACGCCAACCTTCACTCTCAGTGTTGTTGACAGAATCACCAACAACACAAAGCTAAAAGACTCCATTGACTTTGTGACCAATTCAGCGTCGGCACTTTTCAGCCAGGACATCTCTGTCAAGATGGCATCAGATTTTCTCATGAAGCTCTCAGGTAAGGATGACAAAACTCTCTGTTTCTGGTCTGCAGCCCTTTTTCTATGTTTTTACTCACTATGCCACCCTGTTAAATCCTTTCAAAGTATGTATTTAAACACAAGTTTTAAGACATATTTAACTCGTATTTTTCTCTCAGAATAAGTTCTAAATGTTACCGGGAACTAGGGTCACAGAGACTCCAAGGTCAATAGAGTTGAGTCCCATGTAAATATGCCCATGATTGGAATTCTTGTGCATTATGTTGTAGCACGCTCTGGGATTATATTTAACAGAGAGCAGGTTGGAAATACTCCAAATAAATTTGGAATAAAAACTACTGAGAGCTGTCTTGCAATATTCAGAGAAGTGAATACTTAAGTTTCAGTCTGCACATGAATCTAAGGAGTGTGGATCAGGTTACTTCATATAGTGAGTGGCAAAGATTGAATTCTTCAAGCATCTCTACTCTTGGGTATTTGAGATGTGGGCTGAAGTTCCTCAGCTCATATAAGACTCCTCAGTTTTATGTCCCTGTTTTATATTTTGAGGCGATGGATGTCAGGTGTCTTCCCACCTTAAATGTAAAGGGACCCCTGACCATTAGGTCCAGTCGTGTCCGACTCTGGGGTTGCGGTGCTCATCTCACGTTACTGGCCGAGGGAGCCGGCGTACAGCTTCTGGGTTATGTGGCCAGCATGACAAAGCCACTTCTGGCGAACCAGAGCAGCGCACGGAAACAATGTTTACCTTTCCACTGGAGCGGTACCTATTTATCTACTTGCACTTTGACATGCTTTCGAACTGCTAGGTGGGCAGGAGCAGGGACCGAGCAACGGGAGCTCACCCTGTCGCGGGGATTCAAACCGCTGACCTTCAGATCAGCAAACCCTAGGCTCTGTGGTTTAACCCACAGTGCCACCTGCGTCCCACCTTGCATTTACATTAATAGTGCAACAACAAGGAATCCTGGAGCTCTTTCAAGGCTAACAAATTTATGTATTTATTTCAGGTGTTTTTATTTCAGCTGAAAAGGTTTTCAGAGCCTTACAAAGATCAGTAATAAAACAGTCCCTGTCTTTAGGCTTACAATCCAATGATGCAATGCAAAAGGAAAAAGAATTGGGAGTCAGGAGAGAAAAAGCAAATTCAAGCAGTTGTAGGGGCAGAGCAATCCAAATTATAGGAAGCCAGTATAATTCAAAGGATAAATTATTCCGGTGAAATTTATCCCTATTCCAGACTTAACTCTGGAGTGGGTCTACTGCCAGCTGAGTTGGCCTGAGCCCAGCAGAGGGAAAACAATCCTTTAAAATAGACAGCACCCGTTTTCCAGTGCAATTTCAAAGATCATGTGACTGACCTGAAAGGAATTGGGCTTAGTGGTAAGTCTCCCCTGCTCCATCACCCCTTGCCACACCCCTTTTAAGGACTTCCTCAGCTGAGCCCCTGCTAAGTGTATCTCCACCTGAACCAGGATCGTGGACTTCCAACCCGGCTCATCCTGTTAGATCTTGGTTGGGATTACTCCCTTGGTTACAAAGTTCTTAGAATGACCAGCTGTAATGGAAAGAGTTCAAGGAGAGGAGGAGCCAAAAGTTGCTACTATCTCAGCTGAGCTGATGGAGTGGTCTCTTTTCCCTTCTACCTGCCCCACTGCAACCTGGTGGGAATGGCTGTTACAAGTTGATAGTTGGAGTGGGGAAACTGGATAGAGCAGGTTTCTCAAGAGAGCTGGTGCTGTGCCTCTTCTTCTCCTTTCTCCCTTACTGCAGCCTGATGGTATGGCTATTACCAGATAACAGGAATAGATCAGACTTCTCAGCAGAGCTGATGAAATGGCCCTACTTCTCTATTGTCCCTCTCTGATGAAATTTGGCTCTTAATCCATGAAAGCTCATGCCATGATTAATTTGCTAGTCTTTAAAGTGCTATAAGGCTAACATGGTTGGTTTTGCTGCAGAACAGACTAATGCAGCACATCCCTCTGGAAATTAATAATGTGATTCCAGTTTTTGTATCTGAGCATTCAAAAGAACATAATAATTTGCCCTAAATTGTTATGCATTAGCTATGCAGCTGCACTGATGCCCAAATGTCTTGCGGGACCATGACAGCAGGCAGTTAAATCACTGGTGTGATCACATAACTAAAGTGTTGACCAGTTTGGCAGGGTGCCAGCACTGGGATATCACTCATCATGATGCCCTTGCTGAGTGATGTACAGAATATTTTGCAACTCTGCTTCTGTTAGGGGTCTGTCATTCTGACCGTCTTCACTTATAGGTTTGTGTTCAAAAAAGAGTGTAAAACTCTGAAACTTCCCTTCTGTTACAGTATGAGTTTGAACTGATGTGCGCGTCTAGCACTTCCATGTATTCATACACACACCATAACGAGAAATTTAGGATCTTTGGCTGGAGTTATAACATGCTTCCGTTTATGAATATGTGATTGCCTTGTGTAAGAAGTTCTTACACAAAAGGAATAAAGAAAGCTTGGTTTATTATATAAAATGAAAATGACAGAATATATAAATGCTGCTTCAGATAGAAAAATTACAATTTAAGCAGGCCGCAAACCCTACAACACCTACACACCTAAAGAGTGGAAAAATTACTGCGTATTCTCAAAAGCCTACAAAGTGACTGTGACAATTTTGGCCAGCAGGACTCACCCTAATAATAAGTTAAGAAATGGGGGGGGGGAGTATACCTGTCCTTGAGCGAAATGGATTTGTGCTGATTCCTTGGGAGTGCTGTGTGAGTTGCTTTCAATGGAACTGGGAGAACCCAACTAACTCCTGAAAATCCAGGTGTTTTATAATATTTCTTGCTAATGCATCTTAGTGGGGGAGGGGGCCTTGAGATGAGCAATTCCAGCAGTTCCAGCAGTTCTTATTGTCTTCCTTCCAGAGTTTCCTGCCCATTTCTTACCTTGCCCATGTTGCAAATTAGGAGTTTGAAAGGATATCATACTAGTGCATGATGTCTAAACTGGTCACCCTTTGTTTGCTCCTTGCCTTCAAATTATTTTGATGGCCCCCATTCAGGTGGTAAACACGCTGTACTGGCAACTGAATTTACATGTGTTGACCTTTATGCCAGATCTGAGGGACTCAGAATTTCCTGAATGCCCTCCAGGAGATGAGGATGGAATCAGACTTATACCAAGGTCACCAGAGTTCATCATGGAGGGAGTTATGTCAGTTTTCTTACCTATGCCATGATCTACAGTAATAAACCACAGAATAGGTTCAGATTGACACACACACCTATTCATGCTTCCTCCCCAAATGTTTAGCGTGCCCCCGGCAAATCGTAACAATTAATATTGTTCCTAGTGGATCCATGAGGATCTGGGAAAAATAATTTTCTTTTTCGTTTTTGTTCCTGATGCAATTGAATATGCAGATATGCCATTTATTATGACTATTGCTAGTACTTCAGACTTTTTCTGAAAAACCTCAGACTTGGTGAAGGGAAAGGGGAAAGCCTCTCTGGGGAGAGCATTCCATAATAGATGTGTCAACATTGAAAAGTTCCTTCACCGAAGAGCCACCTGCTGCACTGAAGACGGGGAGGAATGTAGAGAAGAGTGGGCTTATAGAAAGGGTAGCCAATATGGTGTCACTGAGGCTTCCATAATCCCTGCCCATTGGCCATGCTGACTTAGGCTGTGGGAGTTATAGGGCGATACCATTTCTGAGAGAACCACAATGCCCACCCATGATTAATGGTCTTGATTTGCCCTAAATGCTTGGATTTCTGGGGATACAAAAACTGCTATTGGCAAACGTAGGATGGAGAGAAGATTTGTAAAGATGAATTGACAATTAAAGATGCTTAACAAATGCAGTTTTATATGCTAAGAGCAAGCTATTTCTACTATATTTCTAAGAGACACACTTCCTAGGGAGTAAGTGCAGTGTTGGGATTTACTTCCAAGTAAACATGCATTGGATTATACTGACATAAAATTATGAGGAATTGATAGATGTTTAGAATTAGGAACACACTGATATCCCATCCCCCTTTTTCAAACCCAAATCCAAAGGTTTGTAACCAATTTGTGCTAATGTTCTGGCATTTTAGAATAACACTGCTTAAATATATGCCATGCATTCAGTAACTTTCAACCTTACCTCTACTGACTTGGTGGTAGCAGAGCCTTTGGTGGCTGAAAGAAAGGCAACAAGAAGCGTTTTAGGGGGGTAGGAGAACAGAATACAGTACAGACAGAATACAGTCTGTCTCTTCATGTTTTTTTATTTAGAAATTGATCTTTAGTGTTCAACAGACAGGAATAGTAAAGGCACCCAATGTGCATTTTTCATTCAAAAAAGGCCCATGCTCTTATTTTATAGTGTCTTAACGAAAGGTCCTGAAACCTGACTTGTGTGCACTGTTACCTAGCAACATGTTATAAAGTCACTGAAGGAATGAAATATATCTGAAAGACGAAAATGTAAACTTGGTAGATATGTCAATGCCACACAAGGGGAAAGATGTTATGCTAAAGGAAGAAATTAAACCCATTGATCAGAGCAATGTGTATCCAAAATAGTGTGTGGAATTGTACATTTGACCAGCACTGCGATACTTAACAGAGTTCCAGCCCATAAAGCAGCAGGCGATGATGTTTTATTTAGTGGGCTTGCGAAATTTACTAGCAATGTTTTAGGAGAGTATTTCCATTTATTATAATATGAACAACAGCAAAAACTTCGATGGAGCCTGAGGATAGTTCCCTGTCAGCCTTTTCTGCAAAATTGAACTCTATCCCTACCTCCCCAGCTTGCTTTGGCCCAGATTGATGCGCTGCAGGCTTCTCTGCAAATGAGCAAAATAGAAAGGGTGTAATTAAAAAAGGGGGAAAGTGCCAGGGCTAGACAGCTATATGTCTGATTGGAGCAAGCTGCATATCCTGCCACTGCAGGTATTATTTGAGGAATCCTATGGACACTTATCTCCATTGTCCCAAAACCTGACAGATTTTTAAAAAACGATGTAGTGCTGCTTCATGGATGCAACAAAGGTAGCTTGAAGCATTACTGCCTAGTGAGGATCCAAACTTTTTGCAATTCCAATAGATTAATCAGTGGGATGAATTAGTGCTTCTTCCCCCAGACTGCATCAGAAAGTATATTCTAGGATTGGCATTCAGAAAGCATCAGCTATCTGGTTGCCTTTCGTGTAGGATTTTGTGTAGGAATTTATCAGTACTTGTTGCCTCCTGAAGCCTGCCCAATTTGGTTTTCTTTGTAGAGTTCCCTGCCCTGCGCCATCATCCCAAAATGTTCCCCATGACACTTGTGAACTTGCTGTCTTCTGATTATACATTTACGCACTTCGCTGAACCCTTTCCTCCCTTTCTGTTAACAGCTGCAAATCAAAAAGAACCCTTGCCTCCTACATTTAAAGTGAAAGATGAACCGAAAGATGAGGAAAATGCAAGTTCCACTTTTCCTAAATCTACTTACGTTTTTAGTCCTGAGCCTGAAACATCTGCCCCAAGCCTTCCCGAGGAGAATCTCAAGCCACAAGAAGTGCCGGCGAATGTATTGCAGCAGGACATGTCTGTCAAAGCAGCATCCGAACTTCTTATGAAGCTATCAGGTACCGGATTGATTTTTAAAATAATCAGCTTTCTTATTTTAGTTGTGAAGTTGCCTGTTGCTTCGTTTTAGTTACAACAAATAGGGCTTTAATAGCTAATTACTGTGATGCACTGATGTTGACTTTCTAACAACCACTATCAAATTATTGCAAAATATTTCTGGTTCATCTTCGTGAGCTTTTTGCAGTTCCATATTTGGGACGGCTACAGCTTTGGGATATCCTAGAGCATGAGTAGGCAAACTAAGGCCCGGGGGCCGGATCCGGCCCATTCGCCTTCTAAATCCGGCCCCCGGGCGGTCCTGGAATTAGCGTGTTTTTACATGAGTAGAATATGTCCTTTTATTTAAAATCCATCTCTGGGTTATTTGTGGGGCATAGGAATTCGTTCATATTTTCCCCCAAAATATAGTCCAGCCCCCCACAAGGTCTGAGGGACAGTGGACCGCCCCCCTGCTGAAAAAGTTTGCTGACCCCTGCCCTAGAGGATGCTACAATTCAGAATGTAGGGACATCATACAGGCTTCATGGATCAAGTGTTGTGCTCTAAGCCTGCATCTGCCCCCAGGTGAGTGGGCTTGCTACTAGCCTCCCATATGTAGAACTGGGTAAAGAACTGTTGCTCTCCAAGTGTGGATTGTACTGTACACAGCATCATCCATGCACAAGAATGAGGTATCAGCAGGCATGAAGAAGCCTCAAACATGGGGTGGGGATCCCCAATGCAGGAGTAGGGAAACCTCTGGGCTATGAGCTAATCTTGCCCCCACCCCGGGATTTCCATTTTCCACCTGTCAAAAAGCTGGTGTCACTTGTGATGTGAGGTGGGTAGGGCTCAAATCTGCCTTGACTGCACAAACAAGTGCTTGTAGCCGAAACAGGATTTAGCCGTCCTCAGCTGATGAGGGTTTGCTAAATCCTTATTTTGGCTGCACCAAACTCCCCATTACTCTTTTTGCTTGAAAAAGCTACTGGTAACTTCTCCAATTTGATCATTTTCCTAGAGGCAAATTTCCCAATTCATTAGCATTCTTCCAATTCTGCATGTTTAAACTTTTAGCTGCTTTTAATAAGTAAATAATATGGCTGCAATCCTAACCATGTTTACTCTGAAGTAAGTCCCACAGATTTTAGTGGGGCTTACTCGCAAATAAATGGGGTTAAATTTGCAGACTAAGTTATTTTTCAGTCTCCAATCTAAAAACATAATATTTATTTACAAAACATTATATACCACTTGATTGTAATAAAGCCTCTAAGCGGTTTATGAAGTAACTATCACGGATTCTTCACCTTCATTAATCTTACTTAGTGTTAATCTCCAAAATATTTGTATTACTGGTCCATTCTAAATACAGTTGTACCTCTGGTTACGAACTTAATTCATTCCAGAGGTCCCTTCTTAACCTGAAACCGCCCTTAACCTGAGGTACCACTTTAGCTAATGGGGCGTCATGCTGCCGGTGCGTGATTTCTGTTCTCATCCTAAGGTAAAGTTCTTAACCCAAGGTACTACTTCTGGGTTAGCAGAGTCTGTAACCCAAAGTGTTTGTAACCCGAGGTGTTTGCAACCCGATGTACCACTGTATGTAGCATATCTGCTTTCGGGTGTTTACATCTCCAACATGTTGTCTTTTCTTCTAATCTCATTCTTTTAATTATTTCTGAATATTTTAAGGTGGGTCTATTCATTTGCTGGCTCTCTCTTTCTCTTTCTGTCTATCCATTCTGGCTCCCCCCATTTATCCAGAACATGTTGTTTGGATGTACTGTGTATTCTACGTAGACCTATTATACAAAAACATTTGTAAACAGCGTGCTTGTCTTGGTAAGCTACTGATGACTGGGCAAGTCTGGATGTCTCTCAGGCTATTCCGAAAGATGAGGTTGTACCCTGCATAAAATATTCAGTATGCAATTATACTTAATAGAGATTTTGAGAAAATTTCCAACAGCATACCTTGTGATATGAGGTTTATTTTTCATTCACAAAGCACAAGTATTTGTGGGTAATGTTTTGAATATAAATATAGGAATAAGTTGTTAAGAAGGAAAAAGCATGCCCACTTTCTGCTTTCATGAATAATAAGTGTGAGTTTCTGGAGAGGGAGATTTTATTATTAATAATTCAGTTATAAAGAAATAAAAAGACTTATTTAGCATCCTGATGATATGATTGATTTTTATCACCAGTGATTAGAAATTTAATTCTTGTGACTATTGGGGAAAGCCTCCGATATACACCATTGGAGGATTTTAAAAAACGACAACAAAACTCCTTTCAAAATGGTATGAGGCTACCCTTGTACACAGCATTAGAGGATGGGTTGCTACACTCATACATATACTGGTTGTTGTTCTTTGTGAAAATCGCCAAGCAAGGAACCTGTTGCGCAGGGACCATGAAAGCTTCACCTTGTTGGCTTATAGACAAGTGGTTTGCTCCCAAGTCCTGCCAAGATTTGTGGGCTCTGCTATAATTTGCTGCTAGTTTTATATTAATATGGGTTGTAATGATTTTCTTCGAAATATATGCTTCTGCATTATGATGGCCCGTCGGTCCATTTGCAGTTTAAATGAAAATGTTGAGAAGACACATATTAAATCTCCATTCCTTTTTGAGTTTTGAACTCACTGTATTGAAATAATGTATGTTAGAAATACATTAGCCAACCATTTGTCTTGTGTGTGTGTTTTAAGTAATTCAGTAAAAAAAAATATGCTGATGGTAGTGGTGTTTGCTATCAATAAGCTGCAAAGGGAGCAATTAATAGGGGCTTTCTTACAGAAACCACAGTTGATCTTTCTTTGCAGGCTGACTGGTGGGCTTATATTAACCTTCAGATTGAAATATTAGATTGTTTATGACTTTGTATTTTCAATATAAAAACTTTTTTGATTTGTTTGAAATATTCTAGAAAAGAAAGATGGTGAATCATACCTTCTGAGTGAGAAGGCTTTCCTTAATTATATTCCATATAATGTCTTTGTTCCCAGAAATTTTGAACTAGAGCTCATTTTTGGACAGCTATTTTAAATATTCACAGGTGTGCTGCTCGTTGTTTTTTTTACAAAATCAGGACTTTGCTTACAGAGGTAAACTATGCTGGTGTTTGATGTTTCCTGTGCAATTGCCTTAACAGAACAAATGCTCATGCTTAAAAAGCCTTGTTGTTAATGATTTGCACTTCAAATTGCTGACAGGTCGGCCTGGTGGGGTGTTTTATTTTTTAAGTGCCCCAGTTTCTACGTTTCTCCTGACAATGTCTGCAAATGCTTCTGCAATCTTAGCAGCAGCTGTCTCATAACTGCAGATGTCTTCTCTAGTTCGGAAATTCCCTCCTTTCATCTTTATCTGATTGAGCTGAATCTATCAGGACAACAGGCATCCAACAGATTTGCCATTTCTAAGCATGGCTACTGAGCCAGCAGCATTCCATGGCCTGGTGACATCACAAGGCCCAGCCTAGTGATGTCATATGGTTACCAACTCTTGGGGGTGGAGGAAAACTCATACCAGAGCAGAATCCCAGTGGTAAAAGCAGAAAAATGAAAAAATGTCAGGGGATAAATGGAAGTGTAGGGGGAAATTGAAAAGCCCTTTGTGCAATATTTTTATAACATTTTAAAATAATATTGTAACCATTCCCTTGCTGCAAAACTCTGAGAACCAAGTTTTGATGCTAGCAGTATCTCTGTGTAGTATAAACCAGGGTTGCCCACTTATGCATTACCAAAACAGAGGACGTGCATCATCCAAAAAAAGAGGACAACAATTTGCATAAAAATTACATATGATAAATTATACGAACTGTCACAAATTTAGAAACAATATAATTTGATTAGGTGATACATACACTTCACCATACTGGGGAAAACTTGTGTGCCTGTTGACTCTGTTGACCAGGTGCTGCTAACTGTTGATAGACAATTTCAATATGTATACTTGTGTGGTAAAGAGCAACATTAAATCAAATAGCAACATTATATAAGTGTGGAAGGTTATTTAAGCTGTTTACCAGACCAGACAGGAAATAAAAATACACAATGTGCATCAGTATTTATTCAATAGTATTTGGATTTCATCATCTCTGTTTAGATGTGTAACACAACCATGTGTTTCTGTTATTGTATTTATGCAAGCAGAGTAGCATGTGCTATTGAAACATTTTTTTTCATCTTGAATCATTTGAACTAGCATAACTGTCCTTCCTACAATCCAGTCCAATAAAACAACAGAGGCAACACCCTCCCCCAAAACAGATGCTCCTCAGCTTGTTTACATCAAGGATGGGGAAACTCAGGCTCAGTGGCCAAAGGGTGCCTGCCAGGCTTGTCTATCTGGCCCTCAGAATTTCCCCTGGGCTGCACCCCTTAATGCCCCACCTTTGCACCCCAAGTGCTTTTGCTTGCTTGGAATGTCTCCTTGAAATTTGACAGCTCCTCTTGCTTGTCAGGATGGTGGATACAGAGGGTGTGTGTGTGTGTGTGTGTGTGTGTATGTAAGTAAACAAGCCCAATGTACAATGGTAACATATACATTCATTGCTCTACCCACTGTTGCCTCTGCCATCTGGCTTCTGACATGTGGTCCTCAGAAAGTTGCCCAGAAGGAAATGCAGCTCTTGTGCTGAAAAAAGCCTCCCAGAGTTACTGTTTCAAGTTTTTAAAGGTCAAATCCAAATCCTGCAAAGTTTACACTTTAATATATGTTATTTTATATATGTGTGGGTCTTATAACACAGCAGGTTCATTGAGTCATTTCCTCTTAAGATACTCTTTGATCACAATAACACTTTGACCTTTGCTTTAAATGCATTGCAGAATGCAAAGATAGAAAGCTTACCGTAAGTTTTTTTTTAAAGAGAATAACTGTTTTCCTACAATAAGAGCTTTTTCTTACAATATTGTTGAATTGAAACATTCACCTCAGTTTCTCTATTATCTTCCAAAGAGGGTTGGGGAGAAGAGCATGGGAGATCTTTCAATTTTTAGCCATAATAAACCTTCCTAAGTAAAGCACTGTTCGAAACTCCCCAATGTAGTGAAGGGTTGATTTGTGCATGATTTTGCAAGATGGTATAATCCTCATCTATGTTTCTCAGAGAGGCATTTGTCTGAAGTTGGCCCTATGTGAAAATGGAGGAACAGTGTACCAGGAAAGGCTTGAAAAGAAATTTTCATTCTGATGTAGAATGGACTGCCGTGTCAAGAAGGTGTAGGATTGCCAGGTCTTCTGAACCCTAAGAGTGTTAATTGTGTTCTTTAGAGTTCTTAATAGACTCTTCTGTCTGTAGAGAAAAGATAATAAGAATGTATGACACTTTCAAGTGTTTGAAGTACTTCATGTGCATTATCTAGTTGTAAACCTTACAACAACCCTGTAAGACAAAGCCAGTATTATTATCTCCCCATGATGCTGAAGATGGAACTCAGACCAATAAAGTGTGGTTTGCCCAAGGTCATCAAGTGAGTTCATGGCAAGAGTAAGATTCAAATCAGCAATCTTCTGATTCATAGCTCCATCTCTCAGCCAGTACACTATAACAGGTCTCCAAGGCAAATGGAGCAACCAGAGACCGACCAACCCTGGTTTATGGTCCTGATGAGACCAGGTTCCTGGGGCAATCCCCAGCATTTCCAGGTAGGGCTTGGGAGTATCTCCTCTTTGAAACCCTGGGGAACCTCTGCCAATCAATTTTGACAATATTGAGGTTGATGGACCAATGATCTGACTCAGTACAAGCTATTCAAGCCCCTTTATGGTTGCGATTGCAGATAGATGATTGTCCCTTTGTGGGACACGAAGGTGGTTTAGTCCCTGTGATAATATCATGAACAACAGGAATTGCCAGGGGATGTGTTAAAAGACAGAACATGTCAGTCAAATCAGCATCTGAGGTTCTTAGCTGGCAGATAGTTGATTCATTTACCACATCACAAACTTACACATCCATCATTGCAAAGACCAAAGCCCTCTTGGGTGTTCACTCCTGGCAAGTCTTGTCCCCTCCGGCACTCCACCTTGCCCATCGTTACAGCCAAGGGCTTTCTTTGGAAGCAAGGAGGCTCTTCTAGTTATGGAGGACCACAGCAAGATTCAAATCAGGGTTCTTAATTGCTTGGGGAGCCGTAGTGAGGAGGCTCCCTGCTTCAGATGAATACATTTCAGCTCGGGAGGGGCTGTAAAGAGAAGTGATGTGCTAGCAAATGTGCATCCTACACTCAAAAAAGGCTGTCATCCCAAGAGTGTCTGGTACTGTGAAACAGTGTAAAAGAAGGCATACCCACTCACATTGCATATACTGGAGAGATACAGTTTGGCACATCACCTCCTGGTTTGATCATTGATCACTGGCAGAGTGAGATGGCTGCCCCAGGCAGCAAGTACCAAGGGTATGGAGCAGGCAGAGCTTTGTGTATCACATGACCTGCCTGCAACACTCTAAGCTAGTCTAGTGCCCTCAGGTGCAGTGGAGATTGGTGTCCCATTGCCAATATTGAAGTAAGATTCAGTCTAAGGCTGTATATACACCATACATTTAAATAATTCTGGAAACTGAACTACAGTTCTCGGCAGTGCTTTTTTCCCTAGAAAAATAGGTGCCAATACTCGCCATGAAGTTGTTACAGTAAGTGCCACACTTTTTGACAACAAAAAAGAGATGTCAGTACTGTGTACCTTTGAGTACCCCCTGGGGGGGGGAAGCACTCATCATCATCTTTTAATTTGTATGCTGCCTTTCCACAGTTAAAACAATGCTCAAGGTGGCTTACAATATGAAAAGATTTACATAATTACAAATATAGCAAAGTAGTCATAAAAATAAATAAAACACATTAAAAACTACATAACCAAACTGAACAATTTCCACGTAAAAATAAAGATACAAAAAGGTAATATCAGTAATATCAGTAACAACAGCAAAAACTCCCAACAAAACTTCCCCCCAAATACCCCAGTCCTTGTTGGGCAGCACTGGTTCTCAGCCCCCTTAAGAAACTGCAATACCCATGATTCTTTAGGAGTGTGTTCTTTAAATGTATGGTGAATCCACAGCCTAATTTGCTTCTACTGTATATGTGAAATGGAGGAAGGGGGTGCCATCTTGTTATTTGCCTCAGGCAGCAAAATGCCTTGGGCCGGCCCTGTCTCAGTGAAAATATGGTGCAGTGGGTAGGAAACTGCAGATTCTGCTGTTCCTGTTCTCCGTACATCATTGCTGTGTTACAATAATTTACATCTAATCTGTATGCTCACAGATTTCCCCCCCGAGGGGAGCCATGACGCTAACAATGTGTACCTTCCATTGTAAGGCACTTGAAATCTAATAATAAATTATGGTGAATTCAGTTTATTATGTAAATTCCATAGTGTGCTGACGAGAAGCAGTTTGAATCATTTTATGGTGGATATTTTCATAGGGAGTTGCTTATGACTGGATGAGATCATCCTTTGGCGAGAGATCACATGGATTCTAAAAATTAAAAAATAATGTTGGCTTTTCTACTAAGAGTGCAATTGGTAAAAACCAGCTCTCAATATTTTTGGCACACTAAATGACTGCTGAAATGTATTGCAAGGCAGTAGAAGAAATGTGCTGATTTGATAAATGAAGAATATTGCTTTGAGTGTTCCAAGAATATTACATTAGGCAACTCAGCTGATCTCAAATAAACCTTGTAGATGATGCACTGTTGTTACCATTTAATCCGTATACAGTAATCAGTACTCAACTAACCCTATTTGGGCACGATCTGCTCAAGTTAAGCAGATGCTGAACTTAATCTGAGTGGGTCCTAAAATACATGACTGGCTGGATTGTGTCCATTGTTTTCGTGTTTAGAGCACCTGATGTAATCTGCTTAAAACAGTGCCTTGTTTTTGGAGGATTTTAAAACCAGAATGGACCATTTGCTTTAAGTAATAAATGAGGTGGGATGCCTCTTCCTACACTATTTATCTCTTTAAAAAAATAATTTCTCTTGAGATTCTTGTTCCATTATGGCCCAAATGTTCCATTATGGCCCAAATGAAGTGTGGTCTTCATGACTAAACACTGTTTGCTACAGCATAAGCCTCTGTGCATGTAGGTTGTCCTCTTTACCTGGAACTCTAAGCATGCTGGATTCAAGCTTACAGGGACCACTTATGCATGTTTGGCAGCCTGTGCATCCCTTCAGAGACCACCCATGTGCCCTTTCAAACCTTCCCTCTACACAGTAGCATCAGGAAGGGGCCAAGAAAACCACAGAACATCAGGTTTAGTGCTTCAACAAGATTTGCGCCTTCACATGAGTAACATGAAAAGGGAGCTTCAGATGTGTTTGGATGAAAAGAACTTGTTAAAATACAAAGCTCTTTATTATTGTTTTATTGTCCCACCTTGTAAGGAAATCAGGCTGGGCACATATGGAGACCTGAGGCAGTTAGTGACCACAAATGCCAGCTGTTTATTAATAATACAATCAAAAGGGGCCTGTAAGTTACACTGAAGTCATTTGTCAAAAATGTGTTTGCTAACTTGCCTCAACTGACTGGTAGGCAGTAGCTGGTACTGCTTGCTGCACGGTGCTTCTTAGGGATGATGTGAGCTGCGTCTGGAACTATTTGGCTTTTTAAATCAGTGTTTTTCAACCACTGTTCCGCGGCACACTAGTGTGCCGCGAGATGTTGCCTGGTGTGCCGTGGGAAAAATTGAAAAATTACTTTATATATAGTCAATATAGGCACAGAGTTATTTTTTTTAACATTTTCTAATGGTGGTGTGCCTCATGATTTTTTTCATGAAACAAGTGTGCCTTTGCCCAAAAAAGGTTGAAAAACACTGTTTTAAATAACATGACTCCACTGGGGGAAAGTATATTAGTTCAGGGCACCTACAAATTTAGCATGTACTTATCCATATGGTATGCTTTGAGACTGCAACCCATGAGTGTAACTGGATTAATTTCACTGTACCACAGATGTCCTGACCCCTGCCAGATAAATCTATGTCTTCAGGGCAGCTTGACTTCCTCGTGTGGGGTTGATTCATCACATCACTTTTATTTCTCCTTAGGTAGTGTATTTTATGGTGCTCCTGAAATATACTAAATATTACTTCATAAATGCAATCAAGTTAATTAATAGAGTTTGATTATCTTGAAAATTACCTTCAAACTTGTTTTTCCAGTTTCCTGCCAAACTGATATATTTTGCAGCTTTCAGCTCATGCTGCTTCAGGCTACCAGAATAAGTCCAAAAGTTTAGCGTTAAAACAAAAATACATAGTAAAAGCCTTCATCCACAAAACAGCCATCCAACAACATCCAACAATACCTGAAATAAATAAAATAAATGTCCAAGCAGGAAGATACTCGCAGGCAGGAATTAACTGTTGAGTGACACACACATTCATTGTTACATGGGGGCGGCTTTCTAATCTACCATCTGACCACCTTTGCATTTGTGCCAGGTGCAACCTGTCTAGTATAAGGTTACCAGACATCCCCGTTTCCCAGGGACAGTCCCCGGATTTACAAATCAGTCCCTATACAAAATCCATTGAAGTTGAACAGTGTCCCCGAATTTATTGAAAAAAATCTGGTAACCTTAGTCTAGCATCTACAGAAGGCTTTTCCATTTGCCATAAATTTTAACAACTCGGGGGCAATGGAAACATGATTAAGCAAAGAGTTGTCCAGAAGAACAATGAAATTTCAGGCATGTTAAAGGAAAAACAAAATAGCATTTCAATTAGGTGCTACTCTAATGCTGAAGAGGTGGCAAACTGGAAATTAACATTTGGCTGGCTCCAGTTTGATAAAAATTATTGAGAGTAGGGTGAGTCATTAAAGTAATCAATCCAGACTCCTTCCTTATCAACTAAATAATTCATTTGCAGGTGAAGTGACCTGCCACTCCTAGGAAGGAAACTACCTCAAGACCGTTTTTGAAATCCCCACTAACAATTGATATTTGCATAAATGGTAAACTCTTGAGATTTGCTAGTGACAGTTTGTGGTTAGGGAGCAGAGAGTTTACCCGTGATCCCTAGTCTGGAAGACATGCTAAGCCAAACCTGTGTGGTTTTGCAAAGCTAAGGTTTGGCTTAGCGTGTTGTGCTGATAGTGATGTGGCTGAGATGAAGCTCAGACAGTGTTCCAAGAAAAGTTAGGGGAAAGGTCAAAACTTTTCCAAAGTGCAATCGTCATCAAAGGATAGATGCAACCTTTCTGTTTATGCAGTTTTCACACTGAAGATGGATACAAGAGTTATGCCATTATACCGGCACTGTCATATGCATGTGACACTCCTATAAAGAATGACCTGCTTTTGACCTTTGCTTGCTAAGCTCCAGGAACCACTGAAGATTTTTTTTTTGGGGGGGGGGGGAATCCTATTAAAAATAGAAACATAACAATGCAGTAGAAGAATATAAAAATAAAATACAGGCTTCATTAGTTATCTTGTTATATCACTGCTGACATCTGGTGACAATTAAGCAGTGTTGTAGAGCATATCCTGTTTTCCCAGTTACTTACAGATATTTAATTAACCTGTTGGTGAGATATGTCTAATAAGGATTGTACCAATTTCAGAGGGTTTTCAGTTTATTACTGGTGAAGGCATGCTGCAGAAAGTTTATTTCAGGCAGTTCATTTCATTTAACAGTTTTTTCCATGACAGTCATAGAAACCCAAAATAACATGAATACCAATGTGAGCCAAAAGAGCAAAAAACCAGCATTGAACTTGGACCAGGGAAACCTTCGTTCAAAGATTTGTTCAGCCATAAAACTTACTGGGTGATATTGTGTGAACTGCTGTGACAATAAAATGCGGGGAGGACCTGTGTTTGTCCCTCCCCACATTGGATGAATGGTGAAATACATTTGCAAAAATTAAAAGTAGTAGTACTGATTGTGTAGATCTGTTAATGTAACTAATTTGGTCTAGAACCCATGAATCAACTATTGATAAGTGCTGAGAATAGCAACCATTTATTTATTTTGAATATTTGTATCACTTTTAAATAGTAAGTTCTTAAGTGGTTTACACAGTAAATTATTATTACTGTACATATTTACAGATAAAAACAAGAACCACTAAAAACACAGAAAAACAATAATAAAAAGCAATTAAACTTGATAGAATATATATATACGTGTGTGTGTGTGTGTGTGTATTGATTTAACTATATGTCTGGTTAACTATGCATGACTATGAAATGCACAAAGCACACAACAACTTAAAAAATAACAAGGATGGGGAAATTGGCTTTTAGGGTCACTGCTCGCTACTTAAAAGACTTGGAGCACAAACCTGTGGTACAAATTTACATGGGATATGCATATGCTAATTTATTTGCAAAAATGCAGATTTAGATCAACTTTCAGAGTGGGACTAAAAAACAGATTCTTACTCCTGCTGTTAGGACTTCATTGGCTCCTGGTCTTCTTAAGATACTGCTTTCTGCAGAATGCCCAGATAAACTGTCAGCAGAGTCAAAATAAAGATATAACCAAGTGTTTTAAAAAGAGGGAAAGGGATAAGAGATCTTGGAACTAACAGAAAGTATGCATGCCCCCCCCCAAGTCAGGCAACCTCTTACCAACATCCTTACTAGGTTTTCTTCTGGGATGGTTAGATCAGTGTTTTTCAACCTTTTTTGGGCAAAGGCACACTTGTTTCATGAAAAAAATCACGAGGCACACCACCATTAGAAAATGTTAAAATTTTTAACTCTGTGCCTATATTGACTATATATAAAGTAATTCTCTTGAATTTTTCAATTTTTCCCACGGCACACCAGGCAACATCTCGCGGCACACTAGTGTGCCGCGGAACAGTGGTTGAAAAACACTGGGTTAGATGTCTCCAAACCTTCTAAAACAGATAAAAAGTAAAGGTAAAGGAACTATTGACCATTAGGTCCAGTCACGGACAACTCTGGGGTTGCGGCGCTCATCTCGCTTTATTGGCCAAGGGAGCCGGCGTACAACTTCCAGGTCATGTGGCCAGCATGACTAAGTGGCTTCTGGTGAACCAGAGCAGTGCACGGAAATGGCGTTTACCTTCCTGCCGGAGCGGTATCTATTTATCTACTTGCACTTTGACGTGCTTTCGAACTGCTAGGTTGGCAGGATTAGGATTAGCCAATGTTGATAGGCAAGAAAGGAGCTGGTTTACAGGTATGGAAATGAGGTGTGTTGACATTAGTATCCAGTTCTTAAAATAATTACAAGTCACCCATCCCAACAAGGATACTGTGATATCTTGGTTAATTTGCTGATAAAAGCATTTTAGTTTTTGCCTTCTGTTTAAAGTGAATGAGAAGGGAAAACAAGCATTTTCAATCCAGCCCTGTAAAACTGTAGCTAGTTCTCTATTTGGCAAATTGACTTTTTTCCAAGCCTGAGTGTTTTTCCTCATTACATATCCTGAAAGGCTGTTGTTAGTGGGAAATGCTCATATTCATACAGAGGTAGCATATTAATCACAATGCAATGTACTTTAAAGTTTATTAGATTCTGGTGGATAATCTGCCTTCAAATAGCTTTGAGATTACATCAAATATTTCAAATGACCTTCTACCTCTTTTATGCATGTGTATCTAATGAAAAAACATGTTAATTTGAAAGATGAGATCATTTGAAATAATGTTAAAGGGCAACAGTTTAAAATGTACTCAGCAAACTTCCAATGAGAACTTTAAACTAAAAGCAGTGACCCAGTACACAGTGCTTTGCTGTTACAGCTCTTTGCTTATTCAGCCTGCAAAGGCCTTTAAAGCTCTGGGAATGTCTAGACCTGAGTCTTCCGGGTGTGAAACAGACTGTTTTACATCACACCACACACTTCCTGGAAAGAGGTATTTTTAGTTTGGGCAGTTAATATTACCATGGTGTGCTGCCCTGTGCCAGGCTTGTTTGGGGCCATATGCAAAATGGTGGACACTGGATCCAGAACCTCTTAGGCTCCTCTTTTCACCCACTGTACTGAGCTCTGTGCATTGTTGAAGTCCAAAGGGTACTCTTTCACATGGTGCTCTATAAAAGGACACTACCCCTTTCCCCTTGCTGCCTTGGTTGCTTCAAACTACTTCCCAGAAACCTGAATGACCTCTTCCCCCCACCCCTGCCAAGGCCCTTCTGCACCATCCCTGAAGCCCATTGCTGAGATATTATTCTGTTGTATTGATAAGTGTTTGTTGATATGGCATCAGTAATATAATGGTAAATTTAGAAATGCAGGGTCGCTTCATGATAGTCGGAACCATGCCCCCTCATAGCCATGCCCCATCTAATATTGTACAGCCTTCTAAGATTATACAATAGTAAGTATACAACAACAATAATTAGGAATGTATTGAACAATCAGTGCAGATTGCCATGTTTTATTTAAGTTGTTAAATGTTTGCATCTAGGTAGATTGAACAATTAGCATTTTAAATGCCCACTTCATTCTTCTGAGGGCTTTTGAAGAGTCAATGCAGCATGTGCAGTTACTTAGTTCCATCTACAGTGGTACCTCTGGATGCGAACGGGATCCGTTCCAGAGCCCTGTTTGCATCATAAGCAGTCCACATCCTGAGCGCCGCATCTGCGCATGCTTGCCACGCAGTTTGGCGCTTCTGTGCATGCGTGTGACGTCATTTGACGCATCTGCGCATGCGCGAACCTCCGAACCTGGAAGTAACCCGTTCCAGTACTTCCAGGTTTGGCGGTGTCAGATTCTTCCCAGATTGTTGCTCATGAGTAACGACAGAGCCCTTCAAGAACTAAGGCTATTTATTGTGCATTTGCTATATACAGTGTGGAACTCTTTCAAACATGACTGCTCAGTCACTTGCAGAATCCAGAAGTGCCCCTCTCCTGCTCCCTGCCCAACACCACAGCTGCAGCACTCTAAAACAACATCTGCGATGTCTCCTAGCGCCCCCCCCCCCAATGCTGTGCAGGAGCCGATTCCCTCTGGCTAGCGGTGCTAGGTCTCTCCCCAGAGTCTCCAAGCCCTTGCGCCTCCCTCTCTCCAGGAGACAGCTCAGGGGATAGGAGGAGGAGGAGGAGGAGTCCGTGGATAGCAAACGTAAAGAGCCTTCTTCCCTCGAGGAGCTGCTTCCCCTGCCCTCCTCCGGGTCGGGATCTCCTTTCGCCTCCCCCTCCTCGCGAGGAGGCGGTCAATCCCTGACAGGCGGGTTCATAACCCGTGACGAACACAACGTGCAGTGTTCAACACGAGGTACGACTGTAGTTGATAGTCAAAAAGCGAAGTGAAGTGGCAGTTTCAGTTTATTAAACAGCAAAGAAAAATCCCTCTACCTTCAAAAGTTGGGACCCCGATGGGTTTAATTCTTTTTTGTTATGACTGTGAGATAGGAAGGTATGAAACCTAAATGTCAGCTGCTGAAAGAAAATCAAAATAATTTGAACCTAATTTTGTTTCAGTTTGTTTTTACTTCAGTATTAGAAACTTGTGCAGTGTTTATAAGAGTAATAATAGAAGTTCAAAAGCATAGTGTAAATAAATATCCTTTACAAATAATTTGTAAATGTAGTTTATGCTGTGATATAGGCGTAATCTTGAACTTGCTGCACTGATTTAAAAAACACCAACTTAAGTTGGTACAGATTAGGCTAGTGTGAAAATTTAATGAGGTGAGAATTGGGCAGTATGGGGCTATAAATGTAAAATGTACCATTATTACACTGAAAGACTAGCTAATTTGGGTTTGCATACACAGTGTAATGTCATGCTACAGTCTAATTTTATTTTAAAGCTCAAAGATCCTGAACACTTTCTTTTCTACCCTTTCAAAACAACAGCGTGGATGTTTCTCAGCAGATCCTTTTGTCTGCTTGCAGAGGAAATCCTTTCAGGAAGCCCAGGACAAGGCAGAAATGGAGCAAGCGGAAAACCTGGGGGGAATGGGAAGGAAATAATAAGGTTTTATTTTTGCATGCAAGGACGTCAGAAGCAGGGCAGTGAATCAGGAGTCAAAACCAAGAGGATCTAGAGTGGGGGAAACTGCTATAATGTGAGCTCATTATAAAGCATTGCTTTTCACACATAAATAATAATATTTTACCTTCTTTTGCTTATATGATTTCAGGATAGCATAGCCTCAGCAATCTATGCTCTTATAATCTCCAGGTTAGATGATTATAATGTGCTCTACACCACCTGTCTTCAACTGGTGGATCAGGGCCCACTAGGTGGTCATGGCCTGATCTGAGGTGGGTCACAGCAGGAGCCGTGCCACAATGCAAATATATGATCATAGATTAAGAAATGGGTCCCCAAATGCTTGTTTGGGTTAAGAGTGGGCCCTCCGTCTGAAACGGTTGAAGAATAGTGCTCTACACTATTTTGAAATTGCACCTAGTTCAGAATGCAGAAGGTAGACTACTAGATGTTACGATCATTATGCCATTGCTACACCAGGAGTTGTGCTGATTTCATTCCTGGGCCCAAGTCAAAGTGCAAGTTTGGATCTTTTTGGTTTGGGATCAAGTGGCCTATTATGCCTACTTATAACATAAGATTTCTGTTGATGGTATTTGGCAGTGGGTGGCTTCTAGGGCCTTCTTAGTGATGGTGCCCAAATTAGGGAATGCTCTCCTCAGAGAGTTTGAGTAAGTTCACAGAGCAAATGTTCCCCATTCCTTACTTCCTACTGCATCCAGTTACATTCTCTGAAAAGTCTCTCTGTAGCGGGGAGGAGCTCCTGAACAATGTGGAATGCAGTATAGGAGGACTGCTCGGGCTGAGATGCAGGAAACTTCCCTTCCGCAAACTTACTTATCTTGGGAGTCTTTCTTGATTTGGGGTAATTCTCCTCACAGCCTCCTGCTTCCCATTGTTCAGGAAGACCCTCGGCTCAAGGCTTTTTGTGGGGTACAGTAGCTGCAGGGGACAGGAGAGGATAGGGATCTTTCCTCCTTTGAACTTTCCTAAGGATAACATCTTAGGATCCCAGACATCAGCTGTTCCTATGGATGGGGCTGTAAGAACAATGTACAGCTCATTATTATTATTGAGCTTCTATCACAAAATTGGAACCTGACTGAAGACCACAGGGTGAGTGTGGCCTGGGGCATGTATATGCGAGGCTGCCTATACATGGAATTGCTAGACGTTTGCAATCTATCCAGGCTATTTTAAATTACCAAATAAGTTAATATTTTCATAGTTGGATTTTGTAGGGGGAAATGGAACAGCTGGGATGTCAGGCACTACGAAAATGGTGCCACTGGTGCTCACTAACTCTACCGGTAGTTTGGTGATCTGTGCCCATAAAGTCTTAAGACCTGGGCCTCCACTCTGAGATGGCAGCAGCTCAGCCTTCTGGAAAGCTGTTGCCTCTGCCAAGGAAGGGAAATGATGGCTGAGTCTGGGTCACTACAGTCAAGGCTCCCTCATCTCATGCCACCATTTGCCAAGCCATTCACTATTGCCTGCTTCACATCTCACATGCTCCAAGGCACAGCCTGTCAAGAAAGCACCAGTATTCTTTTTGCAAGAACTGTGAATTATGGTTAATTGGGAATTCAACGGGGGGGGGGGGATCAGGGAAGTCGCAAAAACGTAAAGATGATATGTGCAAAGTAAGTGGTTAAATTGGGGAAGAATTGTTGATCACCCCAGTGAGAGGGGGGTTTGTTTTGTAAGCTCCTCTTGGTGAGAGAAAGGGGAGTTTGGAAACATTTAACCATGTATTGTAATTTGGATTTAATTGGAAAAACTTTCAATAAATATTATTATTTTTTAAAAAAGAAAGCACCAGTATTCTTGACAGATTTACTGTCTAATGCCTTGCTTGATGGTGAAAAAGAATGGGCACTTAATTAGAATTTATTGTGAAATGGCGGACACTTCACTTTGAAGAGGCCCTCTTTTTCTGCTTTCTTTCTTTGTCATGAGGTGACTAAAGATTTGCACATGTTTACCTTTCTGACTAAAACTTGTACAGTACTTGACAAGTTGTTGAAATAGAAATAGAAGAGAAAAGAAATGAGGCCTGTTTCAAACAAGGCTGCCCCAGGGCATTTGCTGCCTGAGGCAATACCACAAAAGACACCATTACCCTGGCACCATCAAGTTATATAGTGCCCAAGACTGACCAAGTAGTTTTGCCACCTGAGGCAGAAACTCTGGCAAGCATCCTTTCCTGAGGTAAAAACACAATAATAATGAATTCAGTAGCAATTTGTGTCTTTTCATTATACCCAAAATCAGTTTCATGAAGCAGGCACTTCACTCTGCCTAATAGTAGGGCTGACTCTGTGTGTTCACTATGGTGGTTTGCCCTGAGGTGTCCAACTGGGCAGTATAATTTTAAAACTGCATCTCACTTGCAGTGTGGGTTGTACATTCCACTTTTGTTACCTCGGGATTTTACCAGTTCGTTTCCATCTCATTCTGCTGCATGTGAAGATCAGGTTTTAAATGTATAGAAGCGTTTCCTGCGTGTGAAAATCTGGAACAGTCAATGAGTAAAAGGAATATACGGTGTCATTACACGTTTTCCATACCTCGGTCATCTCCATGTGTGCTAGCCAGAAGTGTTAGCAGAGCAGAGGATTAAACTGTGCACGGAGCAGAAACAGAAATAGAAAGAATGTTTCGAAAGAGAGGCTGAGCGAGGAAGGTCATCTTGACTCTTGCACCTAAATTTGGAGTCCAGTGCCGGAACTCTAGAGGTCAGACATCTGAAGAACACATTTGTTCTCTCTGTTATCTGAGATTTTCATAGATAAAGATACCCAGTGCATACATCTGAAGAGCCAAGTTCATTCTTAACACACAGCTTTTGGGAGGTTTACCCTTCACCCTCAGTCCTGCTGAGAGACAATCACAGGGAAGGAACGAAAAAAAAAAATTCCTTCCAGTAGCACCTTAGAGACCAGCTAAGTTTGTTATTGTTATTTCATGTGCATGCACACTTCTTCAGATACTTCAGGGAAGAAAATAGAAATACAGTAGCCGGGGTGGGGGTGGGGAACCTGCATTAAATTGCTAACTTGAGAATTCAAAAGAAAAGCCTATTTAAGTTTGCAATAAATAAATGAGCTTCAAAATACAGCAGTTTCAGCAATATCCATGCAGTGTTTTAAAGTCAACTACTGTCAAAACAAAGGACAGGCAGAACACCAGTTTGTTTGTGTGTTTTTGTTTTTCTAGTATCTGCTGTGTTTGGTACTAAGTACAGTAAATGTGTTATTTTGGTTGTTTAAAAAAATAGAATCTCAAAATACAGTAAATATCCTTCCCCATCCCCACATGAATACTAAAGCAAACTAGAAATTGATTTTTTTAAGGGGCTAGAACATAAGGCCAAAAGCTCATCTAGTCCAGCATCTTGTTCTCACAGTGACCAACCATAAACAGGATTTGAGTGCATTTGTGATTCCCAGCAGCTGACAACTAAAAGGCTGCAATCCTGTACAAGTGAGTTCCATTGAACTCAGTGGGATTGTTGACAGGTGTAGGATCCGACTGCACATCATTTGGAGTTGTTACTTTTATGATTAGGCTTAAGATGGTTCCTTTGTGAACTTGATTCCGTTACGTAGGAAAATGCAATATTCCTTCACCCCTGAAGCTAAATGCAAAGGCTGTGTAGTTAAGGGGATGCTGTGCTATTTATCTCAAGTCATGTTCTTAAACATCACATCTTTCATAACAAAATGTGCGCCTTAGCTTGACATTTAGCAGATGGGTGAGAATAAAAATGGAAATGAATGAAAGTAGCAAATAAGCATGCTACTGGCTTCATTGGGGCAGAGGTGAAGTGACGGTGAACCTCATCTCAGAGAAAACAGTAGGGTCCCAAAACTGTACAGTGCCTTGTTTCAAATGCAGGATTAAGAGCTATGTCACACATCACTGATACCTCTGCTATACAGTGGTACCTCTGGTTACGTACTTAATTCATTCTGGAGGTCCGTTCTTAACCTGAAACTGTTCTTAACCTGAAGCACCACTTTAGCTAATAGGTCCTCCCGCTGCTGCTGCGCCGCCAGAGCATGATTTCTGTTCTTATCCTGAAGCAAAGTTCTTAACCTGAAGCGTTATTTCTGGGTTAGCAGAGTATGTAACCTGAAGCGTATGTAACCCGAGGTACCACTGTATACAAAATCCATGTATACTGGGAGGGGTAGCTAGATGTCCTGGACTGGCTGGACACAGAGGAGCGGTGGGAGGCACCAGCTGGGAAACCCCCAAGGGAAGAAGGCTCAGAGCCAGGGGATTGGTGGTGAGACAACTATGCGTGGTCAGGGGGAGAAG
The DNA here is from genome assembly GCF_009819535.1 of Lacerta agilis. Lineage (NCBI taxonomy): Eukaryota > Metazoa > Chordata > Lepidosauria > Squamata > Lacertidae > Lacerta > Lacerta agilis. Next base: position 38,331,769 of record NC_046320.1, read on the forward strand.
AAGGAGCAGACTGGGAGGAGGAGGTGTTGGAAGCTGAAGAGGCAACAGGGTTTAGTGAGCAGGAAAAGGCTGTGGCAGAGGGCAGTCCAGGCTCAGAGACAGAAGAGGAGGGGGACCAAGAGGCAGGCTGCTGAAGAATCCCCTCCTTCTGCGACCAGTTTCCCTCCTCCCTGGTCTTCCAGAACACGTAAAGAAATGAAGATGGTGGAGCAACAAGATACAAGGCCACCATTTAAGGATGTTGACAAGCTGGAAACCAAGCCTTATGAAGGAGGGAGTCAGGTATGTTTAGCCTGGAAAAGAGAAGACTAGGAACCTTTAAGTATCTAAAGGGCTGTGTCACATGGAAGATGGAGCAAGCTTGTTTTTTCCTGCTCCTGAGGTAGGACTCAAACCAATGGCTTAAAGTTATAAGAAAGGAGGTTCCTACTAAACATCAGAAAGAGCTTTATGACAGTAAGAGCTGTTCAGCAGTGGGATGGACTCCCTACGGAGGTTATGGACTCTCCTTCCTTGGAGGTTTTTAAGCAGAGGTTGGATGACCATCTGTCATGGATGCTTTTGTTGAGATTCCTGCATTGCAGGGGGTGGGACTAGATAGCCCTCAGGATCCCTTCCAACTGAACAGTTTTACGATTCTAAGGGAATGTTTTGCTTGGGCTGAAGCAGGTTCCCCACACCTACCTACATGGAAGAATCTTCTGTTTAGGAAATGGCCATGTGTGAAGCAACCCTAACTAGGCCTCATTTATAAGAGTGATCTCCCTTGCCCCGGAAGAAGAGTTTAGTGAACTTATAATACCTCAATTATCAATGAACGTTTACACTAACTAATATGCTACTCCCCAAATTAAAACCTACACAGAACCCCTCTGCTTCATGCATCTGGTGTGATGAGCTCATGTAGTTGGAAACATAAAATTAAGGCTTCAGCTGTGGAAGGCAAACTGAGAATTTCACTGACTGAAGTTTCATTCAGAGAATTTCCACACACCAGTGCTGTTGGGTAACAGATGCAAAGGAGAGGAAAAACCTTCCCTCTCTGGTTGTCAGAATTATGACTTAAAAGATGGCAAGTGTGTGTGTGTGCACCGTCCAATTAAACTGCTCAGTCTTGCCAGTAGCAGGGCAACCAGTTCTCCTTCATTGTGCTTATAACATTGAGATTCCCAACAGCTAGTTGAGCCCTATTCTGCACCTTTCTGTCGCAACAAATAATATGTGCAGCCTTCCCCATTTCGTTTTCTGCATACGGTACTTCATCTTTCTCTAGGAGGAAGATAGGAGGAGGTGACGCAAACAGCTACTGTCTCTTCTGCTTGAAGCCCATGAGATTAATTGGCTATCCTACAGCCTATCACCTGTTCTCAAGCAGGAGAAGAACAGCAAACTGATATGTTAGCGTTTGACCCCTTCCAGTCAGCCTTGAAACCAGGTCACAACATTGTAAAGCATTGGCAACATGGATGGACAATTTCATGGCACACAGCAACAGTAAAACAAATGATGGTGCTATTTCATCTGTCAACTGCTTTTGACATAATGGAGTACGAGTGACTCCCCAAGCTGAAATAATGATTCTTTCCCCAGCATTTCTTAAAAAGAGTCATGACAGCCAGTTCCTCCTCCTCCTCTAAACTGCTGGCATTTACATTTCTGTGGGCAAATCCTTCACCATTGTTTCTTCACAACTTTGTAGAATGATCAGGGAACATCTTGACATAGCACAAGTTACCCTGCCTGCCCTGAGAACAGTCAATGGTTTGAGAGACTGAGCATAAGCAGGCTGGTTCCACAGCTATTTCACTGGGCACAAGAAATTGGCGACCAAAACTGTAATCCTAACACCTGCTCCATGCAGGTGGAGCGGGTGTTTTGTGCACAGGTGTGGGGCTCCACGTCCATGGAACTCTCAGCTGGGAGAGCCAAATAAACTATGGCAAAGTGAACACTATTGCTGTAGCCAGGATAAAACCTCAAAACAGGGCGTTACGAGGCAGAGCAGGGTTGCATCTACTGGATTCTAAGCTGAACTGTTCCCCATTAAGGGTACCAGTCTTTGCCCCTCAACTGGCACAACAAAAAACCTAAGCACACCTACACACACCCCTTTTGCTGGTGCAAATGGCAAGGCTTTGGATTCAGTGGTGGATCTGCTACTTCCCAGCCAGAGTTTGTATTGCTCTGCCCAAAGAATAAAGAACTGACAATTTACTGATGGAAGCTCTTTGGCAGGGGTGAAGAACCTTGAGGCCAGGGGCCAAATGTCGCCTCCCAAGCATCTCTGACTAGCTCTCAGGACTCTCCCCTTGCCACACTCCTCTGCCTCACCCCTCACCAGCTTTGCTTCACATCCTCTTGAGTGTTTTTATCTAGCTAGAATGTGTCCTTGAACTCTGATAATGCCTTTGGATGGAGGATCAGAGGTGTGTTGCTGTACCCACTTTTTCCTCTGGTTTTGTATTCCACTGGCTTGTGGTCGCCTGGGAGGTTGCCCAGAAGAGAATGTGACCACCAGGCTTGAAGAGCCTGGTTCCCATTCCTGCAAACACCTTCCTCTTGTCCTTCCATACTTTCATCTTCCTTTTTACCTCTTCCACCCTCCTCAGTTCCTTTATAATTATTTTTAATTGACAACATCCACAGGAATCCTGAGCCGGATCCTTGTTGAGGGTTTCAAAAGCAGAGTTGTGTCTCAGAGCAGACCACCTGCCTTTTAAGGTGGCGCCTTTTGCTTTTCTTTTTTGTCTCCTGGTCAAGTTCTCTTGAAGTTCAACCTTTGACATCTCTTTGAAGTGAAGGACAGCGAATACTTCAAAAGGAAACGGTCACTTCACCTGCACTCAAAACCAAAGCATTTTTCAGCCACAGAGAGCAGTCCAAGAACTGCAGCAGGAGTGAAAAAGTGGTTCTTTCCTTGAATGAAGAACAGGACTTCAAAACACTGAGGGGGAAACAAAGTTGAGGGGAGGGAAACAAATTCTGATAGGATCCAAGATTAATTGTGCAGGATAGCTGTAATTTAAACAAATTCATTCCTATCTATTGAATGAGTTGGTTGGGGTGATGAAAGAGATTTGCACATGTTTCCTTTTATTATTTGTATAACACATCAATCTACCTAGCACTTTGCCAGTGGCAGACTTTGGGCGTTCACATTTCAGCATCACCCTGTACAATGCTAAAATCCACACACACACACACCTTGCTTCTCTCACTCTGTTCTACATTGTTGTGGCTCCCCATGTAGTATTATTATTATGGTGCCCAGTGTGGCCAAACCGGTCACACTACCCTAAAACCACCTTTGACTTTACAGGACATCCTTTACTGAACTTATTAATAGTGCGAGAGAGAGATTCTTGGCTATTATTAGTAACAAGAACGAAATCCAAATTGAGTACTGTGCCTGGAAATCAGCAGATAAGTTTGATTAATACATACATTTTAGTTGTGAGAGGCCTATGACACTGAATGAATGAACTGAGTTTTAAACAGAAGTTATGTATGGTTAGTGTAACTCTGTAAAACAATGAATCCTAATGGTTGCCATTTTCTGTTATGAAAGCCTTTCTTCTTTCAGGGCTTCCAAGTTCTCAAAGTTTTCATTTTTACCAAAAGATGCAGGATGTTTTTTTAAAACAAACAAACAGTAAATATTTCTGTCAATGCATACTTACAGTACAAGCAAACAAATAGGTGCTGTAGTTCTTTGACTTACCTGAGTCATTCTTTTAACGTTGGGTAATATGTGAAGTTAGTAGTGAGGCATGGTACTATTGTTTTTGCAAAATAATATGTAAGACTTGTATAGCCTAACCTTACATTTTAAAAGTTAAATAAATGAATAATAAGCAATCTTGTGGTGCTTTGTTTTGTTTTCTTCTCTTCTATTTGTAGCGGAAAGTTGCAAGGAATCTCAAATAATAAAGATCAAAGAAGAGCCCATGGAAGTTGATATTCATGATTCGCAAGCCTCAGTTTCACCTAGCCAAAACATCAGTTATAGCACTTTACTCAGGCAAGAGATAACTGAACACATACAAAAGATACCAGAAGGCCGAGTGCTCCCAGAGAGAAACCTCTTCAGCCAAGATATATCAGTAAAGATGGCTTCAGAGCTACTTTTTCAGTTGTCAGGTAAATAAAGTAGCTGGATACCTATAGTCCACTTTCCTTGTTTTTGTTAAATTCTGAATTTGAATGTGTTGAATTGAGGCTAAAGTCCTTACTAAGACCTTAAGGCTGCAATTCTGTACACCACAAATAGCCAATATGGTGACCACCGGATATTGTTGGTCTTCTACTGCCATCTGCCGCAGCCAGCATGACCAATGGAAGCCTGGAGGGTGCCATATTGCCTACCCCAGTTAAACACAATTACCTGAGAACTTAGTCCCCTTAAATTCATTGGACTTTCTCCTGAGTAGATGTGTATAAGATGGTACCGTAAGTCTTCTTAAATGCAGTGTGGCTTTTTTATGAGTAAATGTGCTTCTGATAAAGCTTTCATATCTAGAAAAATAGTTTTGTAAGTATTGCAGTAGCAAAAAGTAAAAAAATACTGTTGCAGATTAACTGGAGACTTACGGGCAATCCTAAAAGCATCCTTGAAAGAAAGTCCTACAAGCAACTCCTCGTTTACTCAGGTGTTATGTTCCAAGTCATTGCTCACGTCAGTGAAATTGCTTATATTTGAAACACCATTGAAAACGTCTGCAAACACCCCGCCTGTCCCCCATTTTGTGACATTTTTATGATGATTTTGGGTCACTTCTCGATTCGGCACAATGTGTGGTCGCACACATATTGAACGTGCGTAAATGGGGGTTGCCTTTATTGTATTCAGGCTGTAAGTTTGCTTTTGCTTTTTAATTTTAGTTTATTTATTATTACATTTATATCCCACCTTTCCTCCAAGAAGCTCAAGGTGGCATACATGATTCTCATGCTCCCCCTTTTATCCTCACAATAACCCTATGAGGTAGGTTAGGCCAAGAGATGGTGACTGCCCGAGGTCACCCAGAGAGCTTCATGGCCAAGTGGGGATTTCAGCTCTCAGGTTCTAGGTCCAAAACTCTAACCACTAAACCATATAGGCTCTCTGCATTACAGATCAACACAATTTTACTGCCAGTATCTGTGTGGTGCCAGTTCTTTTCATGCGCCATTGTTCCTGTTCTTAAAGGTTCAGCAGCATATCCTGTGGTCCTTTCTGCCCTGCTGAACCTGTGTCACTCAGTGGAAAACCATGGGCAAAGAACTTCTTTCCTTTTGAACAATAAAGTTGTGAGTCACAGCAAGATTGCAACATTTGAACAGGATGTGGAGTGTTTAAATTTGTGTTCTAGGAAGATCGCGAAATAGTTTCTGCCATCAGTTGAATATCCTTAATGACAAACTAGAAGGGAGTTCCATTCCAAGAAAGCAGTTAATTACCTGGGCAAAAACCTATTCCTACATTGCCTAGAGGAAAAATTAAGCATGCCTGACTTTTGATTTTTCTTTCCCCACCTCTGTATGTGTGACATGAGACATATATCTTACTTATAATGGGTGCCATAAGGCACAGATAACTGCTTCTTTCCAGGTCTTGAAATACGGTAATACAGGAATACCGTAGTTTCCTTGCTGTCATTTGTTCTAACACCAAGGCACATTGTTTCCTTTTGCCAATTTCTTTGCTTCTCATAGTATTCAAGCAAATTTATAATATCAAAGGAAAGCACATAGATGCCAAAAATGCATTGAAAATTGAATAGGGGAATTTTTCAGCAAGGAAACACTGGTGCATGTTTTACAATGTAAATGAGAGGTTGGAGAGGATATTTGGATAATAAGTTGATAAATCCATACAAATAAGATTTTCCTCAGCTGAAAATGGCCAGAACTAGAACTTTTAAAGGAAATACTATTGTTTGTTTTGACTAATTAAAAGTAATAATTTATATCTCTGCAGAAAAAGTGAGCAAAGAGCACAATCACTCTAAGGATAACACCATCACATCTACAACTAGGTAAGCAGCATACATGTTAGAGCATGATAAGTTGATGTATAAGGGCTTTATGCATGCAGAGAAAAAGGACAAAGGGTTTAGTTAATTTAGCTGGTTAATTTTGGGTGTGTTTGTCCTGCACCTGCACCTATATGAGAGTGAGTCAGCAAGCATGTGAGAGTGACCCAGCACAAGTATAAATACACTTGTGGTTGAAGCAAGTTTGCTTTTGGCCAAAGTCTATTCTGTTGGGGCACTGTAAGGTGACTGTATGCTGCCGGAAGGACTGTATATTACAACAGAATGTAACTTAAAAGCTGTGGAACTGCGTTATTCTGTCAGTAAAGGAACTGACCCTACCTAGAACTATCTGGTGTTTTTCTGTTCCATTGGCCCACTCCACTGGCGTGTTGAATGGGCACTCTGCAAAGGCCATGCAGATAAAGCATCCTATAACATGGCAGGTACTTGGCATTGGTGTAGTGGGAATGTTATTTCAGATTTTGAAATGCTGCAGTGTATCAGATGGAGAATTGTACATGGTGTAATCAAACCAAAGTTATGCCCTTCTAAATCTCATTGATCTCATGAGCTCATACCTAAATATTTCCCACAGAAATCAGGGAATTTTTTAAAAAAATGCTTAACTTTGGCATGATCATGCCCATGCTATCTATGTGATGAGCTGATTTATTTCTGTTTGACATATGATTAAAAATTAATTCGATCAATAAGCTCATAGTATTAGGACAGCTAAGGCAATAAATCAGCAGCAGCAGTGTTGATACATTTCTGATGTGCTTATAAATCATAGGATTGTTAACTACAGGAGGAAGGGAAAAAAGACATTCTCTGTACCTACTTCCTGTAATAGAGACTCACATTGGATATGAAACCTCACTCTCTTGGTCCCTCTTCACCTCTGGCCTCTGTCATGCTTGATTATTGCAGAGTTGTTCCAAAGGGCAGTGATTTCTCTCATCCCTGGTCTTTCCTTGAGATCTCACTTCAGTTCATCGGTGCCTCTTCTAGATTCAGCAAAACCTGGAAAAGGAAAAAGCAGCGGCTCATGCCATTGCCATTGCCTCTGCTTTTTCTTATTTAGCAGAACAAGGCAGGACTGTAGTTTCCCAGGTGTCCTGGCAAGTCTTGTCAGCCAAGACTGTGTCCCTTCTAGGTCATTAATGCCCATGTGGGTGGTTGTGTCTGTTGGGCCTTTGTGGGTCTACACATGAGCACCTTAGATTTTGGATCCCTTGCATGAAAGGCTACTGCTTGCTTTCCTCCTGCTTTCTACCTCATCTATCTGCAGGACATTTTTTATTTTTAATAGAGCTGTTTCGTGCAAGAGCAGTTTTGCCCAAAAGGCAGGCTGCGTTCTTTCCTGTGGGCTGATGGAAACAAAGTGGAAGTGGCAGGCTGGCAAATGACAACACCCAGCGAAACCTCAGCACATGTGTAAACAAACAGGCAAACAGTGCACCTCAGGGCACCCATGCTCAAGTAACATGTGATATTATATGGGACTTGATTGTCCTCAAAAGTAGCATGCAGGTAGAACCCCAATCATGAGCAGAAATCCATCTGTTGAACACCTCAAACACATGGGTACAGTATACCAAAGAGAATTATCCATTATTTCTGAACCATTTATTTATTCCTTTATTTTTATTTAATTTTTAAATTACATTTATATCTCACCTTTCCTCCAAAGAGCATAAAGTTGTGTACGTGATCCTTCTCCTCCCTATCAAATCCTCACAATAACCCTGTGAGGTAGGTTAGGCTGAGAGACTGTGGTTGTCCCAAGGTAACCCAGTGAGTTTTATTACTGAGTGGGGGTTTGATTCCTGGTTTCATAGGTCCTAGTCCAACCACTACACCACTGTCTCTTCCGTTGCGAAATCCTGTCCATCATTTTAGTCCATCATTCCAGGTATAGCTCGGGTCAATTTATCCACACAAAACTTTTGCATGCAGGAGCCAAGTTTTACTTGTTGGGTTGAACATGAACTGATTTTCCCTCCATCAGTAAATAAGTTGTGTAAAAAGACACACAGTTTCTCAGTTTGTAGTCCTAGAGCTCCGAGGTCTTCCTGTCACAACCTAAAGAACTTCCTTTCATAGGAAACAGAATGTATTGGCACAGGCAGAGATGAGGGGAATAACTGTAAGGGGAATGCTTAGCCTCATTTAGGCTCCTCCAGTGATACCGACATTTTCCTGAGAAAATCAGTCTCTCACTAAGGGCCACTCAGGACAGGGGAAAGCATTGTCCTCCCTATAGAAGAATATTCAGACAAGATGTATCTGTATTCATACTGACATTTACTGTATCCACACCAGCTGGATTAACTTGGCTTGGACATGCTGCTGGAACATATGTCTGAACTGTGAGCTCTTTGCAATGTGGCACTCCATAAAACCTGATATACTGTGCCATGTCCTGAAATTCCTTTGCACAAACATCACTGGGCTTCAGGAACATGCATGTCTCCTTAAAATGCCTCTGCTAATGCTGCTTTTCTAATCCTAACCATAGCCAGCGAAAGATGGTGGATCTTCATTAAGGATTAGCTAGGAAAACATAGAGGCCATGCATCAAAATTACATTATTAGCATTGAGGGCTTTTGACTTTTAACGTCAGGGGAGGCGCATGTGGTGGTTGTGGGCCATCCACCTGCCACTGGGGTCACTGCAACTTACCTGGATGGTGATGGGATGGCAGCAAGGTCAGGGTTGGGCAGGTGCAGTGGCATGGTCATTCTAGCACTTCCACTGGCGGCGCCCCAGCAGCCTACATTGCCCTGCACCACCCAGTAAGCAGAAGTGATGCCAATATCAGGTGAGCAGCTCTGTCGCACCTCAAAAGCCACTACCGTGTGTCTCTTTCTCCAGAGTATTTCTACGAAAAGCACCCGTTTTCCGGTTTTGATACATGGTATGCTGCATAGAACTCAGTAGTGATGATCAAGTCATTTTGTAAAATAACTAAAATTTTGTTCCAAAGGGTAGACTTTGAGTTTCAAAAGCAATTTTCAATTCTGAGCTAAAACATTGTAATCAGAAGGTATTTAATAGTGCATTACTGTGATTTTTTTTCCTAATTAGTGTTATGTCAGCTTAAAAGAAAACAAATCGTTCTTTTCCTTAGCCCTTTTTTCCCTGAAGATACATTTAGACAATCACCATTCACTTCCAACTCAAAAGATCTCCTGTCTAATGAGACTGCTGTTCATGGAAGGACAACAGTACCAGGTATGGAACATTATGTTTTTAGTAGCAGTAAAGTTCAGATATTGTGATTGAAAAGTCCTAGTTGTGTTCAGATACATCAAGTGGAAGCATCACAAATCCTGAAACAAAATATATCAGAAGTCATCGGCTTGAAAATATAAGACACCAGTCATAGGCCTTGAAAATATAATTGGCTAAATAAAATGTATTTAACTTAGCATGAATTCATGCTAATTAGAATTAACTGGAGTTGGATTCTTCAGCTAGAAAAAACATTAATTATTATTTCCAAGAATTGAATAACATTGCAGTGCACATTGACGTAGCTTGACATCCAATGGTGACTGCATGGAAGCAGAAGTGACTTCCACTCATGCAACGTTGGATTTCACCCATAATCTTTTATGGTCAGCAAGTCATGAATCCTAGAAAACTACTATGAAAAGGGATGTTGATTAGAAATTCCTCAGCATATAGAGTTCTGGAAACGTTTAATTTATCCCAGACTCATTGGGTTGCTTTTCTACCTACACAAATTCAGCTGCAGTTTTGTCATGATAAGATAAATATTGCTTGCTACTATGACAAGTAAAATTTTAGGTATTAGGTCACTCTGGGGTTGTTAGGGCTTGGGCAGAGTGGGGTGGAGGAGAGGTTAGCATATATAATTGCCCTTACAATTACCAGAAGCACAAGATCATGTGCAAAACATTGTGTATTTTCAGCTTTTCAATTGAAGTTCTGCCTCATCCCAAAAAATTCTCAAAATATTTCCATAGTGGCTAACAAACTGAAAGGAACTGGAACTGGACTTTCCGCTTTTAATTTTCTGTCTGTATAAATAAGCACTTTGCTATTTCTGTCAACCTGTACAATTTAAATCCTTTCATCCCTTTAGATAATTAATAATAATAGTAGTAGTAGTAGTAGTAGCAGTAGTAGTAGAAAGGGCTTTGCTGCTGAAATATTTATTTATTTCATTGTTGCATACCAGCCAGCTCTTCCTAACTTTTAAGGAGGCAGGATGTGATCGCCATCTGTAATTTACCTAGCAAGAAAAGAGCATTGGCTGCCTGCCAGGATATCTTAATGTTGCTGTAACCTGACATTAACTTCAGCTGAAAATGTGGTAGGGCAAATTCCAGATTCCCGTGTATGTTGCACAATTGTCCAAAAATCTTGCATGGAATCCAGAGAAGAAACTTTGGTTCTTTGGAAGAGGACACACATGCAGCCGGTGGTTTTCCTGCTGTTTTTGACAAAAGGCATACGTATAACTAAATACTGACTTAAGCATGCTCTGAGCTGGTGGGGGAGCGGGGCAAAACTCTGGCAGAGAGCACAGTTATTTTCTGCCTGCTAAAACAAATAAATAAAGGGGTGCTGGCAACAGCTGCAGTGGATGCTCTGGACACTCAATGTTTGCCCAGCTCTGCCACGTGCTGATGTAAGGCCTTGGCATACATGCAAAACTTGAGTTCCTGTCCCCTCTCTTCCCCTTTCCATGTGCATAAGTGGTATTATTAGCCAGCGGGTTAAATCCATATCCTAGCAAATGCGGAAGGTTAATATATGATACGTGAGCCCGTCAAAATGCATTAACAAAGTGTTATAGTATTACCAAAGGAAGATCAAATTAAACTCACCGGGTGAGGTCATAGCTTGATATCAACTGAACTGCAAGAGCTCAAGCTTCTGTCTGGTTGTCAAATGTGTTGGTTTTTTTTTTAAGGATGCTATAGTCATGAAAACTTTCACTATCTTTATTTGTAAAATTAGGAAATAATCATTTGCCTTGGGTAAAATAAATCCTATCAGTTTCATAAATTTGCTGCAAGGATACAAAACCAGTTTTCATCCGGGCTGAGTGGTGTGCTTGGCATACACCACACATGTTTTGATATGTCCCAGAGGTTCTCAGAGAACAAGCTAGTAAATTCCTTTGCCCTCAAAAAGGCTGCCATAAAGAGACATCACTTGTGGTGACAGGACCAGGGAAGGGAGACTGAGATACCTTTATTCTGTCTTCTCTCCCTGCCTTCCCTCAGGTGTATTCATTATGTATAGGGGGGGTGTTGCTCAGTGCTACAGCATATTCTTTGCATGCCAAAAGGTTCTAGGTTCAATCCTAAGCATCTCCAAGTGAGGCTGGAAAAGACTCCTGTCCTGTCTGAAATCCTGGAGAGCCACTGCTACTCACCATTGACATCTACTGAGGTAGATAGGCAAATGGTCTGATTTAGAATAAGACAGCTTCTTGATTCTATGAGTTTTCCTTGAATAAGAAGCACCAAAGACCTACAAGGGCTCAGCTGAAAGGAGGGAAGAAGGCTCCAAAGTGAAGAGGACCCTTAGGAGAAGAATCTGTTCCTGGAATAAATCTCGCAGGGGCAGCATCCCAGATCATTAACACTCCCAACAGTAGCCAACTAGACACTGTAGCCAAGTTCACGGGAAGGGCATGATACACAATCTGCATCATCTAGGAAACTTTGCTTATGAAAATTGTAGTTAGTAGCCATTGCTAGTGTTATGGTCTATATACTACCCTAGTCCTGTGACCATGAGTTTCATAGGTTGGTTATATGTTGGAATAAGAAATACTTCCTTTCGTTTGTCCTAAAGCTGCTGCTTATTAATGGCATTTGATGAGGGTTTGTTGCTCTTGCATATTAGTAGTAGTAGTAGTAGTATTGTTATTATGTTCTTAGAGCACTTTTCAGACAAATATTGTCTCTCAAAGTAGCTCACATCAGTTTTTTAAAAAAAACAACTTTGAGGCTTCTGCCGTCAGGCTTATAAACAAAAAGTCAGGACACACGAACTGAGGGAAAAGGTGGAAGAAGTATGTCAGTTTGACAATGCCAGAACAAGGTGTTGAGTCATAGCCAGGCATTTATATCCACTTAGAGTCAGACGGATCTTCCTATGTGGGTGGCCTTGCTTGGATTAAGGTGCTGCGACTGACCCAGCAGCTCTCGCTCTTCTGACTGATGGCAAAGGCCAGAGTGTTCTTCCCTTCACATCTGCAGGGCAACTGGAAGTTAAGAGATTTCTTTCTGGCAGGAAACTCCCTGTAGCAGTGATAGATGAGGCTGGTCTGGTCTTTCCCTTGCTATGATGTTCTTCCTAGGAGACAGAAGGTGGAACAAACACCCCAGTGGATGGCAGAGACCAGAGTAAACCTCCCTTTGGTTCTCTGGCCCAAGGGTGACTGACAGTTGGAGTCAAGTGCTATTTCAGACAGAGAGGGGAGAAGCAAGCTCCCTTCAGCTCCTCCTCCTTTGGCTGATAGATGGGGCCAGACTTGCCTTCTCTTATTCTTTCTGGGAGACATAGGGTGTAGCCTTCCAGGGGCCTGTGTTCTCCGGCAGACGACAGAGGCTAGAGTGTGCATCTCTTCTCCTCTGTGGACCCTCACCATGGGATACAGAATATATTCTTGATTTTGAGACTGCCTGGGGGTGCTGGAATCTCGTGTGGCTACCCCATGTGGTAAATAAGTGAATTGTAGGAGGCAGTCTTCTTGGTGAGGAAGCTTCTGGATTGACTGCACTTACTCAGGTTGGATCCTGCTGCGCAGGAAGAAGTTTAAAGAGATTCCTTTCCTCATTTTAGCAGCAAGGTGTTCTCAAGCTCTCATGTATGTTATGTCTCTGGTCATGCATTGTGGTTTGACCTCTATTCCTGATCTCACAGCTCCTTTTTTCTGGCTCCTGGCTCACCTCATAATACTTCCCACAGTTCAGTACAGAATGAATAATGCTTTTCCAATTCCCTCTTTCCAGCCATTCACAATTTTTACGAACTCCTATTTTGTTGCTCACTCAGTGATCCTTTTTATTTGCTAAAATGCATCTCTGTCTTTTAAACTCTGCCTCAGAAGTTATTTATTAATTTATATCCAGCCTTACACTCAAAAAGAAAAATCACACATCACCTTGATTGTTATGTCCCTTTCCAGCTTTCCTATCACTTTTTTTTTGAGTTGAAGCAATAAGAATTTCACACAGTACTCTCTCTGTGGATATTCTGTAGGCCTTTATTTGAAACATCATAACTTGCCATTTAATCGTTTTAATTCCTAACAATGAGGGCATTTTTTACTGCCACAATACACCGAGTTGACATTTGCAGTGAGCCATTTAGAAGAACTACCCATTTAAAATAAAATAAATTCATAGTAGAAACTGAGACGAGTATCAAAAGTTCCAAGCATCTCAGGAGCCTTCCACACATGTGTGTGTATAGAGCATGTCTAGAAAACGTCTCTAGCAGTCAATGTGAAATATAGCTGATCTCATCCCAGTAATAGATCTACTACTGACAGCACCACAACAGCTGAGAAGAAGAGCAAGTAACTGCATGCAGAGACTGAAGTACCCTTTTACTCTATGAGACATCATCTTGAGGACAGCACTGAGGAAGCTGTCAGTGCCAATAGACATATAATGCCTAACATCCTGTGAGTGATAGCATACGTGCTTCTTTACTTTTAAAGACAGCTGCTGATCTGTGTGGCTGAGAGTTCTGCCAGCATTTCCTGCTTGGTTAGCTGGATATGTGGATTGGCTAGAGTGCTCCAGCAGAACTAAGAATAGTAAGATGGGAAGAAGAAAGTTCACCTGAGCTAGAGTCTGGCCAGCAAAAAATTGGCTAGGGTTGGACATGCTGGAATGCAGTACTAGTCCAATGATGCGTTGCAAATTCCAGAAATATTGATGGAGGGATCGCCTATGTTAGGAAATGTTATCTTCCCAGCACTGGCGTAGCTAGCCTCTGTGCTGCTGGGGGCGGCGGCAGCGCAGAGGCACCCCCCTGGGGGAGGGGCACGACGCGTGCGCCGTGACGTCATCATGACGTCACGATGCACGTGGATGCAGAAAGGGGGAATTTTCCCCTTCCCAAGGTTTTTTTTCGGTGGGGGGTGGTGGCCAGCGAGGAGGGGGTGACAAGTTTGACACCCCCCTCGCTGGTCGGCCCCCCCCCGGCCGAAAAAAAGTGGCGGAAAGGGCAAAAAGAAGCAGAGCAAGCGCTTGAATGCGCCTGCTCTGCTTCCTTTCCCTGCCCCCCCCGCGGTTTTTTTCGGCGGGGGGTGGTGGCCAGCGAGGAGGGGGTGACAAGTTCGACACCCCCGCTCGCTGGTCAGCCCCCCCACCGAAAAAAGCGGCAGAAAGTGCAAAAAGAAGCAGAGCAAGCGCTTGAATGCGCCTGCTCTGCTTCCTTTCCCCACCCCCCCAGCGGGTTTTTTCGGCGGGGGGGTGGCCAGCGAGGAGGGGGTGACAAGTTTGACACCCCCCCTCGCTGGTCGCCCCCCCGCCGGAAAAAAGCGGCGGAAAGGGCAAAAAGAAGCAGAGCAAGTGCTTGAATGCGCCTGCTCTGCTTCCTTTCCCCGCCCCCCCAGCGGTTTTTTCGGCGGGGGGGGGTGGCCAGCGAGGAGGGGGTGACAAGTTTGACACCCCCCTCGTTGGTCGCCCTCCCCCCCGCCGAAAAATAGCCGCTGGAAGGGGGAAAAGGCAACATGCCCCATTGGTCACCCCCCCTCCCCTTGAACTATGGGCGGCCCGCCCCCCCTTGCGACGCCCCTGCTTCCCAGCTTTTGCTTGAGAATGTTTCTAGTTCTCACTGTGGCAGAGAAAATCTTTAAATATCACTACATTGTTTGCCTCTGTCTCTCTCCATGACCTGTCTCTGAATATTAGTACTCCGGTTATATCCCTACTCCTCTGTGTTCTTTTCTTGCTCTCCTCTCTCTGGCTTCTCAGACATTTACCTGTTCCTCTGCATACGTATCTGTCTCATGTGCTTCTAAATTCTCTTCTAATAGTACAGGTATCTCTGTTACTGAGCATCTGTTGCTCAGGCTCCAGGAAGGTCTTATTTGTCATTCACAAAATAAAGAAGTCCAACATCTAGGGTGCAGGAAAAATCTATGACCACATTAATAAAGGTGTTGAAAGAGTGTGTACACATGTCATAATCTTCAAACATTATTACATACATGCTGAGAAACCACAGCTTATCAGTCCAGAGTAGAGAGACGTCATTTGCATGCAGCTTCAGTGCTTGGCATCTGCAGTTAAGGGGGTCACGTAGCAGGTGATTGGGAAAATCTCTGTCTTAGACGCAGGAGAGCTACTGCCAGTCAGAGTTGACAATACTGGGTTGGGTGGACAAGCAGACTGACCTGGTATAAAGCAGCTTTCTATGTTACTAGCAATCATGTTGGCTTAGTTTTGTTTAAGCTTCTCTCATATATCAGCGGTGATTCATAGAATTGCCATATCCTACTAGCTATGCTGAATAAAGGAAGTGCTTGCCAACTGGAGGCATACTGTATTGCAATTTGCAATACAGTGTTAATATTATTTGTTAAATTTATATGCTGCCCTTCTTCCGAAGATCTCAGGGTGGTTCACAAGATAAAAGTACAGGATAAAAGCTCAAATTAGGTATTTAGAACAAAAACAAAACAATACTCCCACCCAACACATTTAAAAGGCCGTAGAATATTAATCAGCCCAAAGCCTGGTTGAAGAGGAACGTTCACCTGGTGCCTAAAGATGTATAATGAAGAAAAAGGAGCAGTGTTGGTTGCTTCTCTAAATTCACCTTATGGACCAGTCTCCCTGTTAATATTAAGACACAAAGTTCATTATGTATATAATGTCTTAATTCTTGTCTTATTTGCTGTTCTATAGTTGGTGGAAACAGTAAATCTCTTGCGATTGCAAGGAACCGGGAAAATCTCTGCAAGGGCTTATTTATACAAGAAACAGGTGCCACTGTGAAGCACAACGCAACCTTTAATGAAAGAACAATAAGAGAATTAAACACAGCAAAGAGTAAGAGTCAGGAGGTTTGAACAGAAATGGAATAAGGAAGAAAAAGTTAAAAGAATTGCTTTGAAAAACAAAGGTCAGCAGTAACACCACAACAGCCCAATATTGGCCAGGAAACCTGTGAAATATGATTGAATTGTTAACGGCTTCCTGAAATGAATCTGTGGATTTGAAAGTCAAAAGGATGACTCTCAGCTTCTAGCGTGGATACTGCAACCCAAGCATATTGTTAGTTTGTGCTGAGGTCTTATATATTAAGCTGAAGGAGAAAAGAATCATATATTTGTGTTAAACACACACAGTGCCACTGCACAGATGCTCTACATTATCATCAACACAAAAGTTTGATTTTAAGAGGCTGTTTCCATTCATGCTCTGTAACATTAGCCCTTTCCCCTTACATTGTTTTCTGGATTCTGTGGTTATAATATGTTGTTGTTCAGTCGTTCAGTCGTGTCCGACTCTTCGTGACCCCATGGACCAGAGCACGCCAGGCACGCCTATCTTTCACTGCCTCCCGCAGTTTGGCCAAACTCATGTTAGTAGCTTCGAGAACACTGTCCAACCATCTCATCCTCTGTCATCCCCTTCTCCTTGTGCCCTCCATCTTTCCCAACATCAGGGTCTTTTCCAGGGAGTCTTCTCTTCTCATGAGGTGACCAAAGTACTGGAGTCTCAACTTCAGGATCTGTTCTTCTAGTGAGCACTCAGGGCCGATTTCCTTGAGAATGGATAGGTTTGATCTTCTTGCAGTCCATGGGACTCTCAAGAGTCTCCTCCAGCACCAGCATGGGACTCTCAAGAGTCTCCTCCAGCAATAGTTATAATATAACTATTGCTAAAAACAAATGATTACTTCAGTTGGCCTACAACTGTTTTTTTTTAAAAAAGAGAAATAGGTTTATGCAAACTGAGCAAGCTTGGAGAAATTTTTACTACAGGCTCTTTATATCTACCTATGTCAAGAGGTACAGCACAGTTATGGGTTTGTGTTGTTCTTGGTCTAAATGTGTCAGTGAATTAAACATTTGCCTGTCAGTTGGCTTTCTTGGCTCTGTGCCAACCTTTAATCCCTTTTAAAAGTTCTCTACTACCTTTTCTGTCACATCTTGTAACTCAAAACTAAACTCTTGATACCTAGATAAGTGGATTCCTTTGTTTAACCTCTCCTTCCACTTCAGAAGTGTGTCCAGATAAGTTCAACTACTGTCAGACTTAGACTCCCTTTATCTCTATAAATTCTGTTTCTTAGGGCAATAAAATATACATTATTTTCCTAATTTGTTCATTGCAGCTCAAGCATAACAAGTTGGCTTTTCCTTCCTTTGGAACCAATGTGTCCTATGTCCTCCTATTTCCTTTCCTATTTCAAGAAGCAGAGTTTTAAGGCAGTGCAACATTATTCTTGGCAGTTCTGGCTACAAGAAATTAAGACTCTTAAGGCCAATAAATGGCCCTGCTTGAGGGTTTCCCACAGGCATCTGGGTGGCCACTGGGAGAACATGCTGGACTAGATGGGACAATGGCCTGATCCAGCAGGCTCTTCTTCCGTTCTTAAGACTGAACAACGGATGGACCATTTCTTCCCTGATTTATTATGACTTCTATTGGAGCAGCCAACAATGGTGTCTTGTGTCCATTCAGAAGCAGTTCTCAAACAATCTAGAATTTTTTCAAGGATAAATAGCCAGCGTGATTATTGTGACACACTAAATGAGGCTTTTTAAGTGTATGGCATTTATTTCATCTTTGTTGGGCTAATGTTTTGGACTTTAGGATGGCCTTGGGAGCAGCACCTTCCCTCCCCACAAAGGTTTCAAATTCCAGTGTAACATTTAACATTCATTAAATAACTTTGTTTGTTCTGAATGACTCTGAAGGTCATTTGAGTGACTTCAGATGCACAGCATGGGTACAGCCTTGTAATTCCCGATTTTGGGAAATCTAAGGTATCTCAGAAGTTGTGATGGGCAGTAAGAGGATTCTGTTTGCCGTGCTGCAGTTAAAACAATCCTCTTGACTTGAGTTGACCCATGACAATAATTCTTCATATTTGCTTATACATCAGATTCTGACAATTGCCCAGTGGCAGTAGGGAGCACACTTAGAGGTTTGTTTGTTTTTTTAATTCTTTATTGAAAATTATAAGATTTATACAATAAAAGCAAAACACAGCAAAACAGACAACAACACAGAAAAAACCTAAACCTAACAATAAATATCAAACATAACAAAAAACACCAAATAAATCTTAAATAAAATAAAACAAAGACACATCTTGCATATTCATTCATTCTATTAGTAACAAATCAATATTCGCTACTTCCATTAAATAAATCATAACAAATCAAAATTAATCATAAGTCATAATACCTGTTGTAGATTTTCAATTTTGCCAATTTCTTAGGCTTCCGCTTGCCTTCCTCTCAGGTTATTTAACTAAGTTATTCGATACTGCTTTCCTTAGCCACTTAACCAAGCTTCTTGTAGATTTATTAATCTCTTGTCTTTCCTCCCCCTTATTACCGATACAGACAATTAAATATGGATCCAAGTTTTTATATTAGGGCACTGTTTTTTCATATAAACTCCAAATTTTCCCCAACTTTGATTAAATTTTTGGTTACTTCCGCCTCTTATTAATTCTGTAAGTTTTGCCAGATCCAGGTAGCTATATAGTTTCTCTTGCCATTCCTGTATATTTGGCACTTCTTGTGTCTTCCAGTATGATGCAATCAGTATCCTTGCTGCCGCTACTGCGTAGAGAAATAATTTTTCATCTTCTTTTCTTATTCCTTCATCTAATATACCTATTAAAAAAGCTTCCGGATTTTTTTTAATATTATATTTCAATATCTTCTTAATTTCTTGAAAAATTTGGATCAAAAATTGTTTAATTTTACCACAGTGCCACCACATATGAATAAACGTCCCTATTTCTTTTCCACATCTCCAGCATAAATTATCTTTTGTTTTATATATCTTGCGTATTTTAACCGGTGTAAGATACCATTTATAAAACATTTTAATCATATTTTCTTTTATCCCCTCCGAGGCTGTAAATCTCCACCACTCTTTCCAAAGTTTTTCCCATAATTTTAGCTGTATAGTCTTCCCTAAATCCATTGCCTTAGAGGTTTTGAGTGTAAAGCCATATTTCCATTTAAGGAAGATTTGGCAGGCTTTGGAGATTTCTGAAACAAATTAGTATATTACTTCTGTGAAATGAAGATGAGTAAATAGTCAGTAGTGTTGAGATCAGATTGCTATTCCTCTGGCTCCAGAGCTATCATCCTACTGAGATAATGAGGATAATTAACACCATGCTTCCCCATTGTCTGCCCTACTCTGCCAAAAGGCTTCAAATCTAACTGCATTCCTTGCTTTATGAGGATTTCCTTAGTGATTGTAGAAAGCTACTACTTTTCAAAACAAAATATTTCATTTCTGGACCACAGTATCCCAAGCAATGCATTGCTGCTGTGGTTGTTTCATTGTATTAGGTACGCCATAAATGCAAAGGACTTTTTAAAACAAGAGTTTCAAAAGCAATGAGTGTTTTATGCATTGCAATTGGACCTCTGACTGGATTGGACATTTGTAGTACTTTCACATCAAAATTGCCTTGAAATTGCCCTAACTAGAGGAGACACTTCTGGTTAATTTTGAGATACCTACAGGGAGTCAAGTTTGGAAAGGAAGGTGGGTAGATGGTCAGGTACATCAAAAATTATCTCAATCACTCACCCATCCACTAACTGCTCTGTTGTCTGGTATTTATTCTCTCCAAACTGAATGAATGGGCACTAAAATGGCAAATGCAACTTCAGAAAGCTGGTGTACATCACTGGTGTACATCACTGGTGTAAAGTGATGCAGATTAGGGCACAAAATATTAATTTTACATAGATGCTGATCCAGAAGCTGCATTTAGAGCAGAATGCTGCAGCACTGTTACTAACAGGAGTGAGGCCCTGTCAGCATATAACACCACTGCTCAGGGATCTGCATTGCTTGCCAGTTTGCTACTGAACCAAGTTGAAGATGATACTATTAGTAATTAAAGCCCTTAACAGCTTGGGACTTGTTTATCTACAATATTGCCTTTACCCACTTGACTGCTTCAATCAGTTGAATTGTCACTACTACAGGTACCACGCAATACCCGTTCCACATTTATAAGAACTTAATCATTCAGTGTGGCAATGCCTGCACTTTGGAACTCCCTGCCTATTGAGATCAAGCAGGCGCCTTCACTATACTCTTTTCAGTGCCTGCTAAAAAAATCTTTTGTATGTTTTTAGGTCTTCTTGCTGATTATCCTCATAAAGACATTGAAACACACCATTCCCATTCCCCATGGCAGCGCTGACTAATACTATCACTGAATGGCGGGCATATATAGATGGCTAGCTCTGCATTCGCTTGCAGCCATTACTATTCTGTAGACCCATAAATCGAGGAATTTGCCTGCAACAGTCTAACATCAGTTTTAGTTATTTGGACTCTGTTTCTTACTGTTCTCTTGGAGGCTATTATCATGATTTCCCATAAGCAGAGAACATTTTGGAGCATTGTGTCTCCTTTCTACGCTTTTACCCTTTAGAAAATAGAAAATTTGCCAGCTGGTCTTATTGCTCTTCAGGTTCTCATAACAGAAGAAATAAGACTCATTACCGATTGGAGAAAGCTGGTGCTGGAAAATCAGTTTGTTTGGCAAGTGATGGAGGCAAACATACTCAAAATAGTACTTCTTTTGGAGACACTGATTAACAGTATTTTTTGTCGGGTTCATATTGCACTAAACAGTGCTGTATGTGCTGATATAGCTCATGTGGATTACTGCTTTTTTTATTCCACTGCTTTGTATCTTGAAAATTCCACAATTATGTGCCTAGCTTATATGCAGCATAGGGCTTCTGTTGCTCCATGTGTCTGAAGACCAATATAAAGTATCTTCAGTTGACAATATTCCTATTATCTTTGATAGGGCCGTAAGAAAAACTAGATTGCAGCCTGTGATTACAAATTATTACTGCATAAACATTTCCTCCCATAGTACACTTTCCATGCAATTTTCTTCTGTCGTGATACCAAACTAGCTGGCACTTAATTCAGATGGGCTGCTGAAACATGGTATCTTGGATACATTAAGCGTACCACACTTGCTCTATATATTTGGCATAAGAGTTGGATAAGAACTGAAGAACTGAAAGCTGCTTTGCACAACAAATGTACTCTGTAATATCTATCTATGTTGATGGCTCTGGCCCTGCTCACCAACCTGGGCCCACCCCACCAACACCCCTCCAATAAAACTTTAGACCAGGACTGGGGAAACTTCTTGGCTCTCACTGCTTTTGTTCTCCTTGCCTCCACTGCTGAGGCTGAAAGTGTCATCAGTGAGGTACACAGCAGCAGCAGCATACCACAGCCTCCTCCCTTCTCCACTGCTGCAATGGTCCAGCAGCTATGAGAGGGCTGCTGTTGCAGGATAGTTTGCAGCGCCATTGGTCAGTGGATGGCACCACACAGCATGATGACAGCCTTAGGAAAATATTATAAAAGGAGAGCTGTATGTTCCTATTTTCTTTCTGGAGAAAGTTGTAATTCATACAATGAATGACATTTCTTTGCTTTCATTTCATAGGAGTCCAGATACAGGAATGTTCTCATGCAAAATGGAGAACGATTTGCAAAGATAGACCATTACTTTCACATACAGTAAAAGATTACTACTACTACTACTACTACTATTTATTTTATTTTATACTACTTCTGGTTTTGTGAATGTATAAATTGAACCAGTTGAGTCAGCTGCTTATTTTGGCTGAAGGGTAAAATAAGAGCACAGCTGGTAAAAACAGCAAATCCTATCAACCTACATTTGCCTTTTTCTGATGGTCTCTTTGTTGCATAACCTTTTTCGGGTGACCTCAGTTTTGTAATTATTTTTTCTCTATGGTTGATGACCATTTAATTTTTAGAGCTCACCCCACTTTTCTCTTTCTAGGATGTTTAAACTGTTCTGTAACCATTTCGTACTTTTAGTTTGAAACAGCAAATAGTGGTTAAAACAGTATGAAATGCAAACAAACAAGAAGAGTGGAAATCCAACCGTCCTGGCAAATAATTCCTTAGGGATGCTTTCATTCTTGACTCAACAGTGCTGATATTGGCACAGTCCACCAGGAATAGGATACATTTAAGCCACAAACGTCTGTTTAAAAGATTGTGCCTTTAATGTGTATGTAGAAAATTATTTGTATATTGAAGACATACTTTTCTTAGCTTCAATCAATACAAACCTTCTTTCACACTACTTCTCATTAAGTTAGTTTTGTAAAGGAATAATCACTAATTTTGGGGTGCAAAAAATAAAACCCACCCTCTATATCAGCGATAGCCAACTCTGAGCCCTCTAGTCTTTGTTGGACTATATTTCCCATCAATAGCCAGGGATGGGGGGAGTTAGGAGTCCAACAAAGACTAGAGGGCACAGAGTTGGCTGTCCCTGCTCTATATGGTATGCCCATGGACTGGACGTAACATGATTAAATAAAAGTTAGAGCCATTTGCTTTCTACAGAAATGTTTGGTTCAGGTGAGACTTGCATTTTGGGGGGGGTGATACCCCCAAATTCTTCCTCCTAGAAAACTTGTGTAGTGGGTGATACCCCCACCACACAAGTTTTCTAGGAGGAAGAATTACAGAGCTACAATTCTCAGAGTGATTTAACTTTCCAGGGAACTCTTGTGAGGTGGATAGACATCTCCTAACAACTCACAGCACTCTTTAGCACACAGTTCCCAGGCTTCTTTGGGAGAAGCCATGACTTTTTATAGTAGTAGGATACTGCTTTAAACATAAATGTTGTTGTTTAGTCGTTTAGTCATGTCCGGCTCTTTGTGACCCCATGGACCAGAGCACGCCAGGCACTCCTGTCTTCCACTGCTTCCCACAGATTGGTCAAAATCATGTTAGTAGCTTCAAGAACACTATCCAACCATCTCGTCCTCTGTCATCCCCTTCTCCTTGTGCTCTCAATCTTTTCCAACATCAGGGTCTTTTCCAGGGAGTCTTCTCTTCTCATGAGGTGGCCAAAGTATTGGCGCCTCAGCTTCAGCATCTGTCCTTCCAGTGAGCACTCAGGGCTGATTTCCTTAAAAATGGATAAGTTTGATATTGCAGTCCATGGGACTCTCAAGAGTCTCCCCCAGCACCATAATTGTATTACACTATGTTTGGTGTTTTGTATTTTTATGGTATTTTTATTTATGGTATTTTTGGCCATAAGTGTATTATACTATTTTTTGGGGAAGTAGCTGGGAATATCCTAGAGCAGAAGTTGGAAACCTTTTTCAGCTCAAGTGCCACAGTCCCTTGTGGGCCATTTTCTGTGGGCAACATGCCACAGGTGTGGGACCAGAGGAAAATGTGGGAGAAGCAGCAGATATGACTCCTACCTTTGTCCAGCAGGCTACGTTCCAAGCATGGAAAATACCACAGCTACACACACTTTCCTTTGTCTTCTGATCAGGTACACAAGTGGCATTGGCGCAGTTTAAAGACACTTTCCGGGCAGGCAGATGGGTGCAGAGCAGGCAGAGGAAGGTGGAAGTGTTGAGGGCTGTGGTGAGGGAGAGCTCCAGAGGAAACTTTCAGCCACTTCAGAATGGTCAGTTTCTGCTAGGAGTCAGGACATTCTGCTACAAAGAAAGTGCATAGCTGAGGTGGGGGGGGGGGAACCCACTGCCGAGCATCACTTACAGCAAAGTTGACCAGGAAAACCTATTAGAAAATATTGGCAAGCCAATTCCCAAAAGATTGCCTGTGAGTAGAAGACATTAAGAGGGAATTTTTAAAGCAAGAGAAACTTGTGTTCTAGATGGATGCAATGTAAGCTTTTACAAAAGTCTGGTTTCAGCACCTTTGGGGAAATTTGAAAATGGATACTTTTGCAGTTTCCTATGGGATTTCAGTGGCTATATTCTTTTCCACAGGAAATAGTTTCTGGTTTCAGCTACTTTATTATGGCAAGGAGAGAGCTAGTGGCTAACGCTGAGAGGAATTGTTAAAGAGACGTATTGGCTTTTAATTGAGTCTGCTTGTTTGCTTTGTGTCCAAATTAATTCAGTTTTGTAGTGACCATGCTTTAGGAACTGGCATACACTTGACATTTTCTCATAATCATTACCATATTCCTCCCATTGAAGCACTGTTTTGATTAAGCACTCAGAAAGCTCTGCTAAAATATCATTGCAGCCGTGTCAAATGACCGCTGTCTTGAACTCAAGACTAATCATAGGAATAATGGCTCACAGTTGATTTCAGGGAAGCATGATACATACTTCAGCTTGTTTCCCCTCCTCCTGCCTTTTAAACTTTACAGAAGGGCTAATTTGGAAGAAGCATGGGTAATCAGACATAAAGGATAATTTATATTATTATAAGACAAATAGCAGATAATGGTAACACCCAGAAGGCACCCTTCAAGTGTCAAGCTTTTGTTGTTCCAGGTGCTGTATGAACTGTGGCTTTCTTGAGAGATGTGTCCTATAATAAATAGCCTGTTGTGATGGCTGCGTAGATCCTTGCGGCTCAGTTAAGCTGGCTTTCAGGTCTCGCGTGCATTAATTACAATAATTCACATGTATACTGTTTGACTGACGGTCCATCCAGATAGTTCTAGCTTCACATAAATGGAAAAAAGAGCGGTTCTGCATAGCAGCTGAACATGAAGGTTGGGGCACCTTGCAATTCACAAGTGCAGTACTAGTTGCTACTATCAGGTCCATTACTGCTGTGGCAGTTATTTTATTATTTTTCATTGTTTATCGTACAATACATTAAAAATAACAGTGCGGAAGCAAACTGGAGTACAGAATTTCCTTGCTTGCAGTCACTTTATATCACATGCAGAAATCATCTGCGAGACCGCCCATATAGGCACAGAATGATTTCTGTGTGTTAGGTGGGAGGAACCGATTAACTGGGTAAGAGGAAGGGTGCTTATACGTGAGGTGCTTTTTTTTTTTTTGTAGTGCCACATGAGCCCTGACCAATGGTTGCTTGCGTAAAGGAGCTGTAGGGGGCTCACATCTTATAGCCCCATCCTCGTTGCCATGCAACTCCTTCCAGCTTTTTTGTTCAGTTTTTATTTACCTACAGATGCGAGACAATAAAACATAACATTATTATTCATATTTTCCATTTAAGAATTGCTAAACATGAGGAATCATGATGTGAATTACAATTGAATAAAAACATTAAATAGTTTCATATATAAAAACATAACCCCCCCCCCAAAAAAAATTTTTTTTAAACAACATACATAAGATCAATTCAAATCATATACAGATTCTAACTGGAATAAAGATCTCTATTTAAAAGACTTGTTGAAAGAAGAATTCTTTAGCAGGAGCTGAAAAGACAGCAGAGAAGATGCCTTCCATATATAAGGGGAGGAAATTCCAGAGAAGGGGGGCCACCATACTGAAGGCCCAGTTCTGGCACTGTGTGAAATGGACCTCCTGATAGGATGGTATCTGCAGGCAGGATACCCTCTCCAGACTCTTATTTATTAAATGTATATACCACCCTTTGTCAGAAAACAACATACCAGACAATAGGTAACATTATATTTTTACAACATAAACATCAAAACAATTATATAAATACAGTCATAATAATGAGAGGTTCACAATCTATTAGAAGCATTCTCTTTATTTCTGAGTTAAGCAGAGGTTAAGAAAGGTTCCTGTAAAGGAAAATAAATTTAAAATTCTAGGTTATGGCAAAGGGTAGATGCAGACTAGTTTGTGGGGAGCCTGAAGGAGAGAAGAGTGAGCATACTGCTAGTTGTGGTGGTTTGCATCACTACAGGTCTTTAAATCAAGTTGGGATGTGCTGCATTTCAACCAGAACAGATGGGCTAGATGCAGGAATTGGTAGGTGGGTTTTTACAACACCTTTGAAGCAGAATGTCAGGTTTAAGTACCATAATGGCTACCTTCTTGCCTTAAAAATCACCAAGTCTATAAACGATTACTTCAGAAGAGCAGTCACACAGCTCAGCAATTTAGCCTGTTCTGTTTTGCCTTCCTCTGTTATTTATGGCTTAAACTTCTCAGTGTTGGAACATTTGGAGCAATGAAGTGAATGAAAAATGCTACACAACTGTATAGGCATAACTCTTAACAGCTGGTATCATGAAACAGAATTCCTTTTGTAAGTGTTAAAAGCCACTATGAGAGCATGTGCGGTGAGGTGAATTCTGACCGCCGTAACTACAGTATTGGTATTTCATGAAAACCACCTTGAAAAACAAATCTGCCACTGTAGGATTTGCATTTCATCAGTGGTGAGGCAGGTTCAATTTATGTTTGAATGTCCAGCAGTACCAAGTACACCCATGTTAATGAAACACGCAGATAATTTCGGCTTTGATTATTTGACCTTCTGAAGGATGCCCTGTTCCTGTAAGGAAGGATGGGATAACCACAATAGTTTTGCAACCTTAAGATTATATTGAGGAGTAGAGGCATAGGATGTGCTATGCAAGGGGACAACTGGAAAGGCTTAATTTCAGTGGAAGTATCTGTGCATTAAAAGTGAACTACTCAATAGTACTGTTTCCACAGGAGTAAAATTTTGATTAAAATTAAGAAATAAAAGCTGTTGCAGACTAAGATGCTCCAGTTACTCTGAAACTGTCAGTAAAAGAGGCTATAATTGCCTACACGGACTGGCAACTGCTCTCCCTGGTTTCAGACAGGACCTTTTCAACCCTACCTGGAGATGCTGGGGATTGGACCTGGGAGCTTTTGTTTGCAAAGCAGATCCAAAGAAGAACCATAAAAGGGCGCACTTGTGTGGTGGCATCCTGCTTCCAGAGTCTTGCCTGAGAGTTTGAGGCTATGTGACTTCTCTACCACTTTACAGAGTTGCTTTCAGCAGGGGTGCCAACTTGAATAAAATATTGTGGTGGGGGGCAGGTAAGCCTAGCCCCGCATAATCGATCACATGACACAGTGCATACACACCATTTGAATGGCAATGCCCATCAACTTTGGGGGGCCCTGGCCCCCTCAAATATTTTATTGGGCGGGCCGAAGCCCCCGAAGCCCTTAGGAGTTGGCTCCTATGTTTTCAACCCATGCTTTTAACATGATTGTAACATGGTCTCCCAGGAGGCTCCTGGCCTGCCTAATGTATGATTAAAACAAAATAAAATAGTATGATTAAAACAAAATAAAATAAAAAATTCCTTCCAGTAGCACCTTAGAGACCAACTAAGTTTGTTCTTGGTATGAGCTTTCATGTGCATGCACACTTCTTCAGATGCGTGCATGCACACGAAAGCTCATACCAAGAACAAACTTAGTTGGTCGCTAAGGTGCTACTGGAAGGAATTTTTTTTTTTTTTTTGTTTTGACTATGGCAGACCAACACGGCTACCTACCTGTAACTGTTAGTATGATTAGTGCAATAAAGGAATACTGATGTCTAAGGCTGCAGTCCTAACCGTGTCTACTGAGAAGTAAGTTCTACTGAATTCAGTGAGGCTTACGTGCAGATAAGCGGGGTTAGGATTACACCTTGTCTGGTGCCACACAAGAATCGTACCTAAGTGCCATGGCTGACAGTATGGAACAGTGGCATTTTGTTGCTCATGACATATCCAGTGACACATAGTGTGGAATCAAGTTATGCCTTTGAGTCATTAATATTAGAACTGTATTTTCTCCTTTCTTGGGGAATAGAAGCAGAGAAGATAGGGCTGGAGGCTGGAAATGGGTTACCATCTTGGAAATTTAATGACCAGCTCTTTCCCTGTGATGTGTGTGGAAAAGTGTTTGGCCGACAGCAGACGTTGTCCCGACATCTCTCCCTGCACACAGGTAACACTTTTTAAAAACAGTGTTGGGCAGTTTCACTCCATTTTTTTCCGTGGCAACAATGAACATTTCTTTGCATGCAGATAACGGTGGGTTGATCTATCCTCTGTACACTTTGCAGCACGCGTAGTCAATGGGTCTCTCTCTATAAAATTCATATTTTTTATTATTTTTATTTTTAAAAATTATCCAAAAGTTGTGGCATCTGATTTTGGTGCTTGATCATGCTGACCATTATCAGTTTGGTAGGGCTTGTATAGAGCACTAGCATTCTGTGCTGGATGCAGGGTCCTTCCCTGCAGCAGCCATTTTTATTTCACTGATACAATCACAATGGAATTAAGACATTTGCCTTTATTATTAAACTTCTGCTCAAGTCTTCTGACATAAACCTGTGAGATAGTCCCCTACCCCAATTATGTTGTGACATCTGCACTACTGCAATCAGTGCATGTGTTAAAAACACTTCAAAATATATAGGGATCAATCAAAGCCTACTTACCGGTATATTGCTGAAATAAAACGGCACCAAGTATAACAATACCAAGATAGATAACCAGTAATGTGGTTTTTTTTAAAAAGAAAGAACATAATAGATTTACTCATAAGCTCAGCTAATTGAACTATTACCCTCTTTCTTGCACTGAAATGCTCTTGGTCTCAAAGCAACTATAACAAAACATTACACGTGGATAGATAAGCACAGGTGATCCTGTTAACATTTTGTTCTGTATGTCTATGCTCAAAATATTCTGAAGGATTTGTTCTAGAGCAATACTTCAGCTTCAGTGCTTAGGTAAAATTGATGTGATGTTTTAAGCTGCGTAGTTACTAATTAGGGGGTAAATCTTTAGCACATCTATGTTGTATTAAGACATTTAGTAAAGGCTACCCAAGCTATTTGAATTTGAACAGGTTATAGGCCACAATCCTGTACCCACTCACCTGTGAATAAGCCCCACTGAACTGAACACGCCTACTCAGAAGTGGCATGTATAAGTTTACACTGTTGGACCCAAATTTTAAGGACCTTACATCTGTCACAATAAATCCCCAGTTGGGGTTCAAACATGCTGTCTGAAATCCACATTCTGAGAATTTACTGAGCAACAGATTGCAGCTTCTGAAAACAATGCCAGGCCATTCATACAGATACCATCTGTTTGTGTGCCACAAGCTAATAGTTCAAATCATTTTTAAGCACTAGAAGTCAGTGATAAGATAGAAATTGAAGTTTTAATATTAAGATAACAGAAGTAACCTATAGAGAGAGCTGTCAGAAAGCCCCCCTCACTATATTCATACGTTCCATGGTAGCTATCAAGATTATACCTCAACACAGGTCTTCAAGGAAGGAAACCAAGGAGCAAAATGAACACTCAAGCCTTTCAAGATCCTATTAAGTGGGATTGCCTCCAAACGACTCTTAAGGACCATCTGCTTTTGGAGTTCCCTGATAACATCAAGGAACACTGTACCAAGCTAAAAACATCCATTATTGTGGCCTGTGAACAAACTACTGGATACCAAACCAAGAAACATCAGGACTGGTTTGATGAGAATGATAGTGAGATTGAAGGCATTATTGACAAGAAATGGAAGGCATTTCAGATCTGGCAAAGAGCTAGGAACTGCGCCACTAAGAAAAAACCCTATGCCAACGCTAAGGCTGAGGTTCAGTGAAGAACCAGAGAACTAAAAAGCACCTGGTGAATAATAATAATAATAAAAGCTCAAGAGATCCAGCACTTAGTCAACACTCATGATGCACAGAGTTTCATTAAAGCCACAAAGACCATCTGTGGGCCAATACCTCCCGCACTCAACAGACAGTACCAAACTTCTAAAAGATAAAGAAGCTATTACATTGCACTGGAAAGAACATCACCAGCATCTCCTTAACCGCAACTCCCCCATAGCTGCAGAGGTCCTCTCACAAATTCTGCAAAAACAAATTAGAGATGAACTTGCAATATCTCCTAATCTGGGAGACACAACTCTCCCAGCTATTAACAGCTATTAACCAAATGAAAAACAACAAAGCCAGCAGACCTGATGGGATACCTGCCGAAGTTTTCAAAGTGGGTGGAATTGAACTTACACAACAACTTCACAAGCTCATAAAAAAAATCAGGAGAGATCCCAGCAGACTTTAGGGGTGCTAAAATTATCAACCTTTTTTTGAAAAAAAGGTGACAGAATGGATTGCGGAAACTATCAAGGCCTCTCTTTATTAGCTGCAGCCGGCAAAACTTTAGCAAGGATCTTTGCAAAACATCTCCTAACCATATCCGAGGCTACCCTTCCTGAATCCCAAAATGGTTTTCAACCTCCTAGGGCAGGGGCCAGCAAACTTTTTCAGCAGGGGGCTGGTCCACTGTCCCTCAGACCTTGTGGGGGGGGGGCGACAGACTATATTTGGGGGGGGGGAATGAACAAATTCCTATGCCCCACAAATAACCCAGAGATGCATTTTAAATAAAAGCACACATTCTACTCATGTAAAAACACCAGGCAGGCCCCACAAATAACCCAGAGATGCATTTTAAATAAAAGGACACATTCTACTCATGTAAAAACACGCTGATTCCCGGACTGTCCACGGGCCGGATTTAGAAGGCGATTGGGCTGCATCCGGCCCCTGGGCCTTAGTTTGGGGACCCCTGTCCTACGGTGACAGCGGACATGATTTTCACTGCTTTACAGCTTCAAGATAAATGCAGAGAGCAAAACCAACCCTGTTTATTGAGCTGACTAAGGCCTTCAAAGGTGTAAATCATCATGTTCTGTGGACTGTCCTGAAAATCGGCTGCCCAGATAAATCTGTGAACATCCTTCGGCTCCTCCATGATAACATGACAGCAACAATTGCGGTTAACAATGGCTCTCAAAGCGAACCATTCACAGTGGGATCAGTTGTTAAATAGGGTTGTGTTATTGCCACAACTCTATTTATTATTTATTATTATTTTCATTGCCATGATCCTACACATTGTCGAAGGGAATCTCCCACCGGGGTAGAAATCATATATCAAACAGATGGAAATCTCTTTAATCTGAGTAGGCTGAAAGCAAAGAGTAAGGTCACCATAACTTCTGTCATAGAGCTTCAGTATCCTGATGACAACGTAGCGTGTGCACATTCAAAGGATGACATCCAAACCATTCTAAATATCTTTGCAGAAGCTTAGGAAAAGCTTGCACCAACAAGGGAAAACCAACCCCTCTGCTACACCACCAGTGTACTGGAAGAAGCAAAGATCACCAGTGCTGAAGCAATGATTCTTCAACATCAACTTCATTGGACTGGTCATGTTGTTTGAATGCCTGATTATCAACTACTCTATTCCGAACTTAAAAATGGAAAGCGTAATGCTGGTGGTCAACAAAAGAAGTTTAAAGACTCTCTCAAGGCAAATTTTAAAAAAGTACGATAAACACTGACAATTGGAAATGAGTGTTCCAACTGGAGAACAGCCTTTACCAAAGGTGTCGTGGACTTTGAAGACGCTCAAACTCAGGACAAAAGGAAGAAATGTGCTAAGAGGAAGGCATGCTAATGTTCATGGAAGACAATCTTACTTGGCTACGAGTGATCACCAAAGAAGAAGAATCATTCCAAACCTACTGAACATGGCTGAGCACAGGGAGCTAGCTGGCTGTGTGTAGCGCTGATTAGCTGGCACTTCATGATGTCACCAAGAAACTTCTGCTCCTCAATCCCCAGAACAGAGACAGACCAGCTAAAGCAACAGTTGGGGGCAATCTGGTCAGCTGAACTAGCCTTCATTCTGTAGGTGTGAATGTCTATCATTTCTATTGCACAGCCAGGCTCACTAAGATGCTGTGTGCACTCTCTATCCCCTCCCTACTCCCCATGTTTGTCTTCACCTTTAGAGTTGCTGCAGCCATATCTTCAGATTTCGTTGCAAAACAATTACACTGAGCTTTCACCCAAACATTTCCTACTTGAGAATTTGCTGACCATCACAAGTGAACTGGTGATCAAACTCAAAATGTATTTCAGGCACTCAAGACTCTATTGTACTTTCTGGGGACTGTTCTCAGAGATACCTGAAGTACCATTGCAAATTATAGCCTCTTTTATGTTGTCTTGCTGAGGCATTTTTTTAAAACAGCAAGGTGCTTGGAGAAACTTGTGATGGGTGAAATGGTACCTCTTGCTGGGCTAAATATTTATTTTAATGTGTCACAGTTGCATGCTTTCATGCCCAGAGGGACATAATTGAACTACTTGATATGATAAAAGGCAGCTTTTCATCTCTACTCACTTTTATATTTAGTATGAACATACCCCATGAATATACCAGTAGTAACAGTTGATATAATGCCAAGAGCTTTCTGAACTTTTTACACTTTTAAACAAGGGACATGACCCACACTAAGTTAAGGGCCTTTAAAAAAAGTTAAGAGCTCTTAAACCCTACCTATTTCATTGGGAGATATCTAAGCAAGTGCTTAACTCTCCAAATTAAACAATGATTTTCAAAAGTGTTTTAACTTTTGCTAGATCATGCCTAATGTTGGTTAGGATTGTTCTGATGGATGAAGATGGTGTTTTTCTTCATTTAATGTGGGACATACATTTCTGTATTAGTCACCTTGCATGTTCACTAGGCTTATGGACAATGCAGACCCATACAGAGATAGACCATGTCCTTTGTTGTTATTAGCAACATGCCTCTGATGCTGTTGAAGACAGATAGAGGATGTTCCCCCCTTTTGCCAGGGTGCCTCTGTGTGGGTGGAGGCAGATCTGAGGAAATGCTGACAATTCCCATGCCCGTTGCCTCAGCTCCATGGTGGGGGTACACATGTGAGAAGATGTGTTTGCGTGCATGCGAAGCTCCCCCTCAAAGTCTTTTAATGTTTCTTTCCAGAAGAGAGAAAATACAAATGCCATTTGTGCCCATATGCTGCTAAGTGCCGTGCTAACCTGAACCAGCACCTGACTGTCCATTCCGTGAAGCTGGTGAGTACAGACACTGAGGACATTGTCAGCGCTGTCACTTCCGAAGGCAGTGATGGAAAGAAGCACCCTTATTACTACAGGTGAGGACCCGGGAGAAAGGCAAGCCCAGAGACTCCGGCGCCAGCTGCCTTTTCTGCCTCTCTCTGTTTAGGAAAACCAAAAGAACGAGCTCAGTTGGGTTTGCTTCTGAGGGAGAACCTGGCAGGTGCATTTGGCATGTCTGCATTTAACCTCAGCAGTGGCCCAGAGTCAGGGCGATGGGGATTTTGCAAGCAAATGTGGCAGTTATAAGCACCTCAAGGACAGAAGTAATGTGTAACTCTTGAATTACTCTCAGCTCACAATCTGAATCCAGAGATTCTACGGCCAACTTCCTGCATTTCCCAGCCTGCTTCTGAATCCATTCTGTATACCCCACACATCCACTCCACCTTCCCACATGGAATGCTTAGCCAAATAACCCATCACTTGTGGACGTAAAGACTATGTGCCCTCCTTCTGCCACCTGAATGTGCCCTCCTTCTGCCACCTGAATAGGTGGACTTAGTCAGACATCCATATAATATCTACTTGTTGAGTCACAGCTTTCCATTTTTTGAAAGCCCTTTGATATGTGGGATGAACCAGGATGTGGCAAGTGACAATATTGCCATTTGTTGTAACCTGCCATAATGGTCACATAAGCAGTTGCCACTGGGCTATTTGTTTGTCACTAATGAGGTGCTCCCTAATCTCAGGTTCACAACTTAGACATGACACAAAAGGAAAAGGGATGAAGAGGAGGGAGGGGGGAAGCAAACACACGCACTAGTTCTTAGTTCAGAGGTTTTTTTGCAAGTGTTCCTTCTGGCAGAGAGAGGAAGCTACTCCTCCTTTGGCCAATGGATGGGTTTGGGTTGGTCTTCCCCTTGTTGTGATGTTCTTCCTGGGGGAGCAACTTCCCAGTGACCCTTGGTACACTGAGTGATGACAGAAGCCAGAGTATGCTGCCCACAGAGAGTGCTGTGCTTATCCAGTTCAAGCAAGCAACTGCACAGTGACCAAATGGAATCCAAACAACACTGGACCCCATTGCATGGGTCATTCCTATGTAACTGCTTGCCATGCATATCTCCCATATAAATCACACCACTGTAAACTGCCCTGGCAGCATGCCATGGTATGCTGGGAGTGGTGAGTTTGTATAGCCCAAATGTTGGTCACGGAGTGTCATTGCTTTTGGAAATAGCTACTCCTAAGCTGATTGTGCGGACTGGGCGTTAGGTGACTTGCCAGCCAAGGCTTGGAAATTAATGTTGACAAATCTGACTAGAATGAGAGATGTAGTTTTCAGTGTTTTTACTTGTGTAAAACTTGCGAGATCCTGTAAAGAACATCAGCTATAGTATGTATACATATGGAAGTGTATTATCCTGCAAGACAGCCAATGCAAGACAGTTTAGAACAATTTGAAATAAATAATATAATTTAAAAGCAATCTAAAATGCAATAAACCAGAAAACAGCACTTAGCAGTAAAATAGATAAATTAAAAAGCTTTTTTCCTTTAAAAAACACCCACCCACTGGGAAATAAAACCGGTTTTGGTGTATTACCCAAATAGGGCAGTGGCACACCTCTTTGGAGTGGCCATTCCATAATCTGAGCATCAGGACTGACAAATCATTTTCACTTGTCTTGTCCCAATAAGACTGGGTCAGAAAGCAAGGAGGGCCTCATACTAAGCAACAGAATCTGGTCCTGGGCCGCTTAGGAGTTTGAAGGCAAAACCAAGCCTGAAAACCTTGTTTATTGGTTGCCAATACCAGCAGGGCTAGAAGCTGATTGCAAAATGCCTCTTGGTAGCGCTGGTGTCTGCAGAGCTGATGAGTGCTCCCTGAGCCCATTTTGGCTTGCTTCTGTTGAGATTGCCCAGCATTTCTGCACAAGATCCCAACCTCACATGGGACTATTTCCAAAGCTTGGGAGCTGCTTGCGAAGTCTGCAGCAAGCTCTCCATTTGTCCACGTAGCAGCCTGACTAAACATCTTGGCAAGGCTGCAGCACATCTTATTGCCCAAAGGAAATAGCTAGGTGATGTGCAGCATCTGGAACCTGTAGTTTTTAATTAACTTTATGATTATTTAGCATCATTATAGCGTGTTTGGGATTGTTGCCTTGTGCCTGCCCTTAATCATCTTGGCATGGCTGTCAGTTCAGAAACAGTTCAGCAGACAAAAGAATATCCCAGTGCTATTTAAACAGCGAGAAGAAGACAAAGTTTGTAAAAACAGGAGTTGGTCAGGTTGAATGAAGAAAAGTGATGTGTATCTGTCACAAAGCATTTCTGTAAATGCACACTCCTTAATCTTTCTAACTCTCTCCTGCCTCCAGTTGTCATGTGTGTGGATTTGAAACCGAGATGAATGTCCAGTTTGTCAGTCATATGTCGCTTCATGTGGATAAAGAACAGTGGATGTTTTCTATTTGCTGCACAGCCTGTGACTTTGTTACCATGGAGGAGTCAGATATGAAGGCTCATGTCGCCACCAAGCATGCAGGTGATCACCCCAGATCTGGGCTTGTCTCCTATGGCCATCTCTCTTGCTTCCCAGCTTCTCCACCAAAATGTTGGCTGAGGCCCTCTTGGTTGGATACAGTGGTCTGCAAAATTCCATTGACAGAAACTTAACATGCATGATTAAGACCAAACAGTTTTTAAGATTAATCTGTATCATGTGTTAAAACTGCATAGTTTATCATTCTGTTTAGAGTGAACCTTAAAAATCTGAGGCTGCTGTGTGAAGAGTTTGTGAGTGTTAATTGCTTCCATTAGATAAGAGAAGGCAAGGACTCACTAACACCTCTTCACACTACTGTATATACATGTGTGACCTGCCTTTTGCAAGCATGAGGAAGTGACCTTATATCCGTGGGTAGAAATGACTTCAGTGACTTCACAGTTTCTCATCAATGAAAATAGGGATGAGTTGCAGGTGTTCTGTTAACACTAGACCAGTGCTGGTTTCCATTCTCCGCAACTATTTGAGCCAGTGTGGTGGAGTAGTTTGGGTGTTGGACTAAGACCTGGGAGACCAGAGTTTGAATCACCACTCAGCTGTAAAGCTCATGGGGTGACATTGGGCCAGTCATTGTCCGTCAACCGAAACCTGCCTCACAGAGTTGTTAGAAAATGGGACGGGGAAGAACTTTGTACTCCACCTCAAGCTCCTAGCAGGAAAAGTGGGAAATGAAGAAATGAATGAATGAATGAATGAATGAATGAATGAATGATATGCTGCTGTAGGAGGAAGTACAAGGGGGGGGGAGACCCCAGAAAGGTTGGAATCCAAGGAGAAGCTTCACTCTAGTCATAGTCATAGAATTGTAGAGTTGGAAGGGACAAGGGTCATCTGGTCTGACACTCTTTAATGCAGGAATCTTTTGTCCAATATGGGGCTTGAACCCATGACCCTGAGATTAAGAGTCCCATGCTCTACATACTGAGCTATTTTTCAGTGTGTGTCTCTGTCTCTTCTAATCAATTGAAGAATGGGGAGATCATGCCTTTCTGAAGAGAGCTCTATTAAATCTGTAATTCAGTGCAAGTAGGACAAAGAAGGTTCTCATAGATAATTGCATTGGTTCCGAGACCTGTCTACGTGTAGGTGACACTGGGTGGACTAGAACTACACAGCTGGCAGCAAACACAGGTCATCTTGTCCCAGCTTCTGCTCATATTCAGAAACATCTATCCACCAGCCACACGAGGATTAACCTAAGAACAGAGCGTTCTGTCAGCAAATTGCTGTAGTGTCCATAGTTCCAGCCTCAAGGAGGGAAGGCAAACTTCTTATTGCAAGGAGAAGCCGTTGGGAGCTCAACCTTCTATTAAGAATCCTGCATCTACAGCAACAGAGAACCTGGCTAAAAGTCTGAGGCTCTGCTCTAGCCATGAGCAGATAGTTGCACAAAACTTGGTTGCTCTAGATGAGGATGTTCATTCCCATGTGAAACAACTGATGCAGCTAGCCAGATCAGGTGGGCAGGATACGCACCGCACCATGTGGGTGGAGAGGTGCGTGCAGATATGCAAGAACAGCTGCTGCAGCACATGGATCTCTGCCTGCATCTGAGGCATAAATTTTATATAACCCTGATACTAATAAGCATAATGCTTTTGGTTCTGTTGGTTGGTTTTCTCCGTAGGTGAAGAGAGGAAGACTCCAAGCGACTCAAACAGCCCTTCGTCTTCTTCCCTGTCAGCACTTAGCGATTCTGCCAACAGCAAAGAAGATGCAGATACCAGCCCCAAGCCCAAGGCTTCAAACAACCTGCTAGTTATTTCCGTAGTGCCTGGTAGTCAGACCTTATTGAACACGGAAGAAAAAGCAGAGAAAGGTAAGGAGTTGGTGAAATGGATGCAAAGTCAGTCCCTCCACTTGCGCAAGGCTTTGGTGTGCAACTTAGGTAATAGTGTCTGTGATTTCCTCTTGCAGGTTTTGAATGTGTTTTCTGTAACTTTGTCTGCAAAACAAAAAACATGTTTGAGCGCCATTTGCAAATCCACCTGATTACACGGATGTTTGAATGTGATGTGTGCCACAAGTTCATGAAGACTCCTGAGCAGTTACTGGAGCACAAGAAATGCCACACTGTCCCCACCGGTGGGCTCAAGTAAGGAAAGCAAGTACACAAACTTTTACTGTGTTAAGTACCTCAAATATTGTGGGGATAGTAATGGGAGGGGGGAGGGCAACAAATTTGAACAGGACCCATTTCCGCCTGGAGAGCCAGAGCCAGGGAAGTTTACTCTAAAAATCACATTTCACATTCACTACTCAACAAAACCCATCTATAAAGGACAGAATACAGTTTTTCTCCTTCTCTTATAACACTAGAACTCGTTGACATCCAACAAAGCCAAAGATTCAGCATAGGCAAAAGAAAGTGCTTTTTTTTTTAACACAGCATATAGTTAAACTATGGAATTTGCTCCCACGATAATCAGTGATGGGCAGCAACTTGGATGGCTTGAAACAGGGTCAGACAAATTCCTGGAGGATAAGGCTCTCAAAAGCTACTAGCTACTCCATCAGTGTTCTACCTCCATTGTTGGGCTGCAAAAGTAAAGCAATAGACATTGACATCTAAAAGGGGTGGGGGAGCCTCCATCGGACCATTTAGTCCAGAGTTTGAAATTGTCAAACTGAATCACTGAAAATAGATACAGCAAATATTAGGCACTTTGAAGTTTCATTATTTTCAGTGGCAGAGAATTAACCAAAACAAACGTACTAACATGTGTTTTTTGATGTAAATTTGTTTAATGCTGGTTGAATTTTGCCCATTGCTACGTGGAGCTGAAATACAGGGGCAGGGGTAGAGATGGACTGTCTCTCATGCTGTAGCAACCCTCTTAGGTACTGTTTCCAGAGGATTCTGTAGTCTGGTTCTCACATCACAGTAAGCCAGAGACAAACCTTGACTACAAATCATGGTTAAAGAGAGAACTTAAGCCTGGTTTGGATGACATGCTAAGCCAAATTTTGGCTTAACTGCCATCCTGCACCGACATATGAATGTCTGGAGAAGAGCAAAGTGCCTGTGATCCCTTGGGGGCCCTCAAAACAGTGCATATGAAGCACACCTGAGATTAGTGAGAATATTTTCACATTAGATAGACAGTTGAAGCATTATTGTAGTTCAGTTTACCAGCTGAATAATTCTGGTTTGGTTTGATACACTGAACATAAGCCAGCTATTGCTTCTCAGTAAGGGCGGAAATAAGTTCAAATAATGAAACACTCCTTTGAGTGTGAAATCCTGAAGGCTGCTTCTCACATTGCATTGGTGGTTGTTTTTTTGAAACCATTAAGTCACATTTTATATTTGAATTTCCAAT
The DNA here is from genome assembly GCF_009819535.1 of Lacerta agilis. Classification (NCBI taxonomy): domain Eukaryota; kingdom Metazoa; phylum Chordata; class Lepidosauria; order Squamata; family Lacertidae; genus Lacerta; species Lacerta agilis. The sequence continues at coordinate 38,370,621 of NC_046320.1, forward strand.
TTTAAACTGCTGAATGTGACATTATAGCAGAGGGTCACTCACAATCTGGGTACCTGTTTCTTTAACCTGAAGTAAACCCCCCCCCCCAAAGAAAAACCGAGCCCAAAATGTTTCACCTTAAAGGCATTTGCATGTCAGCTTACGTTATAGCATTAGCTTGACATAACATGTCTTAAACAGCCAAGGACTAGTCAGGCCGCACAACGGGATGAAGTAGCCAGCGACAGCTTCCTGTTTTCTCTGCAGTCATAGTTTGGGGGGAAATTGAATGTCATGAATGCGTGGAATGGCAAATGTTTGGAAGAATGATTGCCCAGACCCTGTGTTTCAATATTTCTTTGGTGGTTGTTCTTGGTTTCCCCTTCCCCCCGGCAGGTGCCCATTCTGCATTTACTCCACCAACCGCCCCGCAGCGATGGAATGCCATTTGAAGACCCACTACAAAATGGAATACAAGTGCCGGATCTGCCAGGCAGTGAAAGCCAATCAGTTGGAGCTGGAAATGCACATCCGGGAGCATCGCCTTGGCAACCATTACAAGTGTGACCAGTGTGGCTACCTTTCCAAGACGGCCAACAAGCTGATAGAGCATGTGCGTGTACACACCGGGGAGCGCCCTTTCCACTGTGACCAGTGCAGCTACAGCTGCAAACGCAAAGACAATCTCAACCTGCACAAGAAGCTCAAGCACGCTCCCCGCCAGACTTTCAGCTGCGAAGAGTGCCTCTTCAAGACCACCCACCCTTTTGTCTTCAGCCGCCATGTGAAGAAGCACCAAAACGGGGACTGCTCCGAAGAGGAGAAGAAGGGCCAAGGGGCAACCTCCAAGGAAGCCAGCCCTCTCCTAGCTGCCAACAGTCCCCGGAGCCTCTTGTCACCTCTCTCGGTGATGTCTGCCTCCCAGGCGCTGCAGACGGTGGCCATGTCGGCTGCTCACGGCGGCGGGGCAGAGCCAAACCTGGCACTTAAGGCCTTGGCCATCAACGGCACTTCCCTGTGCTTTGACAAGTACCGGAACTCTGAGTTTGCCCACCTCATTCCCTTAACCATGTTTTTCCCCAAGAACCACTTTGAGATCACATTCCATGCGCCCAGGCCACAGACTGTACGGCCGGACGACACTTCGCCGAAGCACTCCTTCCTTGCCTACCTTGGACTAACAGAAAGGGCAGAAACTGTCTGAGGGCAGCCACGTACTCTACCAAAAAAATAATACTCTCCGCCCACCCCCCCAACAGACTCCCAACTGGTATATGCATTGCTGCAAACCATACACCCAAGAGGTATGGCTGGCTGAACATTTGTACTATAGATCATTAGTAGTAAGGTGTAGGAAAAAATGGCTCTGTGTGTCTCCTTAAATGCATTGACATGAAGGCTGCTTTATTAAAACTCTTCAGAAAGTGACCTCCTGCATACCTTCAGAGGCATGTTCCCAGTACTCTTATCTAAGAAACTATTTTGTCTTGTTTAAGCTGAACAAGAGCGTCCTTAAAGGCAATCAGCACTTGCTTAAGGTTACATATTGATGCATTTTCCTTTTGAGATGGTGAGAGTGAGTGTGTCTGAAGGGAGAGTCAGTGTGCCATGACATTGCTTTTGCACATCCTTTTGTACTGGCTTATTTAATAATGAACACATGAAACTGCCTTATATACTGAGTTGGATCAGTGCTCCACCTAGCCCAGTAACGTCCACTCTGACAGGCAGCCGTTCTCCAGGGTCTCAGGCAGGGGTCCTTCCCAGCCCACCTGCTCTCTGGGATTATTTAACTGGAGATGCTGAAGATTGAACCTGGGACATTTATACATGCAACGCATGTGCTCTACCACTGAGCTGCAGCCCCCTCCCCTCGTGATGATTATTGCAGTTCTCCAGTCTCACCACCTTGCCTGCCTAGCTTTATTTTACAGTTACTGGAATGCAGATACAGCAATGCTAGGTTTGAGGAGAACTGGCATGCCAGTCAGCACTACTTGGGATTTGCTTAGTGTACTATAGTGCTTGCTTTGGCCTCAGATCTGAGAATTCAAGGATGAACAAGAGGAGCAGGAATTGCTTCTAGCTCTGCAAGGTTAAGGCTGTTTTACATGTTACATCTCCCCCAGCTGGCAGTAATAATATCTGTGTAGGCAAATGCATGGACACTGTAGTGTTGGACATGTAATATGGTTTTACTCGGTGTACATGGACTGGGTAGACACTGTGCATACAGGCTGCCTCTTCCTTGCCCCCCCAAGCACTCCTACCACCCTTGAAATGTTACAGTGAACATGCATATCCCACCACAGAGATGGTTTTTTTCCTTCGTAGAGATAATGTATGAAATAGCCCTGAACAAACATAAGTGAACAGACACTTGGTGCAGATCAAGGTGGTGGAATCTGCAACCCTCCATCTGTTGTTAGACTTGTCTCCCATTGGCCTCCAGCAAACATGGCCAGGGGTGATGGGAGTTGTAGTCCAGCAACCTCTGGAGAGCCCAAGGTTCCCATTCCTGGTGCAGACAGACCTGTAAACAGCAAGTGCAATTCATACATGCACAAGGTCAGATTCTTCTGTAACTCAGGGCCACTTCTTACAATAAGTTTTGTATTTGAGTACAGCTATCCAAGCATCAATTTTAAATGGGGCACATGTATTGCATTTAAATCACTACTTTTCTTTGTAAAATAAATGGAGTCGGGAATCTGATCGTTTCCCCATCACGTTTCTGTCTCGTTCACTGGGAAGAGATGTGATTTAAACACACGTGCACCATTCAAAACTGATGTAAGGTCAATACAAAAAAGTATCTCATACCAAGAAGCCCTCTTGATCATAGATCAAACATACACATTCTCAGTATGTATTAATGCAGTGATTACCTTGGTTTGAAAAGACAAGAGTGTACATTCTACAGAGATTAAATCCAGGAATGGGGATTTTTAAAAGGAAGGGGTTTGCTATATTCTGGGTATAAATGCTCAGACTAAATAAAGGCAGGTTTTGCACAGTGCTTGAGTCTTGCACTAGTATGTTTCTCACTTGCAAAAAAAAAGGAAAGAAAAGAAAGTGTAGAAGATTTTAAAAAATCTTTTGTCGACTGAAGAATTATCAGATTGTATATTTGAAAAGTTAATGGCGGAGTCTTTTCAACATAAGAATGGTGCTTTTTAATCATATTATTCTGTTCTATATCCCCAACTATTCAGCTATGTTTTCAGATTTTGTGTCCCTATAAACATTACCCTTCATGTTATTTGTATTCCTTTGTATTATTTTGTTAATGCCTACTTAAGTATACTCTTCTAGGAAGCTAACTTTATATTTTCTTAAAGCTCTTACTTTGTGGTCATTAAAATGACATAAATATTGCACTTTATTGCAGTAAGAAGCAAATGTTGCATTCCTAATACACAACTGAAGTCAATTGTTAACTTTTCCCAAGATTTAACTTTTCTCTTGCCCATGCACTGACATTTATTACGTATCATTATCACATACAGTTTCCTCCACTGAACATGTACGTGAGAATAAGTCCAGATATCTGTACATGTTCAAAGACCAGAAACTGTTTACATTGGATGACAGGAACCTAAATATTAGCAAGCTATAATACTAATGGAAAGTAACTACAATCAAAATAATGAGAGTCTGCACATGAGTTTAAACAGCATGTGGCCTCCCCTAATTCAGCTACTATGGTAAAGTAAGTCATTATATTAGTTGTTCCTAACACATGTGGAGCCCTGTTTATTGCACTTAACTCTGCTAAAACTACTCTTTGGGATTCATCCTTTGTTTTTTTGACAAACAAATGTTTTCAAATAATGTCACTACAGTGTCATGAATTGTGGCATTCCATCCTAAGATAATGTGGTGACTTTTGCTAGTCGCTGTCATGCTGTCACTTGGTAGGTGGTACAAGGTACACCAGTACCATGCAAATCTTAGAAATCAGGTTGGCACACACACACAAAAATGGTTTGATTTCACATCATTCTGAGCAAAAAAAAATTAGGTTTGGAGACTACCCATGTCTGATGTAACCATTTATTTAACTGCAGTCCTGCCACTGGATTGAATGGGCTCCATTATCTCCTCTGCTAGGAATTTTAAGAGAAGCTCTGATGCTGAAGCAGGACTTACTTGCTAGTCAATAATTTGTAATTAAGAATGGGATAAATGAATATCTTTATAGTGGAAATCAAGGAACTCCCCCCCCCCAATAAGCAGTTGCTGCAGTTAACTAAATATACCCAATACGATTCTGGTCAGATTTGTCCAAACTGTCAAGTAGTGAGCCTTTTTTTAAAAGGCAGGGTAGTGGGAGAGAGACCAAGCAGTTTGTCAGCTGGAACACAAGCATAGGAATGTTAAAGGAATATTTTCTGTAAACCAAATGGTGCAATATAACATAGGAACTTCAAGGAATGAAAGTATTACAATGCTCTAAGCAACTGAATGCCTTGGGTTTAACCATTTCCTTTTTGTATTTGTCTGTCATAGTGATGCTTAATGTAATTGGGCAGCTTTATTTAGCACTTTGAAACACTGAATTATTTCTGGAAAGTTAGTTATACATGATTTCCAAATAAGAGAGAGAGAGAGAGAGATGCATCAGGAAGTGTTTTTATTTTTTTAAGAAAAAAATACAGTATTTATCAAAGCCCTTGCATATACAATAATTGGTTTGCTGTTTGAAGCTAAAGAAAGGAATGCTCCCTACAGATATCCTTTGCTTGTTAAAAGACTTCACATTTCTACCAACATGTTCACTTTGTATCTGCTTTTCTCACTATGCATTCTTTAAGATAGGCTGGTTTCTTGTTTTCAATCTAGTAATTTGCTTACATTCTTAGCACTTTTCTCGCTTCCCCTCTCCGACCTTTCTAACTTGCTGTATCATATTCAAATATCACAGTCAAGGTTTGTGTACATTAATGGAAATTTGTATTGTATAAAGCTTTTTGCATTATAAGGCTGTACAGGGTCATTTTGACAGTAACTGGTATATTTCTTTGCATCTTACGTTGCATTGCCAATTTCTAGTGTATCCAGTTTGGAAGTATATATACTCTAATTAAAAAACAAAGTTGGCTATACTCTGGCATCATGTGTGCCTCTCTTTCCCATTGTTTCATTATTGGGTGTGCAGAGAATAAGGAATTTAGAAGGGAGACCTAAAACAAAACGTTGCAGTATGGAGTGATTACTTTGCAGGACTCGGCTATTTTGTTCTCATCCCTGGGTTTCCATTTTCCCTCCTCCCAACTGTCAAGGCAGCATTCTGTGGCCCAGAGCATGCTGAATCCTCATTGGTCAGTTTTTCTGTCTGTCCCACACTTGCAAGCCAAAGTTTCCCCCCTAAAGATTAGTTGTACTTCTGAAAACCTTGGAGTTTGCCCAAACCAGGTGATGCTTCACTTTTGGGTATGGGTGGTGCTGTTTCGGATCCACAGGCAATAGCACTTCAAGCCCAAATGTTGAAAACAGAGCAGATGCTGTTAAATGCTGGTGGGGAAAGTTGGTAATGCCTGTCTAGCTAGAAGAACTAGGGGAACTGAAATAAAAAGTTAGCATAATACTACTTTGGCAGTGCTGTTCTGATAAATTCCTATTTATGTTTCCGGGGTTACTTGGTGCTTCAGTTTAAATTGAGACACGGTGGATGTGTTGCTAGGAATATATCATGCAACAGGCTCCAGGGACAGTGTTGTCCTTTTAAACCTTTTCTATGCATAATTCAGACTGCTGGTTTATAATCTATAAAGCCCTGTAGAATTTATGCCAATGCTTGAATTACAAATTAAAATACATTCATATGGGCATATAACTAAGGCCACAAAAGTTCCTAGCCTGCAAAAAAAAAAAATGGTAGCTTGTGGGCTGACCCCTCCTCCAACAACACCCCATTTGGTTTCTATACTGGGTGTGGAGGAGTGATGGGGTCCTCCATTCAACCTCTGCATGTTCACTAAATGTGCAGTTCCTTTTCACAAATGGCTACTGGGTGGGGGATTAACTATAAGGCTGCACTACCATGGTTTACATTACAGTAAAGCAGTGAAATATGCTTCCTTTATGTTTCAGAAATAATTCCTGGAAACATATTTTATTAATATTTAAAGGTAGTAGCTACTACTGCATCATTCTCCTTAAAAAGAAAAGCTACCAAAGATTATGTTTCTGCTCTAAATAATAGTAGCTTGGTGGAAGGCAGTCTGAAGGTGTTCCTCCTCAAGCTGCTTTTTTCAGCCCAGCTTCTGTTCCTTAATCCATAAATTTACACCAATGATTCAAAAGAACGTAACAAAAAGTGCCGCGCTAAAGGTTTTGAACAGGGTTGAGGAACCTGTGATTCTTGAGAGCATGTTGTGCTACCCATCAGCCCCAGCCAACATGGCCAATGGGCAGGAATAATTTGATTCATACCCAGCAGCACCTGCAGGGCCACACGTTCCCCATTCCTGGTTTAGAACATCTGGTTCTGGAACCAAAAAATACATATGATCTCTTGTAGGAATTGCTCAGGGCAAGGGAAAACATTTCTCTATAACCAGGCCTTTGGCTGATTGAACAATCTATGGCCTCTTAAATGTGTTTGTTGTTTATCCCCCAGAGAGTGGGTGAGGGTGCTTTCACTCGATGTGCATGACCTGATTTGTTTTCCCATACCAGCAACACTCCCTACCAACTCCTTTTCAGAAAACTGTCATCAGTGCATGCACAAAAGGCTGTCTAAACTGTACACACAGCTTGCATTTTCGCATAGGATGGAGGCCAGGTTTTTTGGAGGGAGGGGTGAATGCATCAAAGGGGAGCATTTCTCAAGAAACTACAGAACACAGACGGATTGTCGCTAATGTCAAACACTAGCAGTGGAAGCACATTGGGCACAGAGTAGACAGTAATGTGCAAATACCCTCAAAAACACCGAAAGAGCTTCTTGCGTGGACAAGTATTTTATCCAACAAGGTTAAACCAGAATGAATTCACAATTCCAGCCCCTTCCCCCAGTATCAATGCATTTTCTAAACATGCAGTAAAGCGTCTCCACCTGCAAGGGCTATTCCCATTCATTTCATGTAATTGGTATGAGCATTTCTTCATGGATATGAATGTGCTCCCCTCCTGCTAATGAAATTAACAAAACCCATGCACAGAAGAAATCGGTGTGTGCATCAGAGCACCAACAAATCTCTGGAGCAAACTTAAAAAATGCAAATTCTTTTGCATTTTCACTGTCTTTTGAAATCTGCTGGTACTATTGTAAGATTTCTTTTTCCTGGACTAACCCCCCCCCCCCTCTCCTAGGTACCATATATGCTCTTTTTGCATGAATACTGCAAAACATTTTATGGGGTTTCTTCCATGTTTGGACCTTGCTTCTCCAGGAGTTGGTAACTGATTCAAAGAAGCATGCATTTGGCTCCAGTTTAGGCATGGCCATACCTGCACAGTCAGTTGAGGTCAGGAAGATGAAGAGTCACCTTTTCCATGATTTGCAACCCCTGAAACAAGAGATGGAAAATGCTGTTCAGCGTACAGGTTCACTTATAAATAAATATCCACGGATGTTCAGCAGAACTCCAAACAAGACAGAAAAGGCAAATTTACAGATTCTTTTTAACAGATCTGAAAGAGTCTTCAAACTTGCTCGATTTTTAATTGGGTGTCTTTTTCTCCTGCCATTAAGGCCCTGTTGTTCAGTCACAGAATCATAGAACTGTAGAGTTGGAAGGGACCACAAGGGTCATGTAGTCCAAGTCCCTGCAATGCAGGAATCTTTCACTCAACATGGGGCTCGAACCCATGACCCCGGGATTAAGAGTCTCATGCTCCACCCACTGAGCTGTCCACAGGGTTTTTAGCATATGTTCTATTCCATTAAGATTGCATGGAAGAAGAGATAGTAGGACATGACCCCTGATCCCAGCCCCTGCCAACCCCTTTCCCAGAACCTCTCACACATTGGAGAGATGTATTCAATGGGGAATGGTGCTGATTGTGCAAAGGCTGGAACTTATGCAGGCGCATTATCCCCTTATCAGCCCTTGTCAATGGTGGCTGGCTACAGCAGTGTGCATTGCTTCCGTGCCTGCTGCCACCTTTTATCTCCTTAGGAGATGGATTCAGTAACAAAACACGTAATACGTGGCATTCATAGAGCACTTAAATTCCATTACTGCCATCACGTTAGGGTTTGTCTGGAAGAATTTATTATTATTTTATTAGTTTTATTTTTATTTATTTAACTACACTCAGAAGCTGCACTTGGTATACTTAAGTAAAACTTCAGCTGGCTTTGATGGTGATTAGGGTCCAGCAAAGCAGGGATGGCAAAACTTAGCCAGCCTCCATCTATCTGCCAGTAAGTGGCTGTCAGCTTCTTCCTCCTTAGTCTCGGTGTTGCCCCTTGTAGGACTCAGCAGGGAGGAGGATGGGAACAAAACTAGATTTGAGTTGACTTTGCCCTCTCAGACTCGCTGATGTGGTCCAAAGGAAAGCAGAGCAATACATTTGGCACCAGCTTGGCTGCAGGAGTTGCCTGAAGGAGGCATGCAAGGCGACATCCAACTGTCTTAGGGACTCCACTGAATACAATCCATAGCTTGCAAAGACCTGTACTTACCATTGAATCGGAACTCCCAGTGACAGGCCACCCGGTCAGCATATCTTGACTTGCAGTTGATGACGTCCCCATTTTTATTCCAGTTTGGTTCCCTGTGATTAACAAAAAATAAATAAAAAGTAAAAGCAAAAGCTGGAAATTTTGCCATGGGAAAATGAAAAAAACCAACCTGCACCAATTAAAGGAATCTGGAGTGCTCACCCTTTACCCTGGGGTATTTTATCGCCTGCTGAAATTCATCCAGTGGTACTGCTGGAGATGGAATGGCGACTGCATTATGATGCATCTGTAAATATTTTTTCAAAGGAATTGAACATAAGGTGATGAGATTGTAAAGTTGCATCAATTATAAAAAAACAGGCCTACCAATACTGCTGGGCGCCCTCTTTGCCATTACTGTTTTGTTTGCCATGAATTGTATCATGGACACTGGTGAGCTAGCAACATTCGGAGCCACTGGATCAATTCCAGGTGTTAAATTTCTAGAACGAGAAGCACCAGCACTTGAGCTTGACTGGAAGTCACCACTTCTCTCCCAGTGGATGCTTGAGGTGGAGTGACAGGATGCACTTACGGGAAGCACACTCTGTGCATGCTGAAGGCCACTCTCCTTGGTTACTTTCTGCATCCTGGAACTGAGCTCTGCCTCAACAGAAGCCCCGCAAACCTCACTTTCTAAAATAAACCACAATCCTATTAGTTGGAAGTTGAAATATTACGAGTACTGAACACAAACACATCCCATTATTTCCATGCTGCTTCCTCCTCTCACATGGAGAAAACAATAATTATTCTCCTGGCAGAAACACCCTCTCTGTTGTCAGAGCTTAATTTGAGAGATGGCTCACTAGAACTTGGCTTGTTATGCCAGGGTGCACATATACCTTCAGGGTATTTGTGATATAATTGCCATCCATGTGGAAGGTGGTTTGCAGGGGCACCAAAGGACAGGTCACTGCCCCGGGGAGCTTGCAATCATACCGAACAGAGGTGAGGAACCTTTGGTTATTGTTGAACTGCAACTCCCATCACCCATCACAGATTGCCAATAGCCAGGGATGATGGAGTTGTAGGCAGCAACATTTGAGAAGCAGGTAGGCTCCCCACACCTGCTCTAGAACATGTAAGGAGATATGTTCATGCATTTGCAGTGATATGCCCAGCTTAAGGCACATTTTCCAGCCTCTTATTTCTGGACGCTGCTTCTTAATAGTGCATGCAAATACAAAGCCTTTCTTTTTAATAATAATAATAATAATAATAATAATAATAATAATAATAATAATAATAATAATAATAATAAATCTCAGGATAATGGGTCTTCTTCTTTGCTCTATAGTAGTGCTAGAGCCAATCCTGCAGCAGCAGAGTCTTTCCTGTAGGATGCAACAGAAGCATTGCAGCAAGAGAGAAAGCCTGCTTGCTTCTGTGAAGTGTCTGTGAGAGAGCACATGCATGCAAAGGAGAGATGTGTGCAGCCTAAGTGCTGGAAATGAGGTGTGCCCATTTGACCAAAGGATTTTTATTTTTTTAAAAAAAAATATTAATAAACAAGAAGGCAATCCTCGAAATGGCAGGGCATCGTTGTAGGGGTTAATAAAATGAAATATAACTACCCAAAAATGAAAGGGTTGCAAAAAACGTTTATAGATTAAAATGGGTGAGTAGCGCGGTGACCTTTATCAAACAAGCGAAGTGAGAGGGGAAGGAACTGTGTATTGTTATTAATGATGTCACAAGCACAATCCAGTAAATCACAGATGAGGAAACTGGAGCCTCACCCTACCAGCTATTATTGGACTCCAACTCCCATCAGCTGCAGCCAGCATGGCCAATGGGCAGGAATGTTGGGAGTTGTAGTCCAGCAACATTTGGAGTGCCACAGATTCCTTCCCTCTTAAGTAGCCACTCAAACACTTCTACACCTACGTTTAACTACTGCTGGTGGGAGGAGGGTTAAAAGCTGGTTTGCCACTAAGAAAAAAGCAAGGGGAGAATAACATTTTCCACGTTTCAAAAAATGCATCATGTGTACAAGCAATTTGGACCATTCTGCAGGTGCCTGCAGATTTACACCAGCCTTTGCCAACTCCAGCTGGTTTTGGACTACAACTCCCATCAGCCCCAAGCAGCATGTGCCAGCTGAGGCTGATGGGAGTTGTAGTCCAAAAAGCTGGAGGGCCCCATTTTGGCAACAGCTGCTTTGCACTCTCCAGGATGTCTGGCTCATGTGGTTGCTGACCATGAGCCAGACATCCTGGAGAGTGAAGTCAAATGGGCCTTAGAAAGCCTGGCTAACAACAAGGCCAGTGGAAGTGATGATATTCCAGCTGAACTATTTAAAATTTTAAAAGATGATGCTGTTAAGGTGCTACACTCAATATGCCAGCAAGTTTGGAAAACTCAGCAGTGGCCAGAGGATTGGAGAAGATCAGTCTACATCCCAATCCCAAAGAAGGGCAGTGCCAAAGAATGCTCCAACTACCGCACAATTGCACTCATTTCACACGCTAGCAAGGTTATGCTTAAAATTCTACAAGGCAGGCTTAAGCAGTATGTGGACCGAGAACTCCCAGAAGTGCAAGCTGGATTTCGAAGGGGCAGAGGAACCAGAGACCAAATTGCAAACATGCGCTGGATTATGGAGAAAGCTAGAGAGTTCCAGAAAAACATCTACTTCTGCTTCATTGACTACACAAAAGCATTTGACTGTGTCGACCACAACAAACTATGGCAAGTTCTTAAAGAAATGGGAGTGCCGGATCACCTCATTTGTCTCCTGAGAAATCTCTATGTGGGACAAGAAGCTACAGTTAGAACTGGATATGGAACAACTGATTGGTTCAAAATTGGGAAAGGAGTACGACAAGGCTGTATATTGTCTCCCTGCTTATTTAACTTATATGCAGAATTCATCATGCGAAAGGCTGGACTGGATGAATCCCAAACCGGAATTAAGATTGCCGGAAAAAATATCAACAACCTCAGATATGCTGATGACACTACCTTGATGGCAGAAAGTGAGGAGGAATTAAAAAACCTTTTAATGAGGGTGAAAGAGGAGAGCGCAAAATATGGTCTGAAGCTCAACATCAAAAAAACTAAGATCATGGCCACTGGTCCCATCACCTCCTGGCAAATAGAAGGGGAAGAAATGGAGGCAGTGAGAGATTTCACTTTCTTGGGTTCCATGATCACTGCTGATGGTGACAGCAGTCACGAAATTAGAAGACGCCTGCTTCTTGGGAGAAAAGCAATGACAAACCTAGACAGCATCTTAAAAAGCAAAGACATCACCTTGCCGACAAAGGTCCATATAGTTAAAGCTATGGTTTTCCCAGTAGTAATGTACGGAAGTGAGAGCTGGACCATAAAGAAGGCTGATCGCCGAAGAATTGATGCTTTTGAATTATGGTGCTGGAGGAGACTCTTGAGAGTCCCATGGACTGCAAGAAGATCAAACCTATCCATTCTCAAAGAAATCAGCCCTGAGTGCTCACTAGAAGGACAGATCCTGAAGTTGAGGCTCCAGTACTTTGGCCACCTCATGAGAAGAGAAGACTCCCTGGAAAAGACCCTGATGTTGGGAAAGATGGAGGGCACAAGGAGAAGGGGACGACAGAGGATGAGATGGTTGGACAGTGTTCTTGAAGCTACTAACATGAATTTGGCCAAACTGCGAGAGGCAGTGAAGGATAGGCGTGCCTGGCGTGCTCTGGTCCATGGGGTCACGAAGAGTCGGACACGACTGAACGACTGAACAACAGCTTTGCATTGTCAAGTCAGCGTTCAACCACCTAAGCTATACATTGCTAGGTCACTTTCACAACTACAGCAGAAGGGGGGAGCATCTGTGAGCACATCTCCTTATAAAGCTGGCACTCAAAGAGATCCAAGGCTTGCCCATGAAATAAGTCAAAATCTCACATAAACTGGAACACACTGTCTTCATCACTCAATATGCCAATTCTCACACCACTTTACTTTGTGGCCACTAGAGAATAAAAAGCCAACCACATTTCAAGGGAATCCTGCTGGAGCCAATAGGATTATTCTGCGATACGTGGCTGGAAGACTGCAGGCTCATTATTCTGCATTTTTGCTCGTCTCATCTATGCAATTTTCACTAGCTTCCCTGCTTCAGAATGCTCAAGTGTAGACAAACGGAGGCAAAGGGAGAAGAAAGAATTGCTATATTTGCCTTTCATGTCATGCCTTCCAACATGACAAGTCTTCATTGGGCAGTGGATGCACTCCTAAGGTTCAGGATGAAATTACACAACATAGGTGTGAATGTGTGCAATGAAACAGCTTCCTCTTCTACCCTGGGGGTGGGGTGGGGTGGGGGAGCTCCACAGAAATGTCTATTTGGGGTGAGAAGCTGTGGCAAGAGGATGTACTCAATCTGTCTAACACCCAGTGCTATTTTTCTAGAAAAACAGGTGCTGGTACTCACCATGAAGTTGTTACAGTAAGTGCCACACTTTCTAACAACAACAAAATGAGATGCTGGTACTGCATATCTGCAACTCCTAATATCTGCTTTTCTCAAGAAGTGGCTTCATGCTGTGTGCTCACATTCACATCCATTTGCACATAATGAGTAGTTGGTCCTCAAGCGACACATACACAAACACACAAATATCTAGTGCTCTACTCACTTTTTGAGAATGGTGTTGAAATTTCTTCCTATTACTTGAAGACTTTAAGAAACTTGGATGACAGCCTAGAGGGGACAAACAGGAAAAAGATTTTTCCCTCCACGAGGAATTTCCTTGAGTCCATTTTTTTTTTTTTACAAATGACAAGGCATGACACAACTGCTTTTCATTCTTCTTAAGTGAAACATGCATAGAGTTAGATCAGATGCAAGCCTAACCTGAATGGAAAAGTAATCTCAGTTATTGAACATTCTCAATTATCTTCTCTAGATACTTGCTTTTGTCTACGTTGTGTAGGGTGGCCACTTATGCATTGCAAAAAAATAAAATAAAAATAAAAATAAATGTACTGTAGCACCAAGGGAAAATAAAGAAATGGATAGGTATTTGCATATGTTAATATATATGCACATGTGTGAATAATTGCTATAATTTAAACAGAAATAGACCAAGATATAGATAGTCACATACATTACTATCAGGTGAGCATGATAAAATGCACATCTGATTTTTCATAAGTCCTTAGGGGCAGGCAAGTCAGGTGAGCACCTGGAATGTCAAGATTGGTGATGCACTGAGCATAGAGGACAGTGGGCTCAGGGGGTGCCTGTCTTGGGCTGTCTGATATCCCCTCAACAAGCTGTAGCAAAAGTTAGTAGTTTGCTTTCCCTTGTGAAGCTGGCAATTAACTTGTGCGGCCACTGCTGCGTTAAAGTTCTCTTTCTCTCACATGCAGGAAAATTTACAACATCAGTCAGTAGACATTCAAGAAACACCATCGGTGGGAATGATTACAATCAAATCTGTGCATATTATGTTCATTGTCTTATGCGACAGAGATAAATGTGTGGAAACTCCGCATCAAAATCATGTAACAGATAGAAGTTGATCAAATGGGAGAAAGTTTATCATCTGACCTCCAAAATCACCAAATAATCTATCCCTCCTAATTCGGCACTTGCCTTATTATCACTAGATTTGACCCCAAACTCCACCTTTAACTCTAAAGAATTAATTTCCTTCCTGTTCACAGCAGCTAGACTAGTTATTGCCCAACAATGGAAGGGAACCTCTAGTATACCAATAGAGGCTTGGGTTAATAACATCTGGAGTATTGCTCTATCAGAACACCTAACAGACCATTGGCGACAAATCAAAGGCATCTCCGAAAAAGATACCTTTGATACAATGTGGTCTCCCTTTTTCTCTTTTATTGAAGAAGAACAGATTATTTTAATGCCATCATCATCAGGTGTCTGTGGAGGGGATATATGCATTGAAAATACTGTACTGTAACTTTTGAATAAATGTGGGTGTGTTTTTTTAATTTAAAAAAGACATCACAAAAGAATTGGAGGCCACCAAAGCCCTACCTTTGTCTAGGGCTGGCCTAGGCACTCTCTTCTACTTACAATCCCATGTGAATAACAAGTGAGTCACCTCTAAATGCATCCTTGCATGCATCTATGTGGCACAGTCAATAAAGAGTTGGGTGTGCATCTGAGAGCTTCCAATCCCTGTTTAGCATGAATTTCAATTGGCAGCCTTGGATAAGAAACATTTCCTCAGTCTAATGTCCCTCCCAAGGATGTTGTGACGCGAGAGTGAAAACCTCCCATGTGCTGCACAGAAATGCAACGGGGACAGATAGCTCTGTGAACAGAGCTTTTCAAGTTACTCAGCTGAAGGTAAGATTCTGGCTGGTTTTGGAATGAGCATTGCTCTATGGCACCATCTAGAGGTTGCCTGCCAGCACAGCACATCAAAGCTGCTGCCATCTATATACACTGCTATCCAACATACAGTATTTATATCTCCCTTCACATTTCTCTTACGTGTCCAGCTGTTTACAAAGACCTTTCTCGCCCAGAAAGTTTCTTCTTGGTTTCCCCAGCTACATCGTGAATTGATGTTTTAAAGCACAATTACAAAACCCCCTCATTTGCTACAGAATCATAGGAGTCACGCCTCTTTCTTTTTACCCTTGTCAGTTGTCACACCATGTTTAGGATTGCCGTAGTTTCCAGAAAGATGATGAAGCCGGTTTATCAAAAACACTCTGGGAAAAACACAAAAGGAGATATGAACTCATGTAGAAATTACTGGAAGGAAAAGTAAGGGTTAGGCATTTGAATACAATGTTTTTTATTAATTTTATCCAATTTATATTGTGTCCTTCCCCCTGAAGAAGTCCAGGGAGTCAATATCGAAACCAATGTTCTCTCAAGCAGAGATCTCAGGGTTGCCAAGACCAGTGTCCTTCAAACCTTAATTGCATGTGTAAACCAGAATGTTTTTAAATTCTTCCTGAAAGTCAGTGATGAGAGAGACAGACATATTTCACCAGGGATGGCAATCCACAAACAGCCACCAAAAAGGCCTTGTCACAGGTGAACCAGACAGCACCCAATGGACATACAGCCAAGAAAGCCTCACCTGCTGATTGTAGGGTCCAAGATAGCTGGTTAGGGGGAAGGCATACTTTTAGGTACTCAGGTGCCAACAAGCTATTAAGGGCTCTACATACTAGTACTAGCACCATAAATTAGGCCCAGAAGCTCACTGGCAGGGCCAAGGCAAGACATTTAGCTGCCTGAGATAAAGTTGGAAATGACCCCAACAAATCAAGGTATCTATAGTACCCAACACCAGCCAGATTATTTTGGTAACTGAGGCAGAAAATCTCATCATGCAACTCACCATACCCTGGAAGTAAATATATAATAATAGTAAATTAAATACCTTTACATTTAGCTGCCCTTTCATGACACCCATGATCAGCTGCCTCACTCTGCCTAGTTATATGGCAGTTATAGCTCTACCTTACAGTTCACATTTGAAGGAGAACCTAAGCAAGTTACACTTTCTGAAACCCTACAAACTCTGAAACACAGCCAGGCCGCAAAATTCAGACTTCTGTTAATTTTGTAATGCCGTTCTACATGCAAACAATGTGTACACATATGCTCATACACAATGTGCACACAAATGCATTTATTACTGGAAATAACATACAAAAATACTGTATATTCTGGCGTATAAGACTACTTTTTAACCCAGGAAAATCTTCTCAAAAGTTGGGGTCATCTTATACGCCGGGTGAAGAATCTGCAGTCGAGTATATCTCAAACTCTATATTTTAACTGGAAAAGTTGGGGGTCGTCTTATATGCCCAGTCATCTTATACACCGGAAAATACGGTACATTATATGAAGCAAAACTGTGTATATTAAGCAAAATTGTATACAAAATTGTGATATTGGGAAGTATTGGCACCGATAGGCCTACAAATTGTCATGGGGATTTTTAAAATTTGCAAACTGATGAGAAAATGTGGAGAACTGAGTTTAAGATTCGAAGAACAAGAAACCAACATTGTCAGATTCACCCACTTACAGGCTGAAGGACAGATATAGGACACCACATGATAACAGAGGCATTCACATCCTACTTTCTCTGCAAGAGTAATTCTTAACTTGTGAACAGGCAAGAGAACAGAACACTCCAGAACAGAGCAATGGCTGTTTGAATGACAGAAGAATCACATTGGAGGCTAAGCTGGAAGAAGGAAAATCCAGACTGACATCTGAAAGGCTTGAAAATACATAAAATCGCTAACCCTGAAGACATGATGGATTGGATAATGTGCAGTCTGGATGCTTGCCAGATCAATATTTAAAATGCAAGAAACGCTGTGAAGAGCTACAGCAACAGAAAAGGCATTACCATCAATTCAGAAGTAGTTTCACTCCCTCGCCTTTCCCACAAATTATGCCCAGCCAAGGAACATAATTTGCTGCTTGGAGTTCCCCCTGACCTGTGGAATGATAGTATAATATCTGTTTGTCTGGCTATGAGTAATATTAATGGAGGGCTTCTAGTAGGTGGGCAAGGTATATATGGAGTTCACCGCAGCTTGAGATACTTTTAACTAGTGCAGAAGGCTACAAAGGGCAGGGCATCACTGCTGCTCCACTGTAGCAGTAACATCCATTCCTATTTATCTTAAAAGCTTATAGAGGCAGTTTATAGAGGAGTGATGAATTCTGCACACACACACTCCCTCTGGTCACACCCTTCCAATACAGGGTGTTTTTTTTTAGGTTTGGAAGCATCGGTATGACTACAGTGCTGTGCCATCTCCCTGGAGAGGTCTGTGAAACCATAGTGTTCCAAAATTAAGGAAACTTAATGTGGTATTCCACAACTTAACTATGTACAACAGGAGTGTTTTATAGTGGCAGATCCTCTCAGAGGTCCAGAGAGGCCAGGGCCACTTCTGAAGCCCCTGTGGCCATAATAAAGGTAAAAAAAAAACACGATAAACACAAAGAAACAAAATAATGCACCCTAAAACATGAGTGGTTTGTTTCTATAATCAGGTTGGATTAGATTATGTTTGGGGTCCCTTTTCTACTCTACAATTCTATTATTAGACTGTCTCGCCGGAGTGGTGCATGCTCCATTTAACACCGTTCCTGAAAGACCTACATTGGCTCCCGGTACATTTCTGAGCACAATTCAAAGTGTTGGTGCTGACCTTTAAAGCCCTGAACGGCCTTGGCCTAGTATACCTGAAGGAGCATCTCCACCCCCCTTCATTCAGCCCGGACATTGAGGTCCAGCACCAAGGGACTTCTGGCGGTTCCCTCACTGCGAGATGTGAGGTTTCAGGGAACCAAGCAGAGGGCCTTCTCGGTAGTGGCACCTGCTCTGTGGAATGCCCTCCCATCAGATGTCAAGGAAATAAACAACTATCTGGCTTTTAGAAGACATCTAAAAGCAGCCCTGTATCAGGAAATTTCTAATGTCTAATGTTCTACATTTTTTAATGTGTTGTAAGCTGCCCAGAGTGGCCTGGGGAAACCCAGCCAGATGGGTGGGGTATTATTATTATTATTATTATTTCTATGATCTGACGGGAGGTTCTACATCCCTGCCTTCAAAATGTAGATCACCTGGTGCCGAGTCTCCTGATTTTCAAGTGTCAGATTGAAAGCTATTAAAAAAATTATCCCAAGTTATGGTGGTCTGTTGTTTTATCTGACCATGGTGCTCTTTCGATTTGTAATTATTTGCCTTGCTTTGATCATTGTCATCTTGCTTTTACAATCAGGAACCATTCTGAGAATTTCTAACGAAGAGAAGGATATCTAAATAAAACAAATGACTCTACAATGAAACAGTGGAATCGTACAGAAAGGGCAAGTACCAAGTGACCAGCCCTCAGACAGGTGAAGGGCTGTTATGGAGAAGGATTCTCATAGGAGCTGCCTCTCCTACACAACTCTCTTATACAAGCATTTCCAGAGCAACATTGGATCCAGGCAGCTGCAATGCCACACTCATAACATACGAATTAGGCCTGTTTTGTCCCTGGTGCTATTTCAGGATCTGTTAATGGTCTGTATAGGACAGAAGTTTAGCTTACAGGAACTATGATGCTATAGGCTGCCACAACTGAGACCCCAAGCTCATCTATGTGTCTGTTTAAACCCTATTTTCGCTGATGGGAACAACTCCTATTTTTCTGATCTGTCATATAACAAATATGAGCAGCTGTTTTTCATTATAAGATGAAATTTGGCATAAACAATGAGATCATTTTCTCCTTACTGACAGCATGTACATAAAATTTTAAACACACACACACACACACACACACACGGAATTAACTCTATTCTTACTAACAAGAAAGGATATCAAAGCACAACTCTTAAGCTGACCACCCAGGATCTTCCAAGATTTGAGGATTGCTTCACTGCTTGCTTGTTTAAATATATTCCACAACTGCTAGATTTGTTATTATAAGCATAAGATGCACTGCAATTTTTTCTACCATCTATCATTAACTATAAATGATGCACACAATTTTCTCAAGGCCTTCTCATTATACAGTTGGTGCCATTCCATTAACCATCTCTTACCGCATTACTACTTGCACACAATTACTTTAGACACAGGACCATAAGCAGCAAGTGGGAACCCTTTCAAATACTTACAGATTTTTGCAATGCACATGAATGCACATAATTCAAATCTGCAGAAAAAGCTCTAGCTGTTGGATGACTTTGTTTTTTTTACCACCCTCGATTGGTGCTTTCTGCAGAGCGTCAAACTGGTTAGGCTTGATGGTCAGTCTTGGATAGTAGAATGAAGGACCACTAGCTAGTATGGGCACACTCAGGATGTGCATGCATGCTCTCTTGGTACTTAGTCAACAGAAGAGAATCAACAAAATTAGAAGCTGGGGACAACCACAAAAGGAAATGCCTACTGCTATGAATGGGAGAGATTAAAGTTGCTTCTCAGATACAGATTCAAATGTTTGTGGGTCTAATTCAAATGGGGGAAAGG
The DNA here is from genome assembly GCF_009819535.1 of Lacerta agilis. Taxonomy (NCBI): domain Eukaryota; kingdom Metazoa; phylum Chordata; class Lepidosauria; order Squamata; family Lacertidae; genus Lacerta; species Lacerta agilis. The sequence continues at coordinate 38,390,256 of NC_046320.1, forward strand.
TGGATTAACAGCCAAATAATGCTCAAATGGGGACAAGCACGTTGTTATTTACCAAACCTGCTAATGTTCAGGATCTGGTATGAAAGCTTTCAAGTTACACATAATTCTTCAGTGCGAGATGAAAGCTGGACAAAACAAAAATAGGATTAAAAAAAACTGCCACAGATCTCAGTGCTATCCCAATGAATCTGAGAGCCTCGAATACAATCACTAGGTTGAAGAAAAACTATATTCTAGTGATATACGACAAACACAAACATTTTCAACAAATTAACAAGATCACGTGGCCAACAAATTAACAAGATCACGTGGCCAAGACAAGTAAAATGCTGGCTCAAGCATCCATTTGAACATCAGCAAAAATTGACTCACTGACACCTAACAATGTAACACCGACTCATAAACTTTCACCCGATATTCTTAAGCCTCGAATGACAAATAAGACCTTGTTAGCTGTATAATGTTGATCCATATTTATCTCACTCACGTTAAATCATTTTGTGAGGTAATGTGCTTTGTATCTCAGCAAACCAACCAGCTGTTTTTCAGGACATGATGTATCTAAGAGTTCCATGTTTTCTTTCAGACAGCACTAATTAGATCCAGAGCTGTATAGCAAGGAGCACAAATTCAGGACAAAGAAACAACCAAACATGTCAAAGGGAGGGATTTCAAAGCCCAAGGTTAGTTGCTCATCCTTTCCACACCCTTCTAGATGCCTGACGCCTTCTAGATTCCACACCCTTCTACCTGCCTGATGGGAGCATTTTTGCTTTCTTTACACACACACACACACACACACACACACACACACACACAGCAATTAGACCCAACTGTTAGGGTGTCAAAGGCCAGTTTCATGACAGCCAGTTAGTTATCTGCAGTTTTGTGCAAGAAATCTTTGGCTTGAAGTTTTACGGGTGATCACTTTTACCAGTGCCAGTCCAAGGCTTTTTGTGGCCTGAGTACCAACCCATTAAAAGGGAACAAGTCCCATTCAACTTAGCAGGATTTACTTGTGAGTAGACACGCAGAAGGTGGCACTGTCCAGAGACGATTCTTGCCTTCACCTTCTTCCCCCTGCCCTTTCTTCATGGGCCAGCTTTGACCTCCCTGTAAGAAAATGCTTACTCTGGCGGATGAGGCTTGTGGATCCTGGTAGGAGAGGAGGGGGTGACGTGGCAATATGCGGAGCCATCCAGCTTTTTATTTCCGTAAGCCCCAGAATAGGTGGTGGAGCAGCTGGCGTCTTCTTGCGTGTGCTGTTCCCAGGCTCGGCATGCATGGCGTTTGATCTCTTCGAAAGCTTCAGAAGAAAGAGGGCTGAAGGGCAGCGTCAGCCCGGGGGCCAAGAACATATACTTGGCCATGTGGAGGCCTCCTTCAAAGCCTAGCTGCAATTTTACATAACTTTTAAGCAATTCTTTCTCCCTGCTGTTTAGTCAATAACTTTGCTTGCTTGTGTGGCCCGGCCTACTTAGAGGACGTGAGGGGGGGCGGGGAGGAAGGCCTTGCTCTTGTTCATAAACGTTGCTAAGCAACAGGTCCTGGAATCAGAAGCATTGTGTACATCAGATTTAAAAAAAGGCAGAGGGGCAAAAGAGTTTCAAAGAATAACCAATATTTAGCACAGGCTTAAGACAGTGTGTTGACCTGCTCACAAGGAAACATGAATAGGATCATGCTCTAAAGCCCACCACGTTCACTGTGGGTTTGTCGCTGATGGCGTTTTACCACCTCCTCAGATATAGTGTCTTCCACTCCCAGCAGGTAGTTAATTTGAGATTGCCACTGCTCCAAGCTCCCTACTCACTCTCACTAGTTTGGATTGGGCTCCCCACTTTAGCCCCTGAGGCAGGAGTGGAGGAATGTCTGGCTTACGGGTTGGTTTGGGCCCACATCCTTCCATCCTGTCCCCCGTCCCTTCTCACACAGCAACTAAGCACGGGGGGAACATTTCCCATTGGATAGCTGGCATAGCTCAGTTGATGGGAGCATGAGACTCTTAAGCTCAGGGCTGTGGGTTCGAGTTCCACACTGTGCAAAAGATTCCAGGGGGCTGGACTAGATGACCCTTGGGGAACCTTCCAGCTCTATGATAACAGTAGGAGCTTCCAATTTTCTGGAGGTTGATTTTCCCTAGCAGCTGTAGAAAAATAAGATGAATGAATACTCCCTTTTGCTGTGTGGGACGTTGGGGGGTTGGAGGGAGTATGTGTGAGAGAAAGTGGGGGGGGGGGAGGTAGTATGTGTGAAAGATAAAAAGTGTTGGTGGTGATGATTTTGACACCATCACCATCCCTAGTCTTCCTTCCCTCCACCAAATATCGGCTTCTCAGACACTGGATTAAAGACAGCACACAACTTTGGTTTTACTAAACCATCCTTTTCCATCCAGTCCCAAATGGAAAGAAAAAAATAGGTTGCTTTTCAACAGATATTATCTGGTTACATTTTCACAAAAGTGTTCCACTGTACCACTACTGTAAAAAAAAAATTAAAATAAACGAACCAAACATTTAATAATACGGTTGTTTTGGGGTTGTTTTTTTTAGAATGGCCTTGTTTACTTTAGTACAGCATGGAAAACAAGAGTACAAAATGAAAATAAACACGCAAAGCAAAATGGGAGGTGAAAGAACACAAGCAAAGGATTAGAAAGGAAGAGAGTGTATGTGGCAGCACTACAGAAATAAGGAAGCAATACGCAGGAGGGATAGACGTATTAAAGGCTACCCCAGCTTGTGTTACAGGAAGTAATGGATTTAGAAAGGTCCAGTGTAGATTAGATATAGCCGGGAGTGGAGGGAGAGGAACTTCCTTATAAGAGCAACACTGACAATATAACAGCCAAACAATGGATCGTTCAAGCTCCTGAACTTGAAGGAGAAAAATGAGGTTTTATGTATGCAGTGCAGTAGCTAGCAGTTAACTATCAGGAAAATCATGTGCTTTAGAGCTTTTTCTTTTATCCCAGTTGAAGCTCATCACTAGCATGCATTGTTTGAGGTTCTTCTTCATGGTCTTTGTACTATGTCTCCATTTTTATAACTAATCTGAGGCACTGAAGCCTTGGTCCTTGGCACTAAAATACATCAGCAGGAATAACAGTAATACTAGCCTGAAGAATCAGGGTCAGCATGCATGCAGCATAAGCTGACTGATCTTATGCATGTTTACTCCGCAGGAGCAACCTTTGCTATCGGTGAAGCACGTTCTCAAATATACAGGTATAGCACTGCAACCTAAGCATGAATGAAGACCCACATGTTCACCCTCATGACACAAATGGACCCTGTGCATGCCATCTGGGGCAGAAGGAATTGAGGTTCATGGGTTTGCAACACACTGGTGCATCATCATGCTGCTGTAACAGATCTTAGGATGAAACTCAAGGACTAACATGGTTGTACAATAAGTTGGCTGGAAAAAGCATTATGCCCCTGTTATGCACACAAAGATTCACCATCCTCTTTTAATCCACATTATCTCTGAGTTGCTGTATAAACAGAATTAAGGACTTCTAAATTAAACTTATTAAAAATAAACCAATGTCTAATTCACTCTTACCCTTTTAATGGTACATTGTAATCAATAAAGTTCAAACAGTTGGAAGTTTCCACCAATGAAGATGATTGGGCAAGTGCTGATAACTGAGGCAAATATTAAGACATGACTGTGCTCACTGCTGATATCCTCTCTAGCATCCCCTGCAGATTAGAAAGAAATTTGAACTGACAGTAAAGCACTTGTGTATCATTACAACTGCATACCTTTAAACATGCTGTAAATAAAAAGGATCGACTTCCATTTACAGAACATTTTTGTTACCAGGTAAAGTGTGCAGATTCACTGAAGTAGAACAATTTATGCCTTAGGAAACTGTAATGTACAGGTAATTGGGGGAAATCAGGTGATGGACAAAGATGAATGTTAAGATCTTTCTTTAAAAGCTTTGAGCAATAGGTCTGCAGCCAGCCCTGGAGAGAGAATTCCACTGACAACCTTTTCTTCCAGAAGTGGAATCTGATCTCTCACTGCCAAGTGACTCCGGAAATGATCCAGCATGCTTTCTTGGATTACATTCCACATCCACACTTTTTGCTGTCTCCTTCGTTTGGCCATCAACTCGCTGCTTGTAAGCATGAGGTCTCGGAATTCTGTCATCTTATCCCATATGTCAGAGATGCCTTCTCCAGTTTTGGCAGAGATTCGTATTACCTATCGGATTGAGAAGGTTTTTTTTCAAGATGCAGGAGAAATCAAGGCTACTAGTATTGACCTAAACATGAGTTCTTAGCAACTTATATTCTCTAAAACCAGATTCAAACTGCAGCAGGCAAGAGCTGCCTTTAAACAAAGAACCTGAAAATCCAAAACTGAATGCTGTACATCTAAGCAAGTTTTATGCTAAGGCACTAATCTTGGGCAGGCCAATGTAGACAAGCTAGTTAATCGATAGAGAAGCTTTGTATGGTCCAACACCAAGAAAGTTATGGGCTACTTTTGGATCCAAAACAGGGCTTTAAAGGACAACACCAACACTTTGAATTGTGCTCGGAAACGTACTAAGAGCCAATGCTGATCTTTTATATGTTATATGGTCCCGGCAGCTGCCCCCAGTCACCAGTCTAGCTGCCGCATTCTGGATTAGCTGTAGTTTCCGAGTAACCTTCAAAGACATTATCCCTTCGCCTTTTGAAGTAACCTTTCAAAAAGCACAGCTCCCAAAACTGAACCTTGGAGGGCTCAACTTTCAACATCCCTTCATTGTGAGAATTGTCCTCTGTTCCTGCTTACTTAACCAGTTCCTGATGAACAGGAGAACCTCTTACTGCATGACTGCTAAGCTTACACAGGTGCCTTTGGTGCAGTACCAAATGTGGAAGAAAACTTTGGTACTTGAAGAACCAGGCAGTTTAAGCTAGTACTGGGCCTAGTGTAGTAATTTCTATAGCATTATCTTTCCTCACCTGTGTCTCATATTTCTTTCCTGACTGAAAAGAAGAGGAAAGGATTGTTTGGGATGTACCTTTGGCCTCCAAACCTTTGAGCGCTTGCGGAGTAATTTCAGAGCACTGACGTATTCTGCTTGAATTCTCCGTGCCGGTACAACTAGATCTCCGTCAGCTTTGGTTACAGCAACAAGATCGGCCATCTCAATTATACCTCGCTTGATACCCTGAACAGAACAAGGAAAGAAAGTAACAGAAATCTCAGAGACACTGTCTATAACCAATTAATATCTCCCTCAAATACCCAAAGTTCATTTTTAAAACAGAACAACTAGACTTTTAATTCCCATTTCTAGTAACACCCCGAGGACTAGATAAATGAAAAAGAGCAGAAAGAGCCTCCACAAGCTTTTAAAAGGATTCCCTGATTGTTTAGACCACTAAGTTCACATGTCTAATATGAAACATTCACACATTCAGGTGTATATAAACATCTGATGGTAAAAGAATTAATTCTAATGCATGCTAGCAAAGGTTTCCAAAAGCAGAAGTAGAGTTATCATTTTAAAGCCATTATAGGATTTCAACCTTGCTAGACAGAAATAGCTCTTAGCCCGAGTTGCACTCCTATAAAATGAGATCAAGAGTTTCATTTATTTGCAGGTTTGTTCCGAGGACAAGCAAAATAAATTTGGAAAGCACTCTGTCTCCTAAGCATACACAAAAGCATTAATAAAAATAATGAATTATTGCCCATTTGTATTATAACAGCTTTTTAGGAGGCATAAGGATTGCTAGCAAAAACCGTCAATGTCAAAATTCAAAAATGTTTTGTTGGTCAGTTCTGATAGCTCAGGGTGACTCAGGAAGACCTCCTACAGTTATGGTTTATATGAAGTTCAGACTTCTGCCAAATGTAGCATTATTACCTGCAGCTCGTCACCTCCTGCTGGTGGCAGTAGCAATACAAACATATCAACCATATCAGCAACAGCAAACTCTGACTGACCCACACCTGAGGATCAAGAGAAGAAATTGACCAGTCACTTTGGAGATACAATGACAAATAATAATAATAATACCAGGGTATGACACTACCAGAGGATGGAAGGAGGGAACCTGAGAGACTTCAAGAACGGAGGCTTATGAGAGTAGCGGTAAAACAAAAATGTGCATGCACATACTAAAAGTTCAAGCAAATTAAGGAATGGGAATAAGTCAATCCACATTATGGAGCTGGGCTGTATTAAATCCCTTCTTGCCTAGGCCAAGTAATTATTGTCCCCTGGGGGATATTCTTCCTGAAGAGTTGAACATACAGGCTCAGTTGCACTGCACTGTATTGATGGAGCACCATGGTTGCAGTTTTTCTAGCAATATTTTATCAAAAGGGTGAGGAACCTCTGACCCACATGCCTAATTAGGCCTGCCAGGCCTTCCCATTTGCCCTCCAAGGCAGTTTCAGCCAAGCCACACTGACCTGCCCTACACCTGACACAAGATACGATGCCAGGTGTGAGACAGGTAAAAGTGGGGTTGGATAAAAGGGGGTTCGCAGGGACTGCTAATCAGTGGTTCCTGAAAAGCCCTTTGCACAGCTTTTCCCAAGTGCCAACTATCAGCTGATTATCAGTTGGTGCTTGAAATGATCACCTGATGACATTGCGATACCACCCAATTGTCAAAATTGGCCTGCCAATGTGTGAAGATGAGGACATGACCCACTGACCAGATTCAGTTCCCCACCCATTTTATCACAAATTAGTACTTATTCCGCTGCACCTACGACTTGGGTTGCCTCCCTCTTCTTGGCTCAGCAGGCCACAATGCAAAGCAGAACTACCGAGCTGTGTCACCATGGAAGAAGCCATGCTGCAGACTGCATAGAATGGAATTACATTTCACTGACCTACTGTTTCTACAAGAACAATGTCATAGCCTCCTCCTTCACACAGCAGAATGGCTTCATTTGTGGTCCGCGTTACACCTCCTAGCGTTCCTCTGGTTGGAGAGGGCCTGATGTAAGCATTCATATCTCTCGACAACTCGGTCATTCGTGTCTTATCACCCAAGAGTGAGCCTGAAGCATTGAACAAAAGAAAGAAAAGGGGGAAAGAGTTTCGTAACAGTCTAGCCATTCAAAACCTTTACCCATGTCTCCATTAAATGCAGACTTATTCTTTGATGAGAACTAGGCTGCAGAGAACAGTCCTTCAAAGAGAACTATTGTGTGTTAGGTTCCTCCACCCAGTTTTGGGTAATTTCCACCCCCCCCCCAGGGGCCCTTGCACCACATTGCGGACTGTCCACAAAGCGCCCGCCCCCCAGCCCTCCTTTTTCAGGAGAGCAGGAAGCTGCAGGGGGGAGGAATAGGAAAAGTTTTCTTCTGTTAACTTCCTTCCGTTCATGGTCTTTAGAATAAAAGCCAGCACCCATAATACTGTCAATTAATCTTATGTCTGCTTTCCAACTTTGTTGCAACTGTTGCTGAGCTTTCAAGATGAGGCAAGTCACATTATTAAAGAACAGCCAGTAACTGACAGAGCAAAACAAACCCACTCAGATGTAAAGCCCCACCATTTTCCATAGCGCTTTCTCCCAGGCTTGCTGCCCAATCTATGTCCCTACAACTAGCAAGAAAAGAGGCATGAGAGATAAGTAATGCATTCACACATACTCACCACCACTAGTGCTAGAGGATGGGTCCACTGCCAAGACAGACACTTTGTGTCCTCTTTCAGTGAGCATTTTCCCAAAGCATTCAATAAACGTTGATTTCCCAGCACCAGGAGGTCCAGACAATCCTAAGTAGGAATATAAAGATCCTTTGTTCTAACGTGCAATCACAACTCGGAGTGCAAGTCTGTCTCCTTATTATGAAACTGGCCTAACAATAATAATTTATTATTTATACCCTGCCCATCTGGCTAGGTTTCCCCAGCTACTCTAGGCAGCTCCCAACAGATTAAAAACAGAATAAAACATCAAATATTAAAAACTTCCCTAAACAGGCCTGCCTTCAGATGTCTTCTAAAAGTCAGAGAGTTGTTTATTTCCTTGACATCTGACAGGAGGGCGTTCCACAGGGTGGGCGCCACCACCGAGAAGGCCCTCTGCCTGGTTCCCTGTAACCTCACTTCTTGCAGTGAGAGAACCGCCAGAAGGCCTTTGGCACTGGACCTCAGTGTCCGGGCAGAACAATGGGGGTGGAGACACTTCTTCATGTATACTGGGCTGAGACTGTTTAGGGCTTTAAAGGTCAGCACCAACACTTTGAATTGTGCTCAGAAATGTACTGGGAGCCAATGTAGGTTTTTCAGGACCGGTGTTATATGGTGTTGGCGGCCACTTCCAGTAACTAGTCTAGCTGCTGCATTCTGGATTAGTTGTAGTTTCCGGGTCCGGGTCACAATGCTTTTTTGGTGAGGACCACCAGTGCTAACAGAGCTTCAATAGGCAATGAGCAAGGGAGGAGCCTTCACTGTGGTGGCATCTCCTTCTCTCAAACTTAGGCAGGCACCACTATTGATGAGAGACTGGCAACTCCTGAGGCCTCTATGGGCATCTTATTCCAGTAAGGGATTTAATTTATTCATTTCCAATTTCAGTTGCATGTGGCTTGTATTGCATTGCATTATGCTTTTATTATTGCACTTGGTTTTTAAAATTTTTGTACACCACGTTGAGATTGATGTGAAAGGTAGTATAAGAATGGCCCAATACATAAAATAAAAATCCTGAAAAGAAACCTTCCTAAACCCAGATAATGTACCAGATACCAATAGTCTCTGCTTCACTCTTAATTCTTGACCACAACTCTTCCCTCCAAAGTTATAAATTTTCTCATAATATTGTTATTGGACAACATACATGTCATGGTTCACTTTTTAAAGAAAATTCACATTCCACATGGTAACTTCATCTAGAAGGGATCACTTAACTCTTCCCATAGCAGCCCACCTTCTGATTTGTTGACTATTTTTTCTAACCTACAAGAAAGTAATGTCATATACAAGCATGTTTCATACCAGTTAAGTAAATTATTTTGCTCCAATTAAAAACAACAGCTGACGCACTGTGCTGGCTGAATATTCATAAGAAAGTGAGACAGTTCATAGGGAGCAATTTTAGTGGCACGTTAAAAGTAATGGGACTTTGGGGATGACATTCACTGAACTAAACATATTCCATAAGGGACAAGCTTTATAACAGAGGCATTCAGCAATGCATAGTTAGTGTAACATATCACAACCCATCATAAGCTAATCGGTTATGATTCCTTTTAATTTTAGAATTAATTAAACTGTATTTCTTTAACAACTGAAAAGTGAAGACACATTAAATCATCAAAACAGCAATAATTGCACAAACAAAAGAGAACTGACCCACTCTAAAGGCTAGTGGCTTTCCTTTATTTAACTGCTCTTGTTCTCTGTGGTAGGATAGTACCTTCTGAAGGAGCACCTGTGCAATCTCCTTCTTCCTGCTGTGTGTGGATTCTACGAGAGTAATGGCTTCTGCCAGGCAGGCCCTGTGTCCTTGAATTAATCCATTGTACAATTTGTCTAGAAGTCTCTGTTCCTGGTCAGAGAGCTCTCGTGTCTGATGTTCCAACACTGCTGGATAACAGAGGCCAGTGTTCAAGCCCTTTGAAGATATCATCCTCCTTGAACAACACTGTTGTAATGAATTCAGCTGTTGGCCACATGAAAAAGCAGATCCAGAGCTGGACCTCCAGCAGAAACCGTCAAGATTATTAGGAAACCTTCTCTGAAGAAAACAGAGTGGAAATCGCAGCAGCAGTGATGATCCATTCATTTTGTCTTGATTCAAAGAAATCCGTTTTTGGAAGCCTAATAGGAGAAGAAAAATGCTTGGTACTTCCACATTTTTAAAGGCTTCATGAAGTGTATTTGAAGCAGCGAAGAGGTAACGGTACATAGGGAAAGGGTTCTAACCCCACATAATATACTTAGACCCTTAGAGAAGACAAATGTCAGGAAAACCTTAGTGGCAGAGATTTCAATTTTATAACAGTCTTGGCTCGCAGCCGTAGGCAAGAAGGAATTTCATGCAGTGGAGTGTGCAGAATTGCATGCAGGCAAGTGGGTGGGCTGGCAGAAGAGTACTCTGTCCCTTCTCTGTGCCCAGCAAACACAGTAGGCTGCTGGAGGAGAGAATGAGTTCCCCTTCCTCTTATGCCAGCCCCCAGTAGGCTAGCAATTTCTGAGTTTCTTTACTAGGCTGTTTTATAATGGCTAAGTTTTTAGTTACAAATTATAAGAACCTAATTAACACTCTGTGAACTTCACCTCCCCATATCCAGCACTTACTCTCAACCTGCAGATTTTCCAAATCATACAGACAAATTCTCCCTCAATTACTGAACTACTAACAACAAAACGAAACCTGGTTCTCTAAACTGAACATAAGCAAACAAAACAAAAAATTGCAGAACGGCAGGAAATGCCAAATTAAGTTCTCCACAACATTCCCTGATAAAGGAACCACAGGTTATTGCCCCTGTTGAGGTGAACTTTAAACTGAAAGTTAATGTACTCTCCATTTGAACAACCCTAACACTCCCAGAGGCATCTGGTTGGCCACTCTGAGAAACAGGATACTCAGTTAGAGAGGCCTTTGGTCTGATTCAGCAGGGCACTTTATGTTCTCAGAATGACCAACCTGCACACCCATGTTATCTGAACCTAATGGATGCTTCCCATTACATTGTGATATTTGAATTTCTACAGTAAAACAGTACTCTTGTGTAGACAGAGGGCTCTCTTCCATATTCAGGTATTGTGGGTGTATTAGTCCCACCTTCCTACTCCTATTGATTCTCATATTCCAATGTAGTACTGTAATAGTACAGTAATTCCTTTTATTTACCACTCAGAAAATGTTTTAGGTTAAAATGCTTACTTGGAAGTAAGCTCTACTGAAATCAAGGGAACCTTGCTGAATAAACACATCAGAATTCTAAAACAGACTAAACATTCTAACATATGCTGACACTTACAAGGCAATCTGACGCACAACACTGACTGTGGTAATTGTTTTTTTGAAAGAAAAGTACAGATTAGTAAGGGCTTTATCAGTTAGCCACACTTCTATCCGGCAACATAGACAACTTAGAACTATTTCTTACAGTAGGTTATAGAAGAAAGTTTTAACAGTAGACTAAAATTCACATTTAAGCATTCCAGTTAAATGATATGCTGCCTTCTGAAGAAGTGAAGGAGCTGAGTGACCTTTCAAAAAACAAACAAAACCTAGGCCCCAAGTAACATTGTTACAGTCCAGCAATATTATACTGTAGTTTAATTTTCGGGGCGGGGGGAGAGAAGGGGAGGAGACCCTCTCACGTATATGTTCTCCCAAATTATGTCACGCTGTTAACACTTAAATACAGATAACTGGTAATTTATAGCTGCATACACTTCCAACAGCACAACCCCTGCCATGTTTATTTGGGCTCCAGTGGGGCTTAATCCCCAGGTAAGTGTGCACAGGGTTGCCTCTCAAACCACTGCAAAACCTGTACTCCCACCATCCTGCACTGGCATCCAGGCCGACCTCCCCCGCCCGCTCCTACTGTGGTTTTATTGCTACCTAAAATTGTTTGCCTTTAAGCACCGTGAAAGGACAGAAGCCTGTTTCTAAATAGGCAACGCAAATACAACGCCGCCAGGGTCCACAAAACTGGCGGAGCACGAGACCCAGGCGGGCGCGGGTCGATTAGCAAACACGCTACCTCCCTCCCGCCCGCACCACAACAAGGAAATGACCCCGCTGCTCCGAACCTTTTCACATCCGGGATACGCCAGAGGACGCAAAGCAGCACGCAACTTGAACCGCAACCTCCTCTAGCCTTGACCCCGCCCTGCCCAGCTGCTCCGTGACTATGTCTGCCTAACTGCGCCTGCGTAGAAACTGGGCAGCTGCGGGGGCGGGGCGGGGCGGGGGCGTTGCAAAGGGATACTGGAGCTGCATCCACGCAGGCGCAGTCGAAGGCAGCCATGTCCGTTGGAGTTTGAAAAAAGTTTTAGACAGCGGTTGTTGTGTCTGCGGAGACACCTGGACCTGTCTCTTTCTTACAGCGGGGGCAAGGGCAGTCCTTTCACCTCCTCGCACAAAGGGTGAAAGCAAATATCCTTAAGTTGTTGTTTTTTTAATTGCCTTGCAAGTATTTGCTTATTTCATAACGCTTATATATTCCTTGGTTGATGAATAAATAAATAAAAAGCTGTCAAAGCGGTTCTTGGGGAGGGAGCGACGGAAGCGTCATGCAGCCTCGTAAGAATAACGATCCCTTGTGGTAGGTGGAGGGAGGGTAAATTTCGGGATATTTATGCCCATATTTCACGAGAAGGACTGCGACAGAGTGGCTTACAACAATCCTGCAGAGTAGGCTACCGCCGTCCAGTGTTGCTATCCACCCCAGCACCTAGCCAAGCGGGGTCATCAGCTGTGGCACCCAGGGGTGCCTTGAACAATGGTCAGGGGTGCCACGGGCAACACTGGCCTTGGTCCCTCTTTCCTTTTCTCTCGCGTCTCTGCCTCCCAAAGGCTTGCTTATCTGTTTGTTGCAGCAGCCCCGGCTACAAGCTCCGCAGGCGAATGGTGCCTCTGGGGCTGGCCAGGGGTTGCTGGTTGCCCAGGAGCAGAGGTGACCTACAAGCAAGTGGGTGAGGGAACCCAGCCAGCCAGTCCACCAGCCCTTGCTGTTGGGAATGGACAGACAAGTGGGAGGCCAGGAAGGCAGGCAGGCACCACGCTGGCCTTTCTTGTGCTTGCCATGTGCAAGGCCTGCCCAGTAGCTGAGTGGCCCCATGCAGGCCTGGAAGTGCCCAAGGTAAGATGCTGTCCTCACGTTTGGCCAGTCTCCTTTGGGCCACTAAGGCTAGGACCATCTTCCCAGGACCCTGTGGGTCAGTGTGAGGGGAACACTCAAGAGAGTGTGTTCAAAAAATGGTGAGAGGCTGCCAGCTCTCCAGGCAAAGGATGACATAACTGGGCCCATGAGCCCCACAGGGGTGCTGCAGAAAGAATGTAGTTGGTCAAGGGAGCCATGGGATAAGCCTATAGTGTTTTATCTAGGCAGCCAGGGCTCTTCTGGATGACAAGATCTTTTTGCACCAGGTCAGTGAGGACCACTTGTTTTTTTAAAATTCTCCCATATATACAAAACTCCCTAGGTGCCTTTTGGATTGTATCTGTAGGTTTCCCCCTCTGTGTCAATTAACATAGGTCAAATAAGTGTTGTTTGCTTTGTATAATACATGGAAGATGGATCTCCCTTGGGAGGTTCTGGACTCTCCTACCTTGGAGGTTTCTAAGCAGAGGTTGGATGGTCATCTGTCATGGATGCTTTAGCAGAGTTTCCTACATTGCAGGGGGTTGCATTAGAAAGATGACCCTTGAGGTCATTTCCAGCTCCATGTTTTTCTGCTTCAACAATATTTCATTATGTTCCTATCATTTTATGTAATTGTATTTTGTATAAATTATAAGATCATAAATAAAACATGTTCTATTTACAAACAAAACATTTAAATAGCTACCTTTCTACTGGTAGAACAGGGGGCATGGGCATTGCCAGGATTTTTATTAGGGGACGGGTTTTTGTTGGGGGGCAGAACCTCTGATTTATATTGATTTTTACATATGGGGGGCAGTTGCCCCCCTGGCTACGCCTGTGGTGGCCACAGGAAAGAAACAAGATCGGAAGGGGGCCACAGTCAGAAAAAGTTTGGGAAACACTGATCTAGTTCAACTCCCTGGAATGCAAGGAATCTTTTACCCAACATGGGGCTTGAACCCACAACCCTGAGATTAAGAGTGTCGTCCATTACTAACTAAGCCATTCCAGGTTCTACAATAGCCCCATATTGTAGCAGCAATGGGTGCAGAAACTATCAATCCCTGTTAATATGTACATATTGTGAATTAGGAAAGGGCAGTTATAAAATACCTCCTGTTATTATCTCTGTGTGTCTGGTGCCAACACCTAAATGAGGTTGAGGTTCAAAAACCATGGATGGGCAGCTGGTGTCTCCCTATTATTACAGAGCTCTGCAGTCCAAGTCTTAGAAAACAGAAGGTAAACAGTGGCATGAAGAAGACAAACAATTATGGGAAGGCAACTGAAGTTTCTTTCACATCACTTGTGTATTAAGTGTTCAGTCTGATTTGCTTGCAAGGAGGTTATGTTATATGATGCCAGCAGTTTATTGAGCATTCCGATCTGCCAGGAAGTTCTATGATTTCACATCAACCAATTTAGCCCACATTTTCCTTAACCCTGAAAAGTCTATTTTATTTTAATTGGAAGCAGGTTTGTTGTGCAAGAGCTCCAGATCCACTCTAATGGCACAGTTGAATCCCACTTACAAAATAATATGGAACTGTCCTAAATTCTAGATCTCATCACCACAGTTTAGAATAATGAGTAAATTTGCACTGATTTCAATCCTGGTGAAAGTAACCACAAATTCCCTAAAGGTAGAAGAAAATAGAGAGAGCCCTGCTGAATCAGAATAAGGGCCTGTGCATCTACTTGAGGGGTGGGCAACCTGAAGTCTTTTACTGCTCCTTTAAATCTTATATTAATCACATTGGCATCCTCTTTGGGTTACATGTTGCTTTCCTAATCATTAGTATTCATTTTCTTTCAGGTACTATTATTGTGGTTTTAAATGAACTCCAGGCATCCTAAAGAGATTTTAATTGACTTTCAAGTTTCACTTCCTTTTAACTGATCCCCTAATCTTTCTAAGGAGTGGGGGAGAGCAACAGGAAGAGTGGTGAGAGCAAGGAAAATGAGCAACAGGCTTCACCTGCCTTGCCCTCTCCTAAGCAGTAATGGGCCCAAAGGGAGAGGGCAACTGGCAGTGGGGGCAGGGGCAAGGAAGCAGGTCCCTAGAAGGAACACACTGTGGGCATCATGCATGAGAGCCCGCACAAAACCTGGAGCCAGCACTGGCTGTGTCAACCAGCACATTTAGAAAAAAACAGTGCATTGGCCAAGTGATCCCCATTGTCACACACATACATGCTTCCCTGATTTTCACTGCACTAGCCATGGACTGGCTAGGGACAGGGAGAGGTGATCAAAGTGCTGAGAAGTATGAAGGAAGCAGTTTGCTGTTGCTCCATCTCATTCTAAGTATCATCAAACTGTTTGGGGTTGTGGTTAGCCTCCAGACAGATCACTTTGAGGCTAACCACAGCTCTAAACAAATCAGTGTTTGGCCAATACTTTGCAGCCCAGTCCTATGCATAATTTCTTAGAAGTTGCCCTGAATTCACAAGGGCTCTACTCCCCACTAGGAATTCACAGCCTATACTTATATAACATCACTTGTCCATCCTATATGATGTTATATTCAATGCAGTTTTTCTTTAGAAGTTATCCTTTTTTGTATCACATGGGGGTGGTATAGTAACTGCCCATCCATTTTAAAGCCATGGGATAATACAAATCTAACAAACCAAATTGACTCAGGCACCCATACATAGTTCTAGCTGCCCAATCCTATGCATTCAGAAGTAAGTTTTGTTTAGTTCAGTAGGATTACTCTCAGATAGGCAGCAATCTTGTACACACTCAAGTCCTGATGAACTCAGTGAGCTCTATAGTTAATATGCCTGGGATTGGGCTGCAGATACAGAATCACACACACCAGGTCAGGCCATTGGGCTACCTAGCTCAGAATTGTCAAGCTTGACTGGCCATGGCTCTGGATGATCGAGTTTTAGATGCAGACATTTCCAGCCCTGCCTGGAGATGCTGGGGAATCAACGTGGTGTGAATTCATAGGGATTCCTATGTCCATTTTATCACAATATTTTTGTCTCCACTGAGCTCTTCAAGCTCTTTTAAGGCTTTGCATGTTTTGCATGCGTTACAGTTGCCAGATTTCAGGAGAATCCTGAAGTACGCTATATTCACAACTGTAGGTCCCAATCTCTACAGTTCAAATGTAAAAGATTAACTTTCCAAGTAAAAAAAAAGCCTGGTTTGCAGCCATCTTCTTTTCCAGATGCCGTCAGAATGGTGTTTGCATTCTCTGTACCAGCAGGGAGTCAACAATTTTTGAGACATGTTCTTGTCAACTGGTGGGTTTCACTTACCGACACTAGGCCACTAAACATGGCACACCTCAAATTCATGTGCATGTCTAAAACACTTCCATTCTTGCTTATTTTGCTGAGCCTCTATGAAGAATTGGAGAAGTGCCTGCACAACATACATCTTATTAGCACATGCTGTCCTAAGTTGTCAATGATATAAAAACTTCCTGAGCCAAGGAGACACCCTTTAATAGGAGTTGCATACCAAGCAGTCTTGGGAGGAGCAGGCACATTGCTATGTGCAATGTGGATCCCAGCCAAATTAGTTCTAAAGTAATTTAAAAACACCTTGGAGCTCTTTAGATTTGTCTTCGGGCTAGTGAGCAGAAAGGTTTTATTTTCAACCAAAGAAGACTTGGAATTATTATTATTTAAAGCTAACGGGAAAACTGAGATTTAAAGCGTTTTAAAAACCAAGCCAAATTGCTTTGCAGACTGCACGTTCCAGTAAGTGTGGGAAACCTCATCTTATGACTCATGTATACTCAAGTGAAATGCATAGCGACACTTTAACAAGCAATTATATTTGTGATAAGAGTGCTTTCTCTGAAGGCTGTCCTGAAGAGGGCAGATAACTGATCATGTTCAAAAAGTGTGATCAGTTACCATGCAGCATAAATTCAATACTTACGTTTCTTTATTGTTTGTTCCAGAGAAGTTAAAAGGAACTACAGCCTTTACTGCCAATAATACATATTCAGCTGTATACGGTTAAAAAAGCTATCACCCTTTTAAAACCACATTCAGGTCCACTTACTTTGATGCAGTTCAAATTCTGTAGCAGCTGACAAGCTGAGCTGTTGAGTTGCTGCTCTTGATCAAATATCCTATTTCAGCTTGTCAGCACAAAGCAGAAATGCCTGTTTATTTGATTAAAAATAATTTATTCACAATGTTAACTTGTTTTTTTCTGCTCTTACTGTGGGTTGTATAACACTCATGCTGTCAGATATGAAAACCAGTTCTTAAATTCTAGTTCAAGTCTTCCTCCAATTTGGCAATTTTTCAGGGGCTGTTTTGGCGACTTTACCTACACCAAATAAGAACAACATCCCAGAAATTTTCATCAAATGAGAGGTTGCTTCCTGTCATCTTCTTAGACTCCAGGTTCTAATGACTCACATTGGACAATGGACCTTCCCATATGCATTGATGAGGTAGTTGCTTGATGAAAACATCAATGTGGTGAGCAGTGAGGGTAAAAAAAAGAGGCAACAGGGACTAGCAGTTTATTATGTGCTTTTTGGAGCTATTTCCGCTCTTCCAATGAACCTGATGGTGCTATTAGGCCAATTTTAGTTAAGGATGATTCTTCCATCCTTAAGAAACTAATCATGTGAAGATGGATATTGTGTGCACTTCCCTTCATTGTTAGCATACACTCATCTTGCTGCTAGGTATATTTCTTCTTTTTAAAGCAGTGAGCATAGATCCATGGTACATCCCTCACACCAAGACCGCTAAGCTTGTGTTTTTCAAAAAGCTAAAAGGAAGGCAAACACATGCAATGTGGTAAAATAAGGCAGTTAAAAGCACCAGCAAAGTTTTAAAGAACTTTACCAATAAATTTGGCAATAAGATTAGACAAAGAAGCTACCTTTTTTTTTAAGAAGGCATAAAAGGGAACTTTAAGTATTGCTTGTGCTTCCATGCTGAC
This sequence comes from Lacerta agilis, assembly GCF_009819535.1. Lineage (NCBI taxonomy): Eukaryota > Metazoa > Chordata > Lepidosauria > Squamata > Lacertidae > Lacerta > Lacerta agilis. The sequence goes on from NC_046320.1 coordinate 38,408,007, forward strand.
AGCTTGCATATCAGTTCCATTGCATACCTCCTTTTCCAAGAAACTGTTCTCAGCAACTGATACTCATTTATATCACAGCTACTTCATGTTTTGTAGTTTGATAAGGGGGAAAAATGCACAAGAGTGTGTTTTAATCAAAGTAAGCAATACGTTTATTTGAACTTCAGTAGAGATGAACCACTAAGTTTTGGAATAAAAAAATACTGGAAAAGTACTACAGCTTGAATGAATATAAAAACATTAGCAGAAAGAAAACAATTTAAATGGTAAAAAATTAACCTTTAAGTCTGAAACACTTGAATAGGTTTTAAGTCCTCCCAACATGTGCTAACATCTGCTAAATTGGCAAAACACAAACCTCTTACAAAACGAAAACAGCTACTTCTGTTATGTGAACTGCATAAAACTGTCCAATCTTAAAAAGGCTGTATAGTTTGTTTTGAAATATACAGACCTTGCAGTACATGACAAAAGCATTTATTGACCCAGCCTTGCTCCATGAAGCTGTGCTTGGGCAGAAATATATCAGTTAGTAAGATGAAGCCTCTATAAAAATGAAATGCACACAGCAAGACTTGGACTTGTTTAACAAGCTATGTTTACAGTATAATTCTACCTGTCCATGTCAGCTTCCCTTCCCACCCTCCTCCCGCAACTATATTTCTTTAGGCTAGTCCATCTCTAACTTCCAGATACACTGTACATACATTTAGCAAAGAGCATACCTAAAAATTCTTGCAGCGGTATGGTCAGTACACAGTTTCAGAAGATTACACAGAAGCCTTAATTTTTCTGAGGATAGCAACTATTACCAAGAACCATTAGCTTTCGAATATTGTGAGAAGCTTGTTAAAATGGAGAGTAGCCTTCTTCTTCTTCTTTTTTGGTACTCGTCCCAGAACACAAAACACAATGGATATTCAGCACAAGGGGATCTTAGTGTTCTAGATAAGATTGCTTGAGAACAGCGCCCAGATTACGCGGATTTGGGTCATCCCTAGCTATTACACGCTGCCCTGTATAAAGATTACTACTATGTAAACTAAAAAGTCTTGATACCAACAACTTAGTAGCGGCTTTTCCTGATCTAACAGTTGGTCACAGAGGTCAAGTATAATAAAGGCTGCTGCCAGTTTTGTACATGTGTCTGACTCATACATCCTTCAAGTACATGCAAGGCTCAATAGTTTCTTAAGTGTAGCTGCTCAGAATCCTTTTAAGACACAGAAGAGATTGGGTTATGAGGAGAGCCCATCTGCGTAAGAACTTTATCCAGCCACTGAAGGGGACCATGTAAGTGAATCTCAATCCAGCACGGTGTGCTTGTGACATCTTGCCGATGATACTCTGCTCCCCAACCCTAGAAACACAGAGTGAATGTTACAGCAATTCTTGCTACAGATTTAATTGCATTCTGAAAATCCAAAGGCAGTAACATGGCGTCATATTGAGTAAAGGAGACAGTATTTTATTTTATTTTTTGCATTAAAGGAGCGCAACCATTTTCTGATCTATGAATTTTAATCTGAAGTAGATTTAAAACCTTGCCAGATGGGCCTGACTGAAAGCCCTGAAGACATGAATCTTCCAAGTAAGTGATCATGCTCAATGGGGTGGGGCAGCTTGTGCTGTAATGTCTTCTACTTTCAAGGGAAAACACCTGTTGATGTTTAGTCAGGCAGTGCTGCTCTCTCAATTCTTTGTACTATTTTTTCCCCATACACTGCCATCTATTTTGTATCCAGTGTCTGTGCACCTTATCTCTAGAATTTCGAAGTTTTTTTTTTTAATGGATGTTAAGGTACATCAAAAGTGAAAGTAGATAAATAGGTACCGCTCTGGCGGGAAGGTAAATGGCGTTTCTGTGCGCTGCTCTGGTTCGCCAGAAGCGGCTTTGTCACGCTGGCCACATGACCCGGAAGCTGTACGCCGGCTCCCTCGGCCAGTATCGCGAGATGAACGCCGCAACCCGAGTCAGACACAACTGGACCTAATGGTCAGGGGTCCCTTTACCTTTTAAGGTACCACTGAACAAGTCAGCCAAATACAACATTTCTTTATTTCTCAGTGGCTGCACCCAGATTATAGAACTCCCTGCACAGGGAACACCTACCAAGTTTCTTACTGGCCTTCCACTTAATAGGAAAGACGTTTCTGATAGGCATTAGACTCATTGGGATGATTTCTCTCCTGTCTCAAGGTATAGTTTTATTGCTTTATTACTGTTATTATTGGGGGGTTTTAATTGACAATTTACTGCTGAACACAATTTTTTGTGAAAAGAAAGTGGATATAATTTTCTTACTTTTAAAAAAGAATATATGTTTGCAGTGCTGCCACTGGTTCTGGAGCTAGAGCTACACTTCACAAAATCCAGGATAGTATCTTTCAGTTTTAAGTTTGATTAACATGAAAGACAGTGCAATTTTTAAAAAATCAAGTATTTCTTAGCATCAGCTCTACAGTACTTTTTGGGAGGATTTGTTGAGCAGGCTCAGCAGCAGTCCCCAAAAGATTGAAGTTTTGGGCAGCATTTGCATGCATTCATCTGTCTAGGTTGCTATTATAGCAAGAGTTTTATTGATGTGAGGTCTAAAATTTAATAGCATCAGCTCAAGTTAATTCTTTGTCCCAGGCCAAAGGCACTCTCACCCCAAATCCTTGCTTACCTTTACAAAGCTCATACGGATAGTGCACATCTTGGTGAGTTCGTACACAGTTTCAAAGCCATGGTTCACTGACTGAGCCAGAAGTTGAGCAAACTCTTGGTTGTTGAAAATTTTCAAACTGCAGCCACTTGGAATTTTGCAGACTGTAGTTGGGTGGAAGCCATGGTGGTAATTGCAATTTCGACTTTGCACAAATATACTACTGTCACTAAGGCACTCTGCATAGACTTCACCACCAACATAATACAGGTGAACTCCTATAAAAGAGACATGATTCTGTTAGTTTTATTCTGAAGTCAAAGCACTTCAGACTGTTGCAGGTATTCAAAGCAGCAATCAATGGGTATGAGTATTTTCTGGTGCTGCTGTCCAAATGAGGATCACACACCACCTCCACAGCGATGCATGAATTTTACATACCTGGCCCAATCACATAACTGCAGTTGTCCAAATTTCTTATTTGCATGCTGTATAGGCAACATTTTTTGGACATCTGCTTTTCTGGACATCTGCACATATCCTTGGATTTTTCTAGTTAAAAACTAGGTGATGCAGATGTATTTGTATCTAATGAAACCAATGGGATAGAACGACATCTGCTCAACTCTCATTAGCCAAACACACCAAGTACTTCTTCATTTTATCTGGTCTGAGTTTTAGCCTCTATTTAGATAGGGGTTTACTGTAGTTTTAGCAGATCTTCTTAAATATGCATATTTCTTTGCAAAATAAAGCAGGTAATAAATTTTCAACAGCAAAATTTAAGACTAAGACATTTTACTGAACCCTTTAGTAAAAGGAAATAGGAGTTCCTATGCGCTGCATGTCCATAGGTCCCGTGCACTAATACTGATTCAACTAGAGAAATTAGGCATACTCTTCCTCACTGGTGGCTCTCTGCCATCTAGTGATCTTTGACCCAAACTGAAATTTAGAGGCTACTGCTATTTTCACAAATTGGGCCACCAGTGTGGCATAATGGTCAGAATGTCAGACTAGTACTGGGGATTATCTACTACAGGGTTAAACGGCCTCCTCAAACATTGAAGCTCAACTGCGTTAATACTATCTCTCAGCCTAACTTATTTCACAGTTGAGAGGATAAATGAGATGCCATGTACATCACCTTGAACTTGGAGGAAGGGAAAGATATAAATGTAATTAAATGATTTGTCCATAACTAGATCCCTAGTAAGGAATGGGGCTGTTGGGGGGGAGGGGATGAAAACCCTGCTGCTATTCAAACTTTTAAAAGTCCTTCAGTGCACCAAAAGGCATGTTCTGAATAGTTTTTAAAGCACCAATATTGGATAGTCTCCAATTGTATCGTAGACATACTGGAAGAGAAAATCATCTTTTATATAGCCAAAATACCAGTAATACCCTGGGGGGGGGGGAAGTATCCCTTGTTCATATCTGGCTTTGTAAAACCAAAGTCATCTTCCAGCAAAACCAAGTAGGAGATTTTTAATACAAATATTTGACAAACTATTTTTATTCCAATACAATTTAAAGTATAGAAACTATAGTCTTCACTCAAGACCATCTCATTTTATTTTATTTTGTAAAAAAAAAAAGAGAGAGATACAAAAAGCAAATGCTTCTAGAAAGGCAAATTATACAGAAAACCAGAACATTACTAAATTACTTCAGTTCTTAAAATAAAGGAGACAGTACATTGTTTTTTAATATAGTTTTATATATTGGGGGTATTATAGGTTAAAACAGGTGGCATATAATACAAACGCTACTATAAAAGATAAAGATAAATTTTCAGTGATTCCTCTTTTTCTCCTAGAGATCTCAGTACTATATTACCTTGGAAACAATTTCAGATTCTGAACTGAGATGTCACCTTCTCTGCCCTTTACAAAAAAGCCTTTCCCACTATTTTGCAAGCTACGTTAATACTCCTGTAGCTGCATCAGGGAGCCCAATAGTGATTTTAACCCCTATATAAGAATCTTGTGTAGTAATAGATCCACCTGCTCAGTTGCAACTCGAGGTTTTTATTCCAACAAAACGATTTGAGAGAAAACTGTCTAGTTGGAAGTTGGATCGTGTGCAACCCTGTTTCTATGTGTTGTTGAAATTTGCTTGTTTGCAAGGAGATTACATTGTGTAACGCTGAATATGTTGCTTCTCAATGAAGCCTTGAGGCAAACAATTGCTGCTTGCCTCCCAGCTCCTCCCCCTTTCCACTTTCAAACACGAACAAAACCCCACAGTACCTTTGCCAATATGCCGCCTGGTGTTCTCAATGGTGGAATTCCGGTTAACATTGGAGAGCAGCCCTAGGCAAAACCTGTTCTTGTTGTTTGAAGGATCAGTGAAGCCATCGACCAACACACTTGTTGAAGAGGCATGAAATGCCTCTCCGACACGATTGTTGAGCTCATAGTACACAATAGAGCACCAGTGTTTTGGCTCTTCATAAGCAACTGCCTGAACATCTGGAAAGGAGGAAAATCAGAAATCAGTGACACTAGAATTAATGAGTTCCTGAGCTTTAAAGTTTTATTTATTTTCAGTGTGTAGGTTTTGGCTCAAGATCACTGAAGAACCAAAAAGGGGGGGGGGAATAATCTGGCTACGCAGCTGCTAATTAGAAGTCATTCTCCCACAATGCCCTATTATGCAATACATGTGAGCCACACTAGCAATTCAATCAAAGCCTCCACATAGCGAAAAGAGAAGGAGCTCTAACTGCTACTTTAACAAACAGTGAGCAGATTCTTTTCACCACTCTGCTTTACAAGTAGACTCACAAAAATTAGGGCTGCAGTACTGATAATCTACTAATTGGTTAGACTGAGAGTCCCTGCAGTAGAATGATTAGACTAGCTTCCCCCCCCCCAAAAAAAATGGTTGTAACCAGTAAGCTTTACTTATCTCTACATTTGGGCAGGTGTGCTGTGTTTGTGTGGCAAATGAGCTAGAAAGAAAACTACCAGGTCTCACTCAATTTACCAAACGATGTTGACTGCTCACCTAGTGGCAATCCTTTTCATCACAGCCCGCTTCAATGCTTTAGAAAACCCAGATGTGCTACCGTAAACCATGCCTATTTACGATGAAGTCATTAGACAGTATGCAATTCAAAATGTATGCTTTGCACCGGGAAATATTGCTCAATAGACTTTGCCACCTTGAGCAAATGTCCATATCATGGTGGAGTTGCACTTGCAAGTCAGGGTCTCACCCTTTAGGGTCCATTCTGTCTCCTAGGGTAACTCAACTGCCCTGTTAAACCACTGGTTGCTGGGAATTTGGAGCATGGTGTTGCAAGTACTTAGCACTTATCTGTCCATGTCAAGTGGATCAGAAGCTGAGAAAATGCTGCGTTAGCCCTGAAGGAGTGATGGGCTTGATGGAAACCAACCAACTGAGAGTGAATCCTTCTAACACAGAGGTGTTTTGTGGGTAGGCGGTTCCTGTGTTCAGGAATCAGGTGGATGAACTGATCTAGAATGGGTTGCACTGTCCCTGAAGGAAGAGGTTCCTAGTACTCCAGGATTTCAGTCTGCCACAGAAGTCCCAACTGCCTTCCACAGCTAGGAGTGTTTGTACTATAGCTGTTACTGGGCTGGGATACCCTGGCCTCAGCTGTCCATCATAATGAACTCCTGGGGCACTCTATGACCATCTTGGCTGTGAGTCCTGGAAGATCTGCTCCCTGCCTTGTAGGCCTTTTTCCACCTGGCCCAAGGTAGGCTTCATGGCCAGATTGGGATCTGAATTTGAGAACTCTCAGCCTTCGTCTGACACAAACCACTACACCACAGTGACTTGTGGTAGCTAAGAAGGGAGAATCAACCAATGACAGTCACAAGTGTAGTTTGGCTATAGGATACCAATTATATGGAACCGATGGCAGAATATATTCCCTGAGTTGGTGAGCCTCATATGACAACAATGGTAATTTGAGCCTTTAGTGCCATTGGTTAGTCCTGCCAATAGAGATTCAGCGGCCACCTTCTGTGCCAACTTTGAAACACCTGCTGAAAACTTTTCTATTCCATCAGGTTTATGCAGGCCATTAAGAGTACATCCCTCATCATGGTCTATTGTTGTTTGTTTTTTTTCATTTCTTTTTGCTTTTAACTAGTTTTTGAACTTATAATATATCATATTCTATCACAATATAAACTGTTTTTATATTGTTGTAAACTGCTGGTATATTTTTATGATACAGCGGTACATACTTTTTTGTAAATAAGGCTTTTCTCCGTCTTGTTCACTGATTACCAAAGCTATGCAAAGAAGTGCTGATTCAAACAAACCATGATATTTTTAATCCTTTCAAGTCATTGTAGGGCAAGCCTTTAATTATTAGTAAGTAGGTGCACTCTTCACAGTTAGATGCCAGCAACCATTAAGGCTGCACACAGCTTTGCCCTAGTTCTCAAACTCGGGAAGAAATCCTGCCAGCTGGCCATTCCTGCAGAATGAAATCATATCTCTCTCACACAGATTTCATACTAACTTCCTCACATTTGCCTTAAGTCATGCAGAGCAGGTGTGCTTTGTCTCTCCATTCCCAGCATGAGCCAACAATAGGAGTTACCCAACTTCATTGACAGGATGCAGCTTGTTAAGTCAAATCTCTTAAGACTAACAAATCTTCACAAAGAACAGGCCTCTCTAAATGTCTGCAGCGAGAGTGCTTGAGCCTACATTTACTGCCGGTGCCCTTCCTATATGCGAACTTCAGCAGACCTTTTCTGAAGGGCTATAAAACAAAGGATGTGACTGTACGTACCAGGTAGAGGTACAGTAGAGAAATGAGCTCACAGAATTAAGGGAAACAGGTGTGCGTAAACAATGTAAGCATAAAGGAAATAAGCAAGTGTAGTTTTACCCTCTAAAAAAAAACCGGGAAGGGAGGGATATTAAAATCAGGGGAGGAAAAGTTACCAGATTTAGAGGGAGCATCTGCCACTAGTTGCTACTAGTCGTCGGGCCTGCAGCATTACTACTTCTGTGCTTGTGATTGCAACATCCTTCAGCTGTCCAGTACATACTGTTCCCTGCCTCCTGCTAAAATATCTGGCCCCAAAGCCACAGTGGGAAGGGCGTGCAGGAAACTGCCATTGTGAACACAGAAGTGGGTAACGCTGCAAGTGCTGTGATTTCTGGTAACAGCACAGCTTGTAAAAATAATCTGGTTCCAGATCTAGCCATCTTGACAGTGTTCTTGGATGAAACTGCTATGGTCATGGTCTAGCCAACACACAACACTACATGTGGCAGTGCCGGTGGCAGAAATTTTATGATCGTGCCACATGAACTGGAGCCAACCTAATGAGAAGCACACTGTTTATATGCATCTCTTGCAACCCAATACGCAGCAGTTTGTTGTGACCAGAATATCCAAACAAACCCTTAAAGACTGGTTAGACACACAGCCCCCTGTTTACTGGGGCTATTCCTAAGGAATGCAAGAATGACAGGACAAAGATACAGGACAATCGGAAAGCTAATGTGTGCAGAAGGTCTACAGAGTCAGGCACAAACAATGATAAATTTGCTTCTTGCTTTTGCCAGCAACAAGGTCTACGTGAAATGAACAGATCAGCAAAACCACCAAAAGATTTGCTTTATCGGTTGAAAGTGCAGCATTCTAAATCATAAGAACCTAAAGCCACCTCTGTTGGATCAGACAATCTAGTCCAGCATCCTGTTCTCACAGTGGCCAACCAGAAACCTACTGGAAGTCCATAAGTTGGATATGATCATTTACAGCTTCCAATTCATAAAATGTATGCTACAACCATGTTTATACTCCACATGCCACATATATATGTTAGATCACATTTTGTATTAATAAAAGGGGGGGTATAAAGGTTTCACCTCCTCTGCTTATTTCTGGAGGAATTGAAGGTGCCATCATATTGGTGTCCATTGGCTGTGAACCATCCTGTGTCATCTGATCTTCTGGAGGCAGGTAAGCAGGAGGGGGAGTATCAGCTAAATGGGAAAAATACAGGAGAGATAATTTAATTTCTCTCTGTACATTAGTAGAAAGCGCTAAGACAGGTCACGCAACAATTTTCACCTGTGTATAACCCAATAAAACCCTTCATTCCTCTGTCTCAAGTGAGACTTGCTAGACAAAACTAAACTCTTATAAACAAGGCTAACAACAGAAGCCATTATTTTCTGATCAAGGAATAATAGTTTAGAGTTTCTTTTTGGGGGAACTAGGCTTTGAAGCAGGCAAAGGTCAAGTGAGATAAGTGATCTTGAGGTGGTTTGTCTTTTTAATGTATGTTTATCATAGCTAGTGATTTTAGGTGCTTAATAAATATCAGTCCTATTGAAAAAGATTTCAGGCAACACTATTGTACTTCTGTTCTTCCTACCTTCCCAGTCCCTAATATGGTGCTGCAACAGAACTAACAGCAGCTAAAGCAGCCTCACAAATAAGCCAATTAATGTTGCCAACCTACTAAGAGGAACCCATATTCTCATGCTGGAAGGGATGCCCCCTCTTTTAAAGATGTGCAGAAATGCAGGCTAGTGGTTTGTTTTTTTAATGCATTTGATCAAGTGGGATGACAGAGGAGGGACAGAACTGAGGATCAGGCTTTCCTTCCTCCACATCTAGCACAAAAACCAAATGGCAGAGGAGAATGGAGTGATCTGTCCTTCCTCTACCAGTCCACTCACCTGCATGGAATTACTGGTGGCCTGTGGCTTTCAGGTGAGCTGTTAATGCATGCCCACTTATCAAAATAAAGCATTTCAATTAGGAGATGAACAAAATAACATTTAAGTTTACTAGCAAACAGGGGCTGCAACCCAGTACATAGCAAGATTTACACTCATGTGCTGTTGACATCAGTGCTGCTAAGCCCAGTTTATTGCCGGGTAGCCAGCCAGAATCCTTAGGTTTAGGCTGTCACCAGTGATACAGTTGTTGCTTGCTACGCCAGGAATAGTTTGAATACTTCTTCTCTTCATCCATGTTTGTGTGTTCCTACATTAGTTTACTTTTTTAGAAGTTTAAACACAACTGAGCAATTCTTTAGTATCTTTTTACAACTCAAAACACACAGGAGAGATTTGGAAGAACTAACAAACAGTGAAAAAAGGCTGTTTCTGTGCAACATTTAAAAGAGCAAACTTAATGCTACTCATTGCCTACGTGCCCTTTTGAGACACTGCAAACTCATGTCATAAGATACTTCCACTAACAAAGTTGAGCCTCCTTCTTGAACCAATGTGAAGGGTTTTGTTTTATTTTTAATGGACAATTGCCTTCCTCTGGTAATTTGGATTTGATCTTCCAGCACCAATCTGGAATCCTAGTTGAACAAAGCACCTCACTGCTTTGACATCTAATCTAGAGGGCAAGTGCAGCTCCCCTCATTGTTTTACCAGATTCGTAACTAACTTCAAGGTTATGCTACATCATGTTCTACAAATGAAATTCTAGATAGTGAAGAACTCTATGGGTCCAATTTCCAGTGAGCAATTCTCTAGAAGTGCATTATGCTCTCACAGTCAGCTAAGATAAATCTTTTAATGCTATCTTTATGTGGTAATTCATTAAAATCCTTGGATGCTCCGTAGTTTCAAAAACTTTTCTTTGTAGACTGGGCAAAACCAGAGAGACATTACGCACACCTATTCACAGTTTCCGAGAACTGACAGGTGAAAGTTTAACACACCCAAAGCAAAATTTGCAGCTACTGTCCCAATTGCAGCGATCATAAATAATGGTTTTTGACCCAAAAAAAAAGTATGTACAGTCATACCTCGGTTCTCGAACAGCTTAGTTGTCAAACAAATTGGCTCCCGAACACTGCAAACCCAGAAGTTAAGAGTTCCGGTTTTCGAACATTTTTCGGAAGCTGAACATCCGCTGCAGCTTCCACTTGAGTGCAGGAAGCTCCTGCAGCCAATCGGAAGCTGCGCCTTGGTTTTCCAATGGTTTCGGGAGTTGAATGGACTTCCGGAACAGATTAAGTTCAAGAACCAAGGTTCCACTGTAGTTTTAATTGCCATAAAGAAACCTTTAAAAACACGCAAATGTTTTGCATTTTCATTGGTTGCCATGAGATATTGACCCAAGCAGAACAGGAGAACTTACTGCCGAGGCCTCTTGGAGCAAGCTTACCTGGCATCTGGAAAGGACTTCCTGGGTCCGAGCTCGCAGGTGAGTGAGGATAGGTGCCACTGCTGCTTCCCGGGGAGTTTGGGTAGCTGCTGTTGGGCGAGTGAGGAAACGGGTGGCTATTGGGCTGTTGGAAAGAGTCTGGGAAAGTAGCATTGTGTGGCATGTGTGGTTCGTTTTGTGGCACGCGGAATTGAGCCAGGAGACTGTGCTGTGGGTTGTATTCACTGTGTCTCGGAACAAGCACTGGAGGAAGAACTGGAAAGTGGGGGGGGGGGGAGAAGAGAGAGAGAGAGAGACCGAAAACATAGTTCAAGACCACCCTTACGGGACAAAGGCAAACTCTCCCATGGATGCAACCATTGCATGTGAGGTATTCACATTCTAGAAACACTGACTGCCAGGGTCCCAGAGTCATAAACTCGGTTTTCAACAGTAGCTGGAAACAAGATGATCAAAGGAATTTGCTGCATTTTTATTTATAAAACACAGGGCAGTGTTTTGTATATTTAATGCCAACGTATGAAACTTTTAGTGCATTTTGCTGGCTTGCTAACCACTTAATGGTTTGTAAGCCAAAACCTTGTTAACTAGGAAATTCTTCTGAAGACAATGATAGCACCACGTAGGCTACGGACAGAGAACTTAAAGAGACAACAGCTGAAAGTTTATTTTTAGCGTAAGCAATGTGCTAAAAGGTTAATATTGAAATGCTACGGTTTCCTACAGTTGCCAACCAGATATCTATGGGACACTCACGGGTAAGAACATGATGACAAAAAACCCTCTCCCACTGTTGCTCCCTAGCAACTAGTATTAAGCAACAGGCTCCCTCAGATCCTGAAAGTCATATATATAGTAGGAGTATGCATCCGCTTCAGAGAGAATCCAAATCCAGAACCAAATAGGCCACTTTGCAGGGATTTGGGCCTTGTTTGATACACAATGGTCCTTATCCAAAGTAGTCTGAATTGGGCTACTCCCAAAGCTTTAAACCCAACTTAAGAAGTCAGACACCAGACAGTTGAGCATGGACTATACACAGTATACTCAGCATGGTCACACTAAAAATGGTATTGGAAGAATTGGGTTTTCTTCTTTTTTCTAACGATCCCGATGGAATTCACCATTGTCACGTCTGCCGCAAACTGAGTCAATAATTTCAGTGAGCCATCCCACCATGACCCTAAGATCCCTTTTCTGGTCAATCTCCATGAACTCAGATGCCCTCAGTATATACACAAAGTTAGGATTCTCGCAGCGCCCCCACCATATGACTATATTTACATTAAGCTGCCTTTTCTCTTTTATTTGTTAAACTTTTACCCAGTCTGTCCAGTGCATTTGCATTCAACAGACTCTTCCAATGCATTTGTACTTGGCGTTTTACAATAATTAACAAAGCAAAAGCACATTCCCATAAAAGAAAACAGCACAAAACTCAGAAACGGGCTGGGAGAGTCAGAACATTCTCAAATGAGGCTTCAGCATATGAAATTCACCTGCCCAGCTAGATATACAGTTGCCAGAACAGGGAAGTTTTAACAAGTGAGCAATGAAATGTGTAAGAGGGGGTAAAATAGATCTTGCTGGGCGAGGTATTCCACAATCTGGATGCAGCCACTGAGAAGCTCCTCCATCTATCTTCCTCAACTATGAATGGGACACAGATGGGTCTCTCTAATACATCTTAGGTATAGATCCAGGCATCCTGGCACAAAGCCATTTATTGTCTTAACTGTCATCACCAGCACATTAAATTATGTGAAGGAAACAATTTTGCAACAAACACAGCTATTACAGAATCTGTGTGATATGTTATCTTTGGTGAGCACCCACTGACATCCTTGCAGTTAGATTCTGGCCCAGCTGAAGGTTTCAAGTCTCAAGGCAATTTCATGCAGAGGGCATTAGAGTAACCCAACCTGGATGCAACCAAGGCATGCGTTATTGTGGCTGGGTCCGATCTTTTCTGGAACAGGCGCAGATAGTGCACCAACCTAAGCTGGGCGAAGGCATCCTTGCCCACAGTCACTACCCCCATGAGACAAACTCTCTAGACATAGAATCTGCCTTCTCTGAATCTTCTGTCACTTGGCTTCCTGTGAACTCCCTGCATCTTCCAGCAACAACACTCTTTGGACATCTAGATGCAGAGCCTGATGTAGGAGTGCCCCCAAACGACGAACCCCATTTTTCAAGCCTCGTCCAGAACAAGCCAAATCCCTATTCCAAGAGTCCATCTCTCTAACCGGGATCACCTCTGTCTTTTCTGAATTTTGCTTCAAGTTATTTCCCTTCGTTCAGCCCATTACTATGGGCACTAGGTCAGGGCATTAACACTTCCCCTGGTATCTGTTGAAAATGTTGCATCTTCTCCTCAGTTCCTGTAAGGAGACTGAGCCTAGAATAACTCATGCCTTGATTACCAGAACAAGCCACATCTTTCCTCTCCTCTCTCTCACACATTTAAACAAAGGCAGATGAAACACTGCTGCAAGTTTTTTTGGGGGGGGCGAGGGGCTTGTTTTGCATTTCGAGAATAGCTGGAAAGAGAATCTTCAAAGTGCTTTTAGCAATCTAAAAGTGGATGCACTAGTCATTTTCTCCAAGGTTCCAGAGACACTGGATTTTCCATGCAAACTACAGACAAAGGGCAGAGGGGAAAAGAAAGTTGTCGCTTTTGGTACGGCGTTTCCTTAACAGCTCATGGAAACCATGTCGCTAATTTAAGACTCTCCCACATTGCGAAAGTATGTGAAAGCTGCCTATCGTGAGATTTCCCTTAATAAAAACACAATTTGCAAAACACAAGCACCGTGACGTGTGCTCTCAGAAGCAGAGATGTGGGACCAAGCACTCATTTAGGTCCCAGAAATGGCAAGAGGCTTCAGTCTGAACCTGCTCCAACAGAAGACAAACATTCAACCTATGCACATCACTTTTAGGGCAGCTTGTAGCAAAGTTAGTGAGACCCCCTGGTGGGATACAAATGCTAGCAACTGGGCTGGGAAGAGTTGCCTGTCCCAGACTCTTGAGAGGGATTCTATACCCTTTCAGACACCTTTTAAAAAAGCAGCAGGTCGACTTGAGTGTGGCTTCTCCCATTTCTGAGCTAGGAAATCTTCCCACCAGTGCCATCAGTAAAAGCACAGGAGCTTCCCAGTGACCCGGGTCCCCCAAATTAATATCCTTGAGCAAGAGGGCAAAACCCCAAGAGGTTCAGATGAAAAACCTGCCTGTAGTTGGATTCGGATAAGCACGCTTAGCTTGATCAAGTTGGACACCTCCACTGTACAAAATAAATTGCTAAAATTCGACACAGCAGGAAAGGAAGCTGATCTCTGAAGTAGCTGCCAGCCCAGAGGAAGAGGCATAATTGAAGAGACAGCTTGAGACTTTGGCTATGTTGAGCCAAGCACACCTGTTGCTGCAAAGTAACCAAGAGGCACTGATCTGTTATTTGGAGAGGTTGCAAGATACTGGAGGATACGTTATCGCTTTCCTTTCTTGAAATGAAAAAGGAACTGATTTACAAGGAGAGCAGTTGCATTCTGGTACTCTCTCTTAGTGATGGTTACTAACTAAAAGTTTGTTTTGCTGCACAATAGATGTAGCCCACCTTTTCCCTACTCTCTTTTCCCTCCTTCGCACTTCTGAAAGGCCTTTTTGCAAGGCGAAAATAATAGTACAGGTGATAACCACAGCGTGCGTCCAATCACATTGGGCCATGGGTCGGCAAACTAAGGTCCGCGGGCCGAATCAGTCCCAATTGCCTTCTGGATCTGACCCACAGACAATCCAGGAATCACCGCGTGGATCTCCAGTGTGCAAATTCTTTCCCTCTCCCTCCCTTACACGGCGCCTCCTCCCTCCCTCCTCCTGGCTTCTCCCCGGCCTGCCTAGAGGAGGAAGGGGGCGGGGCTTTGTTGGTGCCAGGAGCAGCAGCGCTTGAGCAGCCGCCATTTTAAGCAGCCCCTCTCTGGAGCCCTTTTGTGCGCCGCTCATCATCCCACAGCCCCCGCAGCTAGCCCCTGCCACTCACAAGACACAGGCAAGCAGCCACCGGGGCATCATTCCCCCCCCCCAAAAAAATATAGTCCGTCCCACCACAAGGTCTGAGGGACAGTGGACCAGCCCCCTGCTGAAAAAGTTTGCTGGCCCCTGCATTAGGCCATAACTGTTCACATCTACATTAAAAGAATGGATTATTATGTTAAGTAGCCTACTGCACAGTTGAGATCAAATTTGTTGCAGCCTACGTTACAGTTTCAATACTACACTATATTAACATTAGGTCTTCCAAAACTATATAGCTTGGAGTAGTTATAGTTCAGGATGCTATCTTCACAATGAATTTCAAGAACCAAAATGCTTTTTCTGTGCAGCTTGAGCAGGAGCAGTGAACAACGTTATAGCTAATGGTTGTAGTTTGTCTTCACTTACCCCACGCGGATGCCCTGCTCACAGCTGTGAAGAATACACTTACGTTATGAATGGTCAGTGTAACCATTAAGAGAAAGAGGTAGGCTATAGGCCAATATATATGTGGACTGTCCCTGGATAAAGTGACTTTTCTTCATCAAGTTCTCATAGTTCTTCACCTAGCGAAAGGTTGTCATCTGAACTAGCCAGATGTTTAACTGATAATCAGTCATTTGCAAAAAATAAGACATAGGAGCCACCTTGCCCAAAAAATGGCAACCAAACATTCTGTTTTGGTGACTGTAACCTTGGTTTAAGGAGTTTCTGTGTATCATTCCATCAACTGATGTAAAAAACAACAACCCTACATGAATCTCACTAAAATGCTGGGACTGGTCATTAGGGGAATGTGACTGGGGGAGGAGGGGAGCCAGGCCAGCAAGCATGTCCCTCCTTTTCGCCCCCACATGGTAATAAATCGCATGAGGACTGAATGCCTGGATATGTTCTTAGTCATGGAAACCATAGAGACACTGCTGACTCATGAATTCCACTGGCATCCACTTAAGGACACCAAGTTCAGTATCGAAGCTCATCGCTATTGCAGAAGATGATTTGAAGCATTTTAGAGGGATTCATCCAGGGCATCACATCTCAAAATGTAAATATACTTTTGGGTTTACGTTGTACACCTCAAGTCATAACTTTTAATGTCAGTACTCCACATTATATTTGCTTGTGTGCTGGCTAAAACATGCACACATTACAGGAAATTGGTTCAGGTTATCCCAGCACCTAAGAGTTTTACGAAGGGCTTGTTGAGACAGTTGCTGCTAACAAAGTGTGCGTATTTAAATTAAATGTGTGTGCACGTGTGCCTTAAAAACACACACCGAACAACGCATTTCACTATCTATTAAAAGAGATACTAGCAAGGATACTTAAGGTTGGACTACTTGTGGCTCTCTAGATGTCACTGAACTACAACTCCCTTCAATCCATGACCACTGGCTAAGTTGGCTGGAGTGATGGGAGTTGGAGCCCAACAACAACTGGAGGAAAGTTTAGGGAAGGCCGTTTTAGTAATGTAACAAAACTACAAATCAGACGGAGTCTCTTAAGGGGAGCCTTAATATCCTCCCCTCTTACTATAGAGTGGGCCAAGTCCCAAGAACAACAAAAACTGAGGTCAAGACAAATTATTCATCCCAGAGGCTCTTTACAATGAAAGTTTACAAGGAAACCAGAAGCCAGTTCTGTCTTCAATGTTTTAAAGCACATACCAGCAAAGTGTTCCAAAATGTCCAAGTTTATAGAATACATCGGATTTCAAACACACACACACACACACACACACCACCACCATCATCATCACTACTAGCTGTTTACCCAGGAAACTGGACTCTCTTGGGAGCAAAGGTGGGATATAAATGTAATATTAATAATATTTTTTAAAAGTAAAACCACTCTTTGCTCAGGTGTGACAAGGCATCCTCCAATTTAGGAAGGAAGAATTAGCATGGCAGATACATATACCAAGAAGATTGCCAGTTTCTCTTTGTTCTGCTTGAAACTTACTGCCTTCCACCACCTGCCTGAACTACATGCAGACGGGTTTCCAAGCTTACATCTCAATGTTTAAGAACTTAACCTACAGATTTATCCATGTGGTAGAATTATTGGGGGGGGGGGCTCTGCTACCAGTGGGAGAGGGAGGAAAAGATTCACAACCCTACTTCCAGGACAGATAACAAGGTAAGAGAGCTACAGCTCTTAATCTGTGGTTATATCCAATTAAAATGAATTTCAGCACATTAACAAATTAGCTAAATTGCTTGTTCTTTCTTCCTTTTGCAATTTAATCCTAAGGTCAAAAGAGTGCACTTGAGTATTACGAATATGACTAGAGCACACCTAAGTTTAGTCATTTAAATTGTTAATTTGGAAATGCAGATACGAGAGAAGCCTAGCCTGGGAGGAGTAGACTGTGTTAAGTGTAATTACTTGGATGTTCGCTGTACTGAGGCATACAATATTTAGGATCTGTAAAAGGGGAAAATTAGTTCGAAGGCAAAAGGTAGTCACTGAAGGACAAAACAAAAGACTTCACAAAACACAAAGTTTCCAAGACCAGAATTCACATCCTTACAGTTCCAGGAGGAGACAAACATGACCCCTTTTTACATTATTAGATTCAAAGGCATGTTTAAATATTTACCAAAAACCAGCTAGTTAGACTTGGCATAGTCTTTTAAACTACAACACTTTTGTGTACACGGCCCACGGCTTTGTATAGTCCGTTATAGCTAGCTATTACAGACTTGCCTGCGCAAGGCACTTCTTTCCGACAATTGTGCTGGAGTGTTTGCCAGATGACGACAAGCTTCCCCTATCACTTCTTCCTCCTCCCGTCTCTACATATATGCCGCAATCTACCAGGAAGCATGCTGACAAAGCTTGGATTCTCCAAGCTTTGAATTGCCAGTTTTAAGTTACTCCTGCCCTTCAGCTGCAGTTAGCAGTCTCAGCTTTCCAAATGGCATTTCACTTTTCACAGTGTTCACCCCCCTCAAACATACATATATATATATATATATATATATATATATATATATATATATATATATATATATATACACACACACACACACACACACACACACAGAGAGAGAGAGACAGACAGACAGATACATACAAACCCCCCCCCATATATATAAATTATCTATAGTACAGTTTTCTGGAGCTCAAGTATGCAAATTGGGATACTTGGAATAATTGGGATACTCCCTGCAACTTTTGTCCATAGCAATCTCTCCCCCTCCTCCAGTTTAAAAGCGGAGAGAGAACCAGTTCTGGTCTACCAAAGTAATTCGCTGAACAAAAAATACACTAGCTTTCCAAATGTGGTTATGGAAAAATAGATTTACTGTGCAACCATTTACCCATTTACTACACAGCCTCAAAACAGTGTACAACTATGGAATCAGTTTTGCCCCTCATTCAATGTTTATAATCTCTTATAAAAACACCAGGTGTACTAAAATCTAGTGTGGAGCTAGGGAAAGATTTGTTCAGTTCTAGCAAGGGCAACAGATCTATCTCTTATTCTCATGAGCTTCTGAGCAGCTTTCCCCAACATGGGACAGACAACTCGAGGCTGGTCTCCAACAAGATCTCTGCCTAACAAACGGCTGCACCCAAGTCTAATATAGGAAGTCAATGGCCCCAGACACAGTCATCAAAGCAGCAAGTTTACTTCACTTCTTAGCAGAATGCATTGCTGAAGGTCATGTGCCACTGCAAGTTTTACTTTCGCTTCCTCTACCACATGGAGCCATTACTAACCTACTGAATTTTTTTAAGAGTCACATTAACACAGAGATTACAGCTATAATGTACAAGGAGAGAGTGAAGTATATCAGTTTATTATGCCCTACAAGTACCTGAGTCTATCTTGAATACATGAGTAAGCATAGATGCAGTGGCGGAGCTTCATGCTCCAGCACTGGGGGGACAGAGAGCAAGCGGGGGCAGGGCGCGCGTCCTGAGGGCGGAGCATGCTGCCTGTAGGGGTGGGGTGCCCAGCATGGGCGGGAGTCAGCCGCGATGGCACCCTGCCGGGATTGCACTGCCGGGGGCGGTGCGCTCCCCCCGCACTCCTCTCCCTCCGCCAGTGCATAGATGTGATGAGCTACTGTCTTAAGGTGGTTCAGTAGTATAACTAAGATAACTGAGATAGCTCCATTGGTTAGAGTGTGGTGCTTATAATGGCAAGGCTGCAGGTTCGATCCCCATAAGGGACAGCTGTATAATCCTGCATAGCAGGGGGCTGGACTAGATGATGCTCAGGGTCCCTTCCAACTCTTATGATTCTAGGATCTACTCCCAATAAGCTGCACATTCTACTTCTCTAGTTTAGCAGTCCTATAAGCTTAAATCTGATTGCAGTTGAGCTGTTGGGAAAAGGCATTGCGTAAGCTAATAAAATCAAAGCAAAGTATACACAAAGATACCTACCAGGACTTTCCACTCGCTTATAGTGATAGGGATTGATGCAAACTTCCTTCTGCTTTGAACCAAAGGGAAACTCGCAGCATTCCAGTGGTTTAAGTTCATGATGGCTCTGCAGATCGGGCCAGCGCCACACACGGCAATAAATTACATGGGGCAGCCCTTTCCGATGGGACACCTGGAGTCTGCCATCCAGCGAACGGGGAATTGTGACACAGTTGCTGGGCTGACCTGGGCAGCTCAATGCCTTCTCCAACTCTTCCATTGCTCCCTTTTTCTTCTTCAGTTTTTTTACTAGGGCATCAACAGCTTTCTCAGCCCATTTTTCCTCTTCGTCCCCTTGCTTCCATCCTAGCAGTCTTTTAACAGCTGGGCTTGTGAATGAGAACAAGCTCGTCACGTTCATGGTGAGTGATCAAACGTTTGAGAACAGCAAATCCTTCAAGGGCTGCCCTGCAACAGTCTTGGGCGAATTTATATGATTCCTTTAATCTTCCTAACCCAGAGATCTTGAAAAGTTGAAACTAACATTCCAGCTTGTTAGATGTTCTTTCTTTAGTCTTTGGGATTCCAAATGTAAGTCAGGCACCTAAAAAAGGGTAAAAGTGGGGAAAGGCAAAGATCAGATCTCTTTCATACAAACAATCGGAAGAAGCTCAAATACTCCACCATTCTAATACCGTGGCAGAAGTCAGAATCTAGCAGACCACTGTTGGGTTATTACAGAACTTTATGCCTGGGCAGAATTCAAACTATGGGGAAGTTCTCAGGAGTTAGCATAGGAAGAGCTACTGCTTCAGCTGACTCATGAAGAAGACTAATTCCTCTTGAGAGATGAAAACTGCTTTCTGCCATCCCCTTCACAAAACCACAATTAGTCAAGGTGGCACATTTAGTCAAGTATAGAGAGAGTAGGATGTATTTCTCATCAGATTTCAAAGTCATTAAGCAGTTGAATTAATTAAGAGATCTTCACACAGCTGGTCAGCTGACTACTACAATACAGTACTTGGGTGTGTTTTATACTCGAGTTAGAACACCAAAAGTAAAAAAAAAATCAGCATTTTCTGAGTCACCAGAAAACTTACTACATGGAAACTTTAAAATAAAAAGTTGATCACCTGCTTACAAAACCAACAGACACAGGACAAATTCATTTCAAATGCCTCAGAACTGTTGTGTTCTTAAGACACCTTCCAACAAAAGCAAGAATTATTTCTCAAAAGGGATTTTAGCAGATATGGTTGCCGTGGCATTTGTAAATATGGCGAGACAAGAACGTTCCAAAACGGGTTTGCACCCTTGGAAAGGGTGCTCGATTCAGCGATGACCCTCAAAGGGCTGAGCATTTCAAACTGCCTTGCCCCACCATCACATAAAAACCTGCTGTCCTGAGGACAGTGCTGGGAGGAATGTGTTGATGGAGGGTGGGGAATGTCAGAACTGAGTGTATGTGGGGCTTCCCCTATCTTTCACCAGGAATCTGTGTGAACCTCTGTGTACCAGTCAGTGGGACGGCACAGGCAGGGCAGTGTTGCTCACTTGCCTTCTAGACACACAGTGTTGCAGCTGGTTCCCAACAGGGTGGAGAGGTATACAGAGCTCAGCATGGTGGCACAGCCAATCCAATGCTTCTGCCCAGCCCACATCGCATGAAGCACCCCTCCCCGCAGCATCCTTTAATGGTCGGAAGACAGGTAGGCTACCTCACTGAGTTCTACTGCCTCTGCTGAAAGCATCTTTTTAAATGGTGACCCCCCCCCAAGTGCTATGGCATGTTTATTTGTTGACTTGCATTATATACGCACACTTACATGCTTTCTAGCTTCTGTTACTTTTGATATCCAAATATAAAAAAGATAAACAAAAGATGCTACATAGGTGTTTTGAAATAAACACTCAAGCACATGCCTGCCAAGTTTCTGGTTTCCAAGAATCACAAAGAGCCTCCTTGCTTCTGAGATTTTGCCAATACATTCCATTTTCCTTTCTGCCACTTTTAGTTTCTGCAATGCATCATTTCCTGTATTACTCTGAGCACAAAGTGGCCTTATCAGCCAGAAGTACAAAGAACAGTTAAACATGAGTTTGCATATGACACCTACTCCTACTTTCCCAAATAAATGTACCCTTCTGAGAAATAGGCTTCTGTGCTTCTGGCAACCCAGCAACTTTCCAGCCTATGAATGTAAGTGTCTGTGCAAAAGGCAGGGCACTCAACATAAACCAGTTGAGTTCCTTCCCCTCAAAAAATACCTTGACCCAATTTTTGTCACCACCTGGTTTTGATCCCAATTAGCATCCACTGTTTTATACCTACTGTGATAAAGCAGCTACTTTGAATATTAGGGGCGTAGTGTTCCATTCCTCTTTGGAATTTGAATTTCAGTCCTTTGGTTATCATGCAACAACAATGAAGTAACTCAGTGTAAGCAGTTTTAGCACGTTATAACAAGTTATAACAACCAATTTCTTTACTTCTGTCTGGACACCAGATGCTTAAAACTCAAGCCTACGCCCACATCAAGCACCAAGATAATACTGTATTTGGAAGCCCTTCTCCAAGCCCCCCCCCCATGTTCTGAGGTGAGGTGGTGGTGTGTGGGACTGGCTGGGGAAGACCTGTTTGGTTGTGGCACCCTGCTAACAGAACTCTCCCTCCAGACAGAATCATCAGCCACCTACCAACATAGCAAGAAATGGGAATCATCCAAGATTACTGCATCATCATTTATCACTTGGACCCTGGGTGAAATCCAGTGTTGGACAAAAAGACCTTCCCCCTTCTGATCCTCCTCAAAATCTGTCTGGACCCTCTAGAGCAGATGAGGGGAGGGGAGCATGAGGTATTGCAAGGGAAAGTCAGTTCAACTCATGCACCCACACAACTGGATATCAACACACACACCCCACCCACAACCTCGTGTTAGAAACTCAGATATACAAGCTAATCGCCAAATGTTGCCTTACACTTGGGTTGCAGTCACCACTACAGACTGTCTGGTCGCTATTCCTCCCCCTCGTGGAAATAATAATAATAAATTAGAAAAAAATAAATAATTTCATTTGCCTGCGGTTTTGTAGTTTAAAGAAAAAGAATATCAAAGCAGTTTAAAAGGTAAAGGTAAAGGGACCCCTGACCGTTAGGTCCAGTTGCAGACGACTCTGGGGTTGCGGCGCTCATCTTGCTTTACTGGCTGAAGGAGCTGGTGTACAGCTTCCAGGTCATGTGGCCAGCATGACTAAGCCACTTCTGGAGAACGAGGGCAGTGCACGGAAACACCATTTACCTTCCCGCTGGAGTGGTATCTATTTATCTACTTGCACTTTGACGTGCTTTCGAACTGCTAGGTTGGCAGGGCAGGGACTGAGCAACGGGAGCTCACCCCGTCACCGGGATTCAAACCGCCAACCTTCTGATTGGCAAGCCCATAAAACAGGGACAAGACTCAGATCAGCCTGCTGACTTCTTTTCTACCAGCCTATTAAGAGGCTAGTAGCCAGCATTTCTATGCCAGATGAAGAACAGGGGAAACTGATCTGTAATGGTTTTGCCAGCTGTGGCATGAAGACTGCATCCTCTCACCCAAACACCTGCAGAGGGTTGCACAAAGAGCCATGGGCACATGCACACCTTGCATTCGTGAGAAATATCTATGAATTTCAGCACACTGGTGGAAAGGCAGCACGATTACTTTTTCAAGAACAGAGTGCTGTAAGCTTCCGCAGTGCTTTTGTACTTCCACAAAGATCCATCACCACTCCCAACTGCGACTGTTACAAACACCTGTTTTTTTAACGGCAGTTTTACACACACTGCGTGGATGTGTTAGGATACACAAAAGCAGGATAACAGACATTTCTGCCTATATTTAGATCTGCCTGGTCAGCTGTAATTGCATAATTTCATCAGGACCTTCTGCAACGGAAATACATCCATATTCATCACACAGGCATCAAAGGAAACATCTTTACAAGCCATATCCTTTTACAAACCAACACATGGTCTCATGCCACTCTCCCCAATTGTTGAATTCCTCCTTTAGGAAGGGCAGGGAATTTTATTCCTTTATCAACAGCAAAGTCATTTCCCCTTATGGTTAGAAGGACAAAAAAGGTGGGGCTTTTCTCACAGGTGAACGAAGCGGGAGGGGGGGAGTGGAGACAACCGAGAGAAGGGGGAACTGCTTTGCCACGAATGAAGTTCAGACAAGAAAGAGAGCTCTTTGGGATCAACTTCACAAATGTGGTAGAAAGCGCTTTGGGAACTCAAACGCATTTAGGGATGTTTTGCATTTATATTATAGAATCACATACAGTAAAGGTTTTGCTTCGTTCCTACATGTGGTCAAAAGTCATCGACTTTCCTCACGGAAAGGCAAGATCTCTTTGGTATGCACCGCATGGAGGCTCCTTATATGGCACACAGCTGCCGCTTTGGTGTGGCTCAGGCATGCCCCATGAGGAGGCCAGCTGGAGTTAGTCAGCCATTCCTGGCAGAAGCATATCTGTCAAGGTGTTTGTCTTTCCTTACAGCACAAATCTGCTGGCAAAAACGGGGGGGGGGGGGGGAATTACCTGAGCATTCCTGCCCAAGCAGTGTCTCTCAAAAGGGGTGTCCTTCATTCCTTTCCCCTCCCACAGCAGCTATGCACTACAGATTTTTCCCTCCTCAAGGAGTACGTGACCAGTCTGACAGGAGAGATCTCACTACCTTAGGAAATAGTCACTTACAGAGGATTTCATAGTTGAATGGGCTGAAGAGCCTAGGTCTGCTGCGGATTTATTAATACCTGAATCCCTTAAGCAATTAAGAGTTCACTGTTCCAAATTAGAGATCAACTTGCCTTTTAAAAGCTCTGCTTTGTACTTAAAATGAAGGCACAGAATCCACTTTTTAATCAAAACAATGTGTTCAACTGGTGTCTGACAGGTGAAAATACTCCAATATCTTTTCAGTACCAAAAAAAAAGAAAAAGAAAAAGAAAGAGTGGTTTTCAGTTAAGTTTTAGTCATAGGCTCATGGAAATGAATAAACAAGTTGTAGGTCCATTTATTTCAGTGGGTCTACTCTGAGTAAGACTTGATCAAATACCACCTTTCCTCTGTCACGTTATGTTCCTTACTTTAAATAAAGCTAAGCCAAATTCCAAAAGGTAACCACACAGAGAGATGCAAAAACCCTGGATACAATAGGTGACACTTGGTCATGGTTTTTTTCCCAAACAAGCCACCAGCAGCTTATGATTTCTTCACAAGAAACAAAAGCATGAGCACTGGTTCTCACATAACACTGAGTCAAGGCTCCTTGTTTCATCGACTGGACAGGGTGGACCAAAAATTGTAAGCCATAAACCAGGGGTAGGAAACTTCCAGACTGCAGACCAATTGTGGGCCACTAGGGGATCCAATCTGACCCAAGACCCATTTTCCCCAAACCATGCTCACCAGCTGACATCACTAGTGATGTCAACTAATGGGTTAGGAGGACAGGTTTAAGTTTAATTCTGCACTGGCTGTGTTTTGAACCCCTCAAAATGCATTCTTCAGCTACATATGTTTTGAAGATATTCAAGTTATTCAAGTTCAGCTCTCATTAAATGTTCCTTTGGCAACCTCCAAAAATAAGCTTTTTACAAACTGTGAAGTTGTGTTTGATAGCAGGAAATCCAAAGCCCATAAAAGCATATTAGCCAAATACTGTACAAATAGGTACCATGCTCACTTTTGCCCTGATATATGCACTACAGAGGTGTGTATTAGCCTATAGGCTATATCAGAAGAAGCTGCATCTTTTGAATATACACACATCCTGCTATCACTCGCTATCTGAAAATTCACTTATCTATACAAAAAGAATTATGCCAAAACCTTGCTATATGCCCCATCAATTCATTTATCTGAAGAGCCAACTTCCTGGCTTCCTTATTTTTTGTTCCTTTGTGGTTTGCTGGTCGGCAGCAGCCATTTTGGGGCAAAAACCATGGAGGGAGGGAGGGAGGGAGGGAGATTGGACCAATCAAGTTTTCTCCTTTGGCTGCAGCCATTTCAGGAAGAAACCATGGAGTGAGGAAAGAGAGCAGGCAAATCCCACATTAGAAATATTTCCGTAGGAAATAATGGAGATGATGGACTCGTTACGCACATGCTCGTTTAACAAAAGATTTCCAGAGAATGCGTTGTGTTCATAAAGTGGGACATGTCTGTATAATTAGTCAGAAATGTGTAGAAATTTTATAAGGTTAATTCCATAATAGAATGCCATTTTACTTTGCAGTTTCTTCAAGAGGGGGTGGAAAACATGTAGTTATTTGACTTGGGGAGTCTCTAGCTCAGAATTATTTCCACGCAGAGTTTGTGAGATGCCCATTGGCATGTACAACCCAGATTTCTCTACCCTAAACCATGTTCACTTAAACCATGGAACAGAGTTGCATTTTGGAGGCCTAAGACTTTTCTTTCGCTGAACACA
The DNA here is from genome assembly GCF_009819535.1 of Lacerta agilis. Classification (NCBI taxonomy): domain Eukaryota; kingdom Metazoa; phylum Chordata; class Lepidosauria; order Squamata; family Lacertidae; genus Lacerta; species Lacerta agilis. Next base: position 38,433,706 of record NC_046320.1, read on the forward strand.
GAAAATGAAACAAGCTGTAACTTGCGGATTCTCCTCATTAATCAAATTTGCAACACAAGTCATCCAACTTAGATTTGGAACTCTTGCAGATCTAGGAATATACAGTTTCCTCATACACTGCTAGTATGAGAAACTTATAAACAGAAGTGAAAACACTTGTCTCAGATATTTGATAGAAACTGCCTCTTCCCCAATTTTCTTTCATGAACATGCAGCTGCCTTTTGCTTTAAGTAGTGTACTGCAGTATATCTGATTTATAAAGGCTATGTTTAGGCATGTACACTTATGCTGAATTTATTACTAGTTCATGCAAATTGACTACCTAACTGGAGTTTCTCCCTGATCCCCAGGGAACTGCATTACAGTAAATTCAAGTTTTGCAACAGGGTGAAAGTTAAGCATGTGAACCTATGCAGCACAACTCAATCTGTTTAAATACCAGAGGGAAGATGTGAAATAACACAGGGGAAGAGTCATTGAAAAAAAAATCTAACATTGTAACCTAATTGTACACAAATCTATTTATTCTGGAATATTGCGTAACATTTGATCATAGAATTTTTTTTAGCTCAGATAACGTTCATCCCAATTACATATTTAAGACAACCTCTAGTTTTACTAAGCTACCCTAGTATGCCTCAATCGTAAAAGTTGTCATGACAGCTGACAGTTCAAGTTACACATTCTGAGAAAGCCATTTAAAATATTTGGCCTTTTGTGAAATTTTAACACACCAAAGAAAGCTCATACTGTACTCCTGAAGCTTTCAGCTGGTTTAACCACAAAGGTGCTCAAAGTTATAAATAAGTTATAAATGAGATCTTCAAAGTCTACCACCTTAGAAGTATTATCAACTTTTAAAACAGGGGCTTTTAATCTCTATCCGGAAGGATTAGGACGGGCTACAGTTGTATTACACAAGATACAATAAAGCCCACATCCTTAAATGCGTAACAATGAGCACCAAGGCCAGGCCTGCCTTAAAGGTCTTGAAAACATCTCCAGGTAGAAAAACTTCACAGCTGTCCAACAGCCATCAAGACCACCATACTATTCACTCTAAACCTGTCATATGGTTGCAAGATTCAGTTTCCTCTGCTCTGAGAAATCACAAGGGAATATCGGGGAGGATGAAATATAACATATGTTGTGCTCAAGTAATTTAATGTTTTAAAATAGAACTGCATTGTTTCATTTATTGTTTTTCTTCCCATCCTTTCTTCATGTTGTGCATGATTTTGCTACCCCCACCCTACTTTATCCTCACAAGAATCCTGAAAGGTAGGTTCAGCCAAGTGGTGGTTGACTGGCCCAAGGTCATGGCCAAGTTGGGATTCAAACTTGGGCTTCCTCGTCCTTGTCTGTCACTAAACAACTCTACAACATTGACAGCATTTGTTTAAAGACTGGTCACCACGCCAATCACTCAAATCTACTAAGGAGGTGCGTCAGATTACTCAGGCACATTTTTACAATACGTAGAACAAAAACTGGCATCTGAAGAGTTCCATCATCTCTTACACACTGCATCTAAAAACAACAGAATAGGATCCAGAACTATTGTTCTCATTCATATTCTTGTTTAAAACTCAACCACCCAACAAAGATTTCTTTGTCCGGGTGACAGCCCTGGTTTATAAATACTCAAACAAAATGAAAGGTGCAGTCTTTGAAACACAACAGGAGATACCACTGCAGACACTGGTGGTATCTGCAACTTACCAGCAGAAGCTGGTGGTATCTGCTTGGTACCAATTCAAGCCGCTGAGTCTTTAACAGGCATTCTAGGCAGAACACACATTTCTAGTCTAGTCTCAGTTGGCGCCAGTTACTGGGACAGAGTGTGAGGGAACAAAATGGTTGCAGCCTTCGCAACATCTGTACTGAAAAGGACTCCTCCCAGGGCTTTCAAAATAGAAGCCTCAATGGATCTAAGACCACTCCAAAATTTTACAATGTTCAAGGAAAATGAACATTATACCCACCATTACCAGTGATATATGGCATTACGTTTTCTACAAAGTCTTTTTTTATTTCATAAAATTGGCAACACAATGAATGAACACAACACAACAGGACAACTGGAATGGAAACGATACCAGTCAAGACTAAAATCAGAGTTGTAATATCACTTTTGAGGTGACTATAACCGGAGACACAGGTGTTCAAGCATAACAAAATTAGTATGTTAACCACTGTCTTTGCCTTAAAATGTAAGTATGAATGCAACTGTATGCAACTGAGTAGTCATCTCTTAATATTCTGATAAAACTAATATCCAAATATCCATATTTAAATGTTTAAGCCAGACAGGCGGAGCAATCTTAACACAGGTGAATCAGTTGCTGATCCAAAGTCATGCTGGCCAGGACAAAAAGTAGAGGGTGGGAGGGGGAAAATGTTTTTGCTGAACCAGTTCCAGGCTTGTAGAACTGAAAGTCCCAGATTGGGCCCCATTCAAAGGGATTAAACAGCTTTGGATCCAGCAGATCAATGGCTGCCTCTGCTCTATCCCCACCCTGCCCTCATAATGCCCCTTTTGGTGTGGGGACTACGGTTGTTACTGCCGGCAGAAAGACTGCCAGTGATAGATACTCACCTGCCTACACTTCTTACTGCTTACAGGCACAGACTCTGTATGGATAAATAGGATAACATTTGGAATAAGTTTATACAAAATGTAGTAGGCTATTAAAATTTACATAAGCACTAGGAAAATAACACTATACCAATTTATACAAGAATGTATGGGAATATCATATATTGCTTGCTCTCTTTTTGCATATTTTCGCTTTTATCGTTGTTGTTGTTGTTGTTGTTCTCCCTCTCACTTTTCCTTCTTTTTTAATGTATCACTTTTTTTCTTTTAACTGAAATCACCTTAATAAAATATGTATTTTTTTTTAACTGCCTGCACTTCTCGCACCTACACCAGGAGGAAAAAAGATCAGGGTCTTAGGACAGTTTTGCTTATTGATCCCCCACACACCCACCCGTATCAAATGTTTTTGTTCAGCTGCTTTTTTGGAAGGGGGGGATGAGATAATTTATACAACATGTGAAATTTAACATGGTACATATTTAGTAAACAGACCTAAAACAAAACAAATATGTTACAACAAATTTTTAATTGATTTAGGGCAGCCGGAAATTTTCCATGAAGTTTCCAAATTCAAGATTTCCCAGAAAACCCACAACACTTCCCCTCTCTGCCACTACCCAGTTCACAGGACTTGCCAACCATCACTTCTTCTCTTCTTAAACTGGATTTCATTTTATATCCCTGGCTTTGGATGAAGTCTCATCTAACTCATATTGTACCAGGTGGTACAAAAAACCCCACAACCAATAACTTATTTGAAGCACTAACACACTGTACCCCCAAGTAAAACTACCCTGGCTATTTTCTGAATGCTTAAGAATGTCATCTGTACAGTCTTTTTGTTCAGGAGAATGCAACTCTTGAGGAAATAGCTTCTTCCAGTTTGTAGCAGAATTCAGCAGCACCAATTGGCTGAGGCAAGTGATGAGACCAAGAAGCCTCCCCCTGGAGTAGATTTTCAACCAATTTTAACTTTCTCCTTAAATATAAAGGTGCCAACTGTATTTATGCATTCAGAATTCAACCCCCCCCCCTCCGAAAGCCAGATAAAACATGTGAACTGCGAATGTGGATGGGAAGAACAGGGAAAGAAGGACTAGGTCAGGATTGGGACTAGAACAAAATCTGTTCTTTTCAGTTGAAAGCCAGGCTCACACCACAGGAGAGAAAACTGTGCCAGTGTCTGACCTGAGATACGTCTGTATGAAACCCAATTTGTGAAGCACACTTTCATACATGAAAATCAAAGCTATTAAGTGCCCAAGCCTTGAGCAAGTCACCAAGGAGATGCTAGGAAGCTTGAACTGAGCAGGTTCACAACACGTTCAAGTCACAAAGTTACTGTGCGGCCATGGTGCAATTAGTAGTTTTGAGATTCAATGGTCTCTTGCATGATTTGTAACCGATCTCCATAAACATTATCCGTATATAGGAATATAACCAGGATTTGCAGAAAGCTGCATTAAGATTTGTATCTCAGTTCTTTCCTAAACAGATTGAATGTTTACTTTTCGACAAACAATACTAAAATATCGTCTTCTATTTTTCAGCTGAATTTTTTTTCATGGAAATTTGGAGGTACTATTACTCCTTTATCTGCCAAAATTCCATATGCTAACATTTATCCAAATCTTCATCTTTACTCCTACAGCCCCAAGACATTTTGCTCTGAAAAACAGTCATTGTTTTGTTACACAGTATGGCTTGGATACCGTAGCTAGATGGATGGCAGTGTATTTTGGAAATACTGTTGTTCCAACAGCATTTTCTTTCCTTCCAATCTCACAAATGTTTGATCTGGAAGCATGATTGGGCATGTACCTACCAGAAATAGGGCTACCGGAAGAAGGTATTTTCACACTCTATTCAGCAAAATCATTTCCTGCATCAGTCCAAGCTGAAAGGCACATTGTCCCTCGTCCCAATTCAAGTGTATTTATGGGCCCTGAACATTCCAAAAACTTTCTACCAATCAAACCTTCTATTTTCCAGCTCCAATAATAAGTTGATTTGTAGTGGACAACACTGTTGTTGTGACCTAAATCTTGTTTGCTCAGCACAAAAAGAAAGCCCAGTTGGTCTGCTGGATCCAAGATCCTAACAGTGCCAAGGACTGCAGCTTGCATACAAAAGTACAGCACATGCAATTTACTTTTTTCTTATTGTTATTTGATACTCAAAAGCAGGATCTGTAGTTTCTGCAGCACCATGACTGCCAGGGAGCTTGCTGCATTCACAATCTGGATTAACTGCAAAGTGTTTGCTTGCAGACAAAGCAGCTTTCATTAGCCTCCTCACATCTGTATCCCACACCCATGCCCCCAAGCAGCATTTCTGCTATACAACTCTTGAGAGTTAAACTGGGTTGAATGGCAATTTTTAGCTGGACTCTCAGTACAAAGACATAAGGTCAATTGGCAATGATAATTTGGTGGCCTGCTGCAAAGCGGTATATCAGGATAAGCCAGCTTTCAATTTAATTTAATTTAATTTAATTTAGAATATTTGTAGTTTAATTTTTACTTTATAATGTTTAGTTAGTATGTTGGGGGGGTTCCCCTGTGGTAGTCTGTTCTTCAATAAGCTCCCTTACCAATTTAAGTTTTATGAGAACATAATACACGCTTACTTGCAAAGACAAACAGGGCTCTCAATTATTTACTTCTAAATATTCACCTCTGTATTACTCACAAAAGAAGAATATGGATGTTGGAGTTCCAACACTTGCATTCATAATATATTTAATTATGATGACTGAACTAACAAGCTCACAGGCTGACCCCCCCTCATTTCACCCTGATGTATCATTTTGCATTTCACTGCTGTAAGTCAATTTGAGATCTACAGCAGGTTGGAAAGGCTAGTAATGATGCTCTCTGCAGTCTCTAGGGAGTCCACATTATACACAGCTTACATTATTTATAAAGCCTAGATGATGCGTCCATTAGCCTTGCAGGATTACACACCAAGAGATACCACTTACACTTGACAGTACTGACTGCTGCATTGCCAGCACAGCTTAATTCAAGTTTACCTACTCCCTAAGCTTCTGTTTACATACATTAAGGTGGATTGCTGTGAGAAATTTGTTTGGAAATAATCACTGCCACTTTAGGTCCATGCTTTCATTCTCAGAACAAACCAGACTTTACACATAAAAGCTCGAGCTTCTCTCGATCTGCTATGCAAGTGTGAAAGGAAGAAATGTGTTTTTAAAAGCAATTTAAAATCTATTAATTTTTGCAGCAACATAAGATTTACAATTTGTTGTCACCTGTGAACATATACTTTCTTCCTCTACCTACCACTATCCTTTAAATTTGAATACATTTTAGGGAATAGCTTTTTCCCATGTTTAATCTCTCCGTCCCATACATAAACAAGGGAAAGCCACATTGTCAGTTCCACAACACTGGGGCGGGGTGTGTGTGAGAGAGAGAATTAACACCCACCCTCTTTCTCTGCTATCTTTGCTACTAATGTCCTAAAAGAAGGGAGGGAGAATGGGTTTGTGTATGTGTTTATCTTCAGGAGGGGTATGTATAAGCATAAGAGGGTGGTGAAAAGACACAGCTTTCCTCCTGTCCCTGTCAGTTTTACAAGAATACAGAGGGAGGAAATGATGGTGCAGTGATATGGGACAAATGATGCTTGTGCGATTGCATCCGTCTATTCACAGGGCAGTATAGGATAGCATCTGGTATAAGCAGGTGGGGATATGTTTTCTCCCACTCCAGCGCCAAGGGCTGCAGTGACATTTGAAACAGGAAAGCCATAATTTGTGAATAGTGGCAGATGTGCATTAACTGAAGGGATGGGGAAAGGCCGAACGATAAACAAAGGTGTCTTAATATTTTCCCTATCTTTCTCCTGCGGAACTTTAAAACGTGTGATTGCAGCTGTAAGAGGCTTTCGCCATCAGTGCTATTATCTAGAATCTATATTGCCTTTGCCTCTCTCAACACTGCTCAGAAGTGTTTTTGAGTCATCAGATTGTCAAGGATATACACTAAAAACCACAACAAGAGAGAGGGACAAATGCAGAACAGAACTGTATTTGATTACATTTTGGGGAGCGAAGGGGTCATAATTAAAGCAAGGACAAATCACTACCCTTGTAACCTGATCTGGCCTTGAACTGAAGTGATCTTATCTGGGGAGGTGACTAGGAAGCACTGCAAGGCTCTTTGAGCTTCTGGAGACCCTGTTTGTGCCTTGAAAAGAGAAGGTCCAAGTATTACAGTTAGCAAGTAGGATAAGCATTTCCAGAAGCTTTTTTTAAAAACAGACAGCAGAACTGAGTCTCTCAGTCCTCAGCAGTGATCTTCAATCTGTTTCTGGGTGTAATGCACACAATGAGAGTTAATCTTGTCTGGTGGCAAACTAATTTATTATGGCCCATGTTTTTATGGACTCAAAGCCCATCTGACAAAGTGGGCCTGAGTTCACAAAAGCTTATGAGTCCACAGAAGCTTAATAAATTTGTTTGCCTCCAAGGTGTCATAAGACTGATCATTTCTGCTGCAAGAGACAAACACAGCTACCACTCCAGAATTTTTTTACAATGAAAAATAAGCATCTAATAAGTATAATGTAGCAACAGTCTGGAAGAATATAATCTGTTTGTTACTCCCCAGCAGCCAAACAGCAATTGTTTTGGAAAGAGAATCTTTGTAGTTATAGTAAAGTTCCAGTTTCAAAATAGTTATACCAACAAGAAGTCACACGCGCAAACTGCACAGCAAGACCATTAGGTTTGACACAACTTTTGCAAGTGTTTTTGCTATAATTCAAGTGTGAACTATAGTTATACAGTACAGTCAACTTAATAATGTCCATCTTTTAAATCCTAGACCTGTGAAGGCACCCTGGGACCCATTTGGGAACATGAATTTTCACCAGTAAACACTTTTCCTAAGCACTGCTTAGGAGCCTTTCAGTCATAAGAGGTTGGTACTGGAATATATACAGGGGGAAAATGCGAATTAATTTTGGTCTCCACGGAGTAAGTCACACATTATGTGTATACATGCGCTACAGTGAAGATCAGTTGTTTCCTGAAGCATGAAGCCACTCCTCAAATTAAAGCAGCCATTCATATTCATACCGTGTATGAAGAACTGCTAAGCCAGCCCACACACAGCTTCATCAACTATTAACAAAGGGCCAGAAATTGCTGCCCCCGGTTTTGGCATAGCTTCTCTTCCCACCCATTCCCAGAAAGGTTGCTAGAATATAATGAGCCAACTATTTTCGGGCTGGGGGGGGGGGCGGAGAAGGAAGTCATCCCCAGATTTCACCGAGCCATCCCTGCCGCCCCAGTTCGATAGATGCTGGAAAAATAACATTTCAGAAGGGGAAGTTCTAGGGCACAGATGCCTCCTATTAAGTCTGAGAAAGATGGCTCAGTAACATCACCCTCACACCGGGGGGGTTGGGGGTTGGGAAGCATTAGAAAGCCACAGAGAGAAGAGTAAATCTATTGTGTTGGTTTCCCTGAACCGCACAACTCTGGCCTCATCCTGCCGCCCGGGAGAGAAGTCGCGTCTCATGCGCGCAGGCGAAGAAGCCGTGGCAAGTTTCCCCCGACTTGGCTCCGAGCACAAAAGGGGCCCGGACGCCTGGGGAAATCTCCGCGCAGCCGGGAACAAGGGCTCTTGTCTTCTGCTGCATTTCTTCTCCCTCCCTGGCTCGGGACCGAGGGGAAGCGGGAGCCGCTCCTGGCGTGTCTCCTTCGCTCCCCCAGAGCCACCCTGACGGTCCCCATGCAAACTCTCAGGAAACAAGGGAAGATCGGGGGGGGGGGGGTTGGCCCGACGGGACACTTTTTAAGACAACGAAGTTTTAAGAAGGGGGGGGGTGACCCCCACCGCGGCTTCGGCCCCCGTCGGCCCCACGGCTAACTACAGCCGCCATCATGATGGGAACGAAGCCTCTCTCTCTCTCTCTCTCCCTTTCCATTCCCCTCCCAGGCAGCCAGACACGCGCGCCTCCAGTCCTTCCCTCTTGCCTCCTCGCCGCCCTTTCGGCTGCACGGAGGAGAGCGGCGGGGAAGGAGAAGGCGAAGCTGCCGAGGGAGGCAGGGACGCTCTGTTGTCCTTTGAGAATCAAAAAGATCCCCAAACCAGGAGGGCGCCGCTTAGGGTGGAGGGCAGTTGCTGGATGCAGGCAGGACTTCGGGCAGGAAGGAGAATGGAGAGAGAGCAAGGGAGTTTTTCTTACCGGCTCTCGGTGGGGCGAGCAGGAGGGAGAGAGGAAAAGAGCGTGCAAACGAGACACCCGCCGCCGCTCCAGCCGCTCTGCTTTTTGGGTTTTTTGCCTTTGCCGCCCCCCCCCCTTCTCTCCTCCTTTGCCGCTCCCGCTTCCAGCGCCGCCGCCGCCGCCAAGCAGCCGTGCGCTCGCTCTGCTGCTGCGCCTGGATTGATCTGGTCTCACTGGCGTCAGAGAGTCGGAGCCACCCAGCCTCCACTTACCCCGCTGCCAATATGCAACATACATATATACACACACACACACGTGCACGCGCTCGCTCTCTCTCTCTCTCTCTCTCTAGGCCAAGTTAGGGATCCTCTCCAAATGCCCGCCCCCGCTCCTGCGAGGAAGGCACCGCTGGCTTGGCTGCAGAAACCAAGCCTCTCGCTTCTTTCCTCTTGTCTTCTTTTCTGCCCACCCCCCTCGCTCCTGCCCTCTTTCTCTCCCTCTCCGCCACATCCCGCCCCCAAGGAGGGTTCTCGGCCGCGACTGGGACGGGCGGGCGGGCGGCCTGCGGCGCGGCTGGAGCTCCTTCAGAAACCATCGGTGGAGGGTGGCGAGCAGAGCAGGGCAAGGCTTTCATGTTGTCGCTTCCAACTCCCTGCCGCTTCCGCGCGGGTTAGGCGGCCATCCGCAGAGCTGCAGCCTCGTCCTTCCGAGAGCAACAGGTCCCGATGCTCTGGAAACAAGCGGTTGTTGTGCCAGTGTAGCCCAGAAGCCCCGGTTCTGAACACAGTTATCTGCAAGATATTTGAGAGGCTTTATGAAAGCGTATTTTGAGAGAAAAGACCCCCAAAGATGCATCTTTAAAATGCTTATACAATTTGTGTGTGGACTTTGATTCCTTTGTCCATCACTAGGCATTCAAGCCCTAGCATGTTTTCTGTTCCAGCAGATTCTCAAGACAGCATGTTAATTTTGGATAGCCCTACACATTACAATTGTTGAAAATCCTGGTGGTTCCCCAAGAACGCATGCAAGACATGGCCATCTTACAAACAAAGTGTAGATGTAAACACATCTTTAACAACCAGTGTACACATGGCTGGGAAGCTTCCCAAATGTGTATATTTCTCTTCCCCATCCTGAAAACCTCCACTCCCCTAAGTCTAATTTTAGTAGTGGACCATATTGAATTTTCTACTCTTTTAAGTGAGAACACAATACTATCCAAACAAGCTTGCCATTTTCCTTCAAGATCTATATGCCAGGGTTCCCCCACCAAGAATGAGTCAAGTTCTGAGTTGGAATTACTTGGAATTTGGGTGCTGAAAAAGATAACTCTCAGATAGGTTTTTACAAATTTGTTCCAGCGAGAGATCCGTTTGTGCTATAGCTTGCGTGGAAAACTGCTTTGAAAGTCTTCTCGTTTATTCTTGTCACAACCATGAGGCCAAGTTATACTGAGGCACTCAGAGAGTTTAATTGGCCAAGGAAGGATTTGAACGTGTGGCTGGCATAGCATGCTATCTACTACCACTTGCAAACATGCCATTCAACAACCCCTACTAAGAAAAAAATTAAAATCAAGGAGAGTTGAAGATGATGATAGAAACAAAACCAGCCTGGTGGTTGGAAATAGCCCCAAAACATGTGGATTCAAGATGTGCTTCTGATATGCAAAGGCTGGAAGGGACAAAGAAGAAGGAACATACATTAAGTGGGCCACTGAATAAAACAGTACCCAAAGACTTTATTATCCACCTTACTGCCTTTTTCAGTGTGTGGACCCGCGAAGGAAGCTTTTGAATCTAGCCTTCCTGGACCTAACACACATTTTGATCTGAAAACCTTTTCCTCTAGTGATATGGGGTTTGGGGATTGCTTGAAATTATATAGTCATGAAGGAGAGGCACTGTACATGTGCTCAAAGACACCCCTATGTTCCAGGGCTAAAGCTGCAGTCCTAATTCCACTTACCTGGGTTAAAGCCTCACTGAGTTCAATAGGACTTAACATCTGAGTAGACACAGCAAGCCCTGATATTAAAAACAGGTCCTAAACTAGACTGAAATTAGTATGAGGGCCAAAGTACGTTAATTAAATGTGCTGTCACATACATCCACACATGTAAGTAACACCTATTATCTGATACAGATTAGAACTGCCATGCCCTTTTCCCAACCAGGGGAATTGCGTCCCCAATAGTGTTGGAGAGGTGTGCTGCCTCTGCCTCTCTGATGTTTCTGCCCCGGAGCTGCAGGTGATTGCTGCATCAGAGAGGGGCACTGCCCCTGCCTCTCCAATGCTTCTGTCCCCTTGTCAGAATTGACCCAGGGGTCAACCTGTCGCTGACTGGTGGCTGAGCCCTCCCTCTCCCTCTCGCCTGGCCCAGCGGCGGCGCTAAAGAGAAGGAGCCGCTGCTGCTACAGCCCCAGCCCCAAAGCCTGAGCGAGCTTCCCTCAATATGGGAAATGTAGTGGGGGCGCCTGGTTGCATCCCTCCCAGCCCCGCCATGCTACGCCACTGATCCCATCAGTCCCTCCTCTCCACTGAACACAGTGGGAAATATATCTAGGTAAGTGTGCTTGGGTCTAGGGTTCCAGACGGAACTGTTAACATAGGAGACATTTGTTATATGCGGTAGAAAACTGCAAGGATTTCACCTCCCTGGTAAAGGCCCGTGTCTCTTTAACAGATGCAGAAAGGCAGATAACACTTTGAAAGGCAGATAGCTGGTGATAGTACTTGACCAGTATTAGGCATCTGCTGGACCCATGAGTGGTTGAACCCTAATAACTAGCGCTCAAGAGGCCAGCAAGGAGAGTAGATTAAGGAGCATGGATGTGATTGGTCCATGTGCTCTTAGTGGGAGAAGGAAGCTATTTGATACAGAGTCAGACCATTGAGCCAAGTAGCTCAGTATTGTCTACACTGACTGACAGCAGTTCATCAAGGTTTCAGTCTGAGGACACACCCAGCCCTAACTGGAGACATGGAGGATTGAACTGATAAAGCTTTCCCCATCACTGAATAACAAACAAATCTGTATTCTTGCCAACTGAGCTTTAGCTGCTGAAACCTACCTGCTTTCTAGCAGTAAAAGGCATAGCCACTTCCAAGTAAAATAACGTTGGCAGCTTGGCCCTATAGGATTGGTTTAATATGACATCTCATGTAAAATGACAGGGAACCTAAGCAAATGTTGTTTGGTAAATCCTGCAATCTACTGTAAAGAATATAAGGGCCTTTTTAATAACTTTCAGTGGCTATCCTAAAGCAAACAGAAGCAGTCCCTTATTTCATCCTTCAACACAGTATTTTTCTATGGAATTAAGCACAGGTTATGAAGCACGCAGAATCACCAAGCAAATGAAAACATTCTAATATTATTAAATGCACTTCACTCTTCCAATTTAGATAATACTTCTGCAGAAATATATCTAGATGCCAAAAAAAGTATTTGCTTGGCTTCAATTCATTTATCTTTCCTGTTTATGCTCTGATGGGACTCGGATCAAAATTCATTACTTAGGTAAGATTAATGTATCCCTCCATAGCAGCCAAGACCCTGATTAAAGGTTTTTAATTAAAAGTTTGGGGAGAGAGACAATAGCAGACAGGACTGACTTGCCCGTTGTCTCCTTTGCTGCCTGTCATCACCACTTACATTTGGATAAAGAGAATTAATTCCAGCAACTGTGTTTATTAGTTTAGAAGTTAGAAATCTGGAATATCAAGTTATATATTTGACGTCTGTAGGAGTGGTCTCCTTGCAAGCCGTATTCTGTATACTGGAGCTATCCCTTCTCAATGCTGAAGTGGAAGATAGGGTTGCTAGCAGGCCTACTCATGCCTCTTAAGTATTCCCCACACCCCTCCTTGGGCCTCGGTAAGATAGCCTGAGGATTCTGCAAGGAGTCATTGAAAATAAATTATTTCCTTCTAACTATTCCACTTGGAGACATTTACATAACTGGATTAACGTGGTCTTCTGTTTGTATCTTGGAAGACACCCTTACCATGAGTCTGCTCTGGCATATTAATTACGCTTTCCCATTTCTTATGAGCTCTGCCCCAGTTACATCTCGTTAAAAACTGCAAAGTGGTTTATTAAAATGTGTTTCGACACACAGCAGGCTCAGAATTAAATCTCTCCATTTACAGGTTGTTGGGCACTTTCAGGCGTCATGGTTCAACAGCAAAGTCAAAGAACATCTATATGTCTGCTCCCCTCATTCCACTCAATCCCTTCCAACTATCACTGGGTATATAATAGCATGGAGAAACATCAGCGTGAACCAAACTAGACACAGATAACAGCCAGCAACTGTCAGCAACTTTTCCAGTGATTGCAGAAGCTGGAAATGGTGCTGCTACAATTGTTGCTGGCAATATCCACATGCAGCACAGTTCAAACTGATCTTTCTGTACACCTTGGGACAGCTGATATGATGTTCATCATGCAGTGGTAGCCAGTGCTTGTAAGCAGAATGCTGGGAACTGATCCTTAGAGCCAAAAACTGCCCGGTGCAGAAAGGCCTACAAACAGCTCTGGTGATCTAGGGAAGCCTTAAAAATCCAAGTTAGCTGTCCTGGATATATTTATTTTGTCCTCCTTTTGTATATACAGCATTGAAATATCTGAGCCAGTCCTCAAAGTGTCCTGTGTGGAAAGGTTGCAGCAAAAATGACTGCATTGCGAACCAAAGCTGCAATAATATGCACACATACAATGGCAAAAGTCTGATTGAACTTACTTCTGAATAAAATGGCTAGTGTTTATTCACCAGAGAGAGAGAGAGAGAGAGTTTACAAATTGTGCATCTTAAAAACACACACACACCATTAACAGACTTTTGGATGGCATATTATAAATGATAAGATTGGTAAGCAGATTGTTGTTGTAATTGACTTTTAGGAAATGTTGCAATTACCTTATAAAATGTTGCAATTGCCTTCTAGGAAAGATTGTGAAGGCTGGATTATATCATGGCCACAATCCAAAACTAAAAAAAAAACCCTCTGGCACACACATGAAGCTCATTGTGCACAGGGGATGGTCTGTTCTCTTCAGTGTCAGGAAATGCTTGTGCCCACTGCATATACACAGAACATTCCCAAACCAGTATCAGTCCCTGTGGGAGTAGAGCATAAAATAACTGGATAGTAGCATATATGGGTGGGACGCGGGTGTTGCTGTGGGTTAAACCACAGAGCCTAGGGCTTGCTGATCAGAAGGTTGGCGGTTCGAATCCCCGCGATGGGGTGAGCTCCCGTTGCTTGGTCCCAGCTCCTGCCCACCTAGCAGTTCGAAAGCACGTCAAAGTGCAAGTAGATAAATAGGTATCGCTCCGTCGGGAAGGTAAACAGCGTTTCCGTACGCTGCTCTGGTTCTCCAGAAGCGGCTTAGTCATGCTGGCCACATGACCCGGAAGCTGTACGCCGGCTCCCTCGGCCAGTAATGCGAGATGAGCGCCGCAACCCCAGAGTCGGACACGACTGGACCTCATAGTCAGGGGTCCCTTTACCTTTACCTAGCATATATGGAGATAGATTTGTGATACCATGCCTTGTCCCATGGCAGAACCATAAAACAGTACACAGAGCGGTGCTATGAAGAAAAGTTGGTGTTATCTAAAACCTCTTTTGAGTACTAGGCATATATATACATTGAACATTTAGATCCTTTCTTGTAATCCAGTGGATTTACAAAATGTTTTAGAACCAAATAACAATTAAAAAAACTTTTCAAAATCATAACCAACCACACCAAAATTCACATGATCAAAGTAGCAACAAACCAATAAAATCAATCTAAGCAGCAATGTAAAACAGCAAATGAAAATAAATGAAAAGAGCAGCAACATAGCATCTCATTATTCTTTCAGTCTTTGGTGAATAAAACCACTTTATTCTGGTGCCAAAAACTCCAGTGAGCAGCAGGTAAACCTTTCTGGATAGGGAATTATATAAACTGGGTGCCACCATAAAAAAGGCCTTATCCCTGGTTGCCGCACCAACAACTTCTGATTTTTTTAGGGGGGAGGCACCTGAAATAGGGTCTCAAATGTCAGTCTACTAGGAGACAAAGAAAGAAGGTTGCAATCTGATGTAAAGGGCAAAAACTGCTACTAGACCCAGGGACTTGGACTTGGAGGACAAACCTTGCCCTATCTATGCCCATGAAATTTGAAGAATGTTGCTAATAGTTATATTGTCCATAGGACAAGTAGAGAATTCTAATGATAGACGACTTCCATTATCAGTGATCTTAAGAGTTCCATTGGAATCAGCCACCATAAACACACAAATGAAGCTATTTAGAATAAGAGTGTCTCATTAGTTGTTGTTGTGTCCGACTCTTCATGACCCCATGGATCAGAGCACACCTCATTAGTAGTGGGAGGCAAATTTACAAAATTTACAGAAAATTTACAAAAATTTACAGAAAAAGGCTAAGGATGCAATACTATGCATACCTAAATTTCTGAGGAATTACATAGGATTTACTTTTGAGTAGATGTGCGAAGGATTGCAGTGCAAGGGTTACTGATCTGATTTTTCTCTCTAGTGTCCCAAGAAACTAAAAAGAGATTGCTGCCTTTTTCATATTTATTGTGTAACTGTACAGGTTCTGTATAGGATTTTGACTTGGCATCTGAAACAGAGATTTTTTTTTTTTTAAGATATTGTTATAGATCTGAGGGGGAGGATCCCCCTAAACCTTAGGAATGAAGAAATATTAGGATTTTGATTACCGTAATTGGGATATGGATTAAAGTGAAGAACTGTGCCAGGCAGGGAATTCAGGAAACTCCTGGCCTGGTTTCTGCAAACCAGCCTGGCCAGGCTAGGGCCATTAAGGGAACAATAATGGGCCATTGAGGAGAGGAATCCTTTAGCCTGCAGAGTGAGATGTTAGCAAGGTACTGGGGTGTATGTTTGAGGGGACAGGAGAAGGGAGTTTGGAAGCAAGGGGTTTTCTGGGAAGAAGAAGGAGGAAGCTGAGCGGGAAGGCTGTTTGCAATCCAATGATCTGGACTCCCTCCATGCAGAATGAAGATGTAAATAGGCGAATAAACCATATTTCTTAAAGCATGACAGTCTCTGCCGTGTCTTCTACTCTCCAAAGGGACACAGACCCTGTATGTGCCTTTGACCCCATGGGCTCTTGTTGCCGCTTGGAAGAGAGACGGGCTACAGCAGCCAACCTTCAACTGTATGCCCACCCATACTCATGTACCTTCCTCTTTGACAAGGTGGATATACTTTAGAGGGCTCCCTGGCTCTACATCAAGCCTGGATGCAACTAAACCTTCAATAGGAGATAGAATGGGGGCTGTCTAGCTCTCTGTCCTGGGGCAGCAGGTTCTTGGCAGGTACTTTATGACAGATGGTCTTGAGACAAATCTCTCTCTCTTTCCATTTGCACCTCCTGGAGCAAGATGTGCTGCAGATTCTAAGCATCTTGACAATGACACGTTTACACAAGCTCTTGGAAATCTAAGCTTGATGTGAACAAAATTGGTAGCAAATGTCAGTTCAGTGCAAAACAGCAGTGCCTCTTCTGAAATTAAGCAGCATTGGGGGGTTTTCCAAGCAGTTAAATGTTCCACCTATTATAAAGCATTTAACCTCACCCTTTAAACCTGATTCTAAACCACCAGTAATCCTTTGGGTTGGGTGGTAGTGGTGAAGATAGGGAGAAAGGGTCAGTGAGTGGAAGAAAATAGAGATGTTGTATGTTTGGAGCAGGGTAGGCTGTATGCCTGGCCTGAGCCCCTTCCAATTCTTGGATCCAACAGGGACTCAATTGCTGGAATGGCCAGACAACTTTATTGGTAATGTCCCTCTAAGTATGGGTGCTTAAGGTAACAAAGGAAGTGGCTCTGTGCCAGAGGTCAAATGTGTGAGGCCATCTCCTTCAACTGTCTGGTAGTTAGGAAGATAAAAGCCAGAGTTATGTGTGTGTAGGCAAGAATACATGGACTGCAAAAAGATCAAACATATCCATCCTTAAAGAAATCAGCCCTGAGTGCTCACTGGAAGGGCAGATCCTGAAGTTGAGGTTCCAATACATTGGCCACCTCATGAGAAGAGAAGACTCCCTAGAAAAGACCCTGATGTTGGTAAAGATGGAGGGCACAAGGAGAAGGGGACGACAGAGGATGAGATGGTTGGACAGTATTCTCGAAGCGACTGGCATGAGTTTGGCCAAACTGCGGGAGGCAGTGGAGGATAGGGGTGGCTGGCGTGCTCTGGTCCATGGGGTCACGAAGAGTCGGACACGACTGAACGACTGAACAACAACAAGGCAAGAATATGGAAGCAAGGCAGAGCCATGCCTGATTTCAGCTGGAATCCAAGACTGTGGCTATGAGAGAAGGAGACCTTTTTGGGTGTTAATGATGTGAGCCCCTCCATCGTAGGATTAGTTGTATATATGTGTAAATAAATCATATATCATAAAGACACCACAGTCTCTGCTGTGCCTCATTTCCAAAAGGAAACACAGAACCTGGGTCAGGAACCCTGCCCTACTCAGATTTTGAGATGGCATGCAACCAGAGGGATGACTAGGGAGTAAGCAAGGTAGCCAGGGGGGAATGTGCACAATTAATGGTTGTGCAAAAGAGGACGTTTCAGCAGGCATAACTTGCATGGCAAGGAGACACAAGCTTTGTGTCTCTGTTTAGAGAGACAGCCATGAGCAAAAGTCTATAAAGAGAGGGTGTGAGTAACAACCTAAAAAAGGACACTTCTGTTTTGCCTTCCTCTTCCTTACAATGTGTAAGGAAGGATCACCTTTGGGTGATCACGTGTCCTCCTTTATAGAGGATGCCCCACCATTTGAAGGATGACCTTCTGTTTGAAGTACTGTCCTGTGAGTCCAAGTCTAGTTTAAAGTTAGAAAACCAGAAGAAGAACTGAGAGTGAGCAGAGACCCTGAAGTTGCAAATAAACACTGGGCAGCAGGCTGAGCAGGAACACAGGTCTCAGTCTTCCCACTAGGATGAGATGTGTTTCTATTTAAATTACAGCAATCATTTATGTTCTAATTGTTATGTTGTCTTAATGGGATTGTTTATTGTATGTTTTAATTGTGGGTGTTAATTTTAATGTTTTGACAAAATTGCTTTATTGTGTACTTTAATTATATGTGGACATATTTTTTATCATTGGTTTTATATGGGTAAACCACTTAGAAAACATTTTGGCAAGTGCTATGTAAATTACTAAATATTAATTATGATTACAATTGGCATCTATCATATAAATTGATATATGCAAATGTTATGCACATCTGTGCCCTCCTTTTTTGGCAACGTTGAAGTGGCTACCTTACATCCTTTGCATTTGGGCTCTGTTCTGTTTCTCCAAGCCCTTTCCAAGTGGTCCACAAGCTGAATGTTCTTCAGAAGTTCGCCTTCAGACAAACAAACAAATGATAAGTATATCTGTTGCTTGTAATCATGTAGGTACCCTCCAGGCAGTGTGCCACTGAATACCAGCTGCCGAGAAGCAACAGGAGAAGACAACAGTCTCTATGTCCTGTTTTGGTCCTCTCAGAGGCAACTGGTTGAGCATTTTGGGGGAATCCCTGTGTCACTCCTTAAAGGACTACAAAAGGTATAGAGATCAAAGCATTTCCTATTAATTACTAAGCCAAATATAGGGCCAATTATGTTAAATGAAATCACACTTTGGGACGATGTTATCAGTAAAGGAAGAGAAGCAATACTCAACAATGTTTACATACATAGAGTAGTATTCAACTAAATCTTACTGGCTATTTAAATAAATTGGTCTAGCTTAGTCGTGTTCACTGATTTCAGTAGTTCTACTCTGATCAGAACTTTGTAAACCAACTAAAATTAGTACTCTGATTTCAGTAGTTCTACTCTGATCAGAACTTAGTAAACCAACCAAAATTAGTGAACATAACTAAGTTAGGTCCGTTCATTTCAGTAGTGACTAAATTTAGCTGAATACCACCCATACAAAATAATTATTCTTGCAGAAACTGCTCAAGAAGGATGAAAGGGAGATCAAATGAATCAAAGAGAATTGTGAGTTAAAGCAATTTGTACGTGTTGTATACATTTACTTGGAATGTGAATGCCACTTGTAGCGTCTCTGACATCAAATGAATAATAATAATAATAATAATAATAATAATAATAATAATAATAATACAGGGATCATGTAGCAATCTGCCTGGAGTCACTCACATCATGCAGTGATAAAGGATGCAAACGAAGTGTGTCTCAGCCCTCATTAACTACAAGCATAATACATTAGTCAGAGTAACCAACAGGAGGGACATAACTCAGATTTATGGCTTGCATTTCTACAGCCAAATTGCAGTCATATTTCAAGCCACACAGGGCAGGTCCGATTGGCAGTTGGATGGGAGACATGGAAGGAAAGTCACGAGTATTTCAGGAAACGATGGCAGGGGATGATTCAGCTGCTGATACACTCCATGCTGCGTCACTTTTGGACACATTTCCAGATCTGGGGCCAAGACAGCTATGCCACAAACAGATGGCTAGGGGCATTTATTGAAACCAGGGGAATGAATAACAAACCTTCACCTTTATAGTATCAGGTCACAATGGTGCTGTTTTTGCCAGATGGGCAGTTCTCTGGGTGTCACAGACAGTTCTAGGAAGAGAAGGTCATTTACCTGTCTAACCCCTGCAATCTAAAAACACACACATGTGAAATAGATGTCAAAGAGTTATTTCCTCAGCACATGAGCACTGACTGACCTGGAGGTGTAAAGAGAAGTCAATGTGATGAAACAGACAATCCAGGTCTCTGAGTAACACAACCCAGTGTGTGGTTTTAGTCTTAACAGCGTACCTGTTATTTGTGGAAATACTCAGTGGAAGCTAAGGCCCCTCACCTACAGCCAGCCTGGGGTGGGCAAACATTCCACATATCTGGGCAGGCTTGTCTAAACCAAAACGTTTTTAGCAACTGCTGAAAAGAGTACAGTGAAGGCGCCTGCCTAAGGTCGATAAGCAGGGAGTTCCAAAATGTGGGTGCTGACATACTAAAAGATTGATTCCTTATCATTTATTTTATGGCCAGAATGGGCCAAAAGCAGCACTCCAGGCCAGTCTTATCTGGCCTTCTGGACTCTTCCAAGGCTAAGCTCAGCAGCAGCTGTGCTCCACATCCTCTTCAAGGGCTTTTGCGTGGTTGGGGTGTTTCCTTGAACTACAATTGTGCTACTTGCATAACTGGAAGGCGAGAGGAAAGTGGTGGTGTAGAAGCTTCTGGAATGCAGCACACTGTACCAAGAGTCACATTCGTCGCTCAGCTCCCTTTTTGCCTCTGCCCCCCACCCCCACTGGTACATGGCCCTGGAATGTTGAACACAAAAGGAGTGCAGCCAACGGTTTGAAAAATGCCCCCACCCCCTGGGTTCATGGCATATCCTTCTCTGGTACAAGTGCAGATAAGGGATGGTCTTTACATATTTTAATAGTAAACAAGCAAATGAGCAAATCAATGCAGAGGGCTGAGGAGGATATGATGATGCGTCCCCAGCTGCGTTGCCATTGGCTGCGGACTTCCTGTGATGTCACAAAAGTACACGGCAGATTAGTGGATATATAAAGGTGGGCCAAGGGGAAAACCAAGGCAAAAGCTTTTTTTCCTTCCAAAGAGAACACAGTGGCCCACAGTAGTGGGCATTCAGCACTGGATAATCTCCTTCCACATGGAGGCAAACTGGCAGATAGGAGACCTGCAGTGAGGCACTGTGAAGCAATGAGAAGGCAAGTTACGGTAATGGGCAGAGTGGGATCACAGCTTGAAGGCAGCTGATATCCATGGTCGGAAGCTGAGTGGTGTCTGGAGACGGCCCTGGTGAAAGCTGGCAGATGTTGGTAGGTGAAAGCTGGTTTGACACCATTTTGAGCTCCTTGAAAGAAAAAAGTGGTACATAAATGTAATAAATAAACAGTGGGAAGGTGAGGGCAGGCTTTACAGCAGCTTTAACAGCAGATATTATTGGACTGCAACTGAGATTCATCTCTGATCACTATTCATGTTCTCTGGGGCGGAAGGGAATTGGGGTTCAACATCTGGAAGGTCATAAATCCCACCCCCTCAATTTTTTACATTGCAGTTTCTTCTCAAGCAGAGAGGACTGAGGCAACAGTGCTTTTTTCCCTAAAAGAATGTTTAGGGGTACTCTCATTTTCCTACTCATATTGAAATACTGCCCCTCAATGAGGCCAAACTTAGATTCACAAAATGTTTAGGGGTATGCATACCCATGCATACCCCCAGAAAAAAAGCACTGGATGCAGATAAGTGTTTTTCGTAGTGGTCTGCTTATTTCCATATGCACAGGTACAACATTACAGGGGCACAAGGAGAAGCCCACAGGCTGCTACCACAATTATTGTGTTTGTGTGTACATGATTTGTGTTGTGCCCAGTTTCTCTCCATCTCTCTCTTTTTCG
Source organism: Lacerta agilis (assembly GCF_009819535.1). Classification (NCBI taxonomy): domain Eukaryota; kingdom Metazoa; phylum Chordata; class Lepidosauria; order Squamata; family Lacertidae; genus Lacerta; species Lacerta agilis. The sequence continues at coordinate 38,454,989 of NC_046320.1, forward strand.
CCTAGCAGAGAAATGACTGGTTTGAAGCTACAATCAAATTAAAGATAAGTCAATTGGTCTCTCAGCAGCTACACCGCATTGCCATTTGCAACACAAAATTATCTCTGGCTAGTGTATCTCTTAGAACTTTTTTGTGGTCATAAATGCCTGTTATCAAAATAAAAACTACTCACGTTTCTGTGTAATGTTTGTTTGAACTTCTGGTGCTGACTGCTATCCTTACTGCTCTGCCTCTGCATTGTTACCGTATCAGTATTGTATCTGAGCAAGCTCAGTGCAATTTTTCTGATGCCATCCAAATGTGGGGAGGGATGCAGCCTCTTTTACAACCATGGAAACTGTTAGAGAAGAAGCAGGAGGGCTATGCAGTTTGGGATGTGGAACCCCAAATGGACACAATAATTGTGTTTGATATGATATAGCATTTGTCCTCAGAAAGGTTTTCATTTATGGTAAGAGGCAGTCAGAAATGCTTATCTTTGCTTTTAGTCAGTAATTTCTATCCATCTAGAGAGAGAGATTGTGAACCATATGCTCATGAGCACTTGTTAATTTATACAAGTGTTCCAAATTAAATTAAATTACACACAGGTATTCCTTCTAGCAAGGGTCTTGAAAGCCTTTAAAGGGACCAGGCAGACAAGCTGCAAATGACAGCTTCTCTTTCTAAGCCACAATGGGCTAAAGCAGAAAAAAAATGTACATTTTGTTTCTATATACCCTGCTTTTTATCAGTCTTTATATTCAAGGTGGTTAATAACAAATATAAAACAATCGGAAAACGGAAGAGCACAAAATGAAGTTAAAATTAAATTAAGCAGACTTCAGATGAATAGCATCATCAGCCAAAAGCATCTCAATAACATTGCCAGCCGTAACTCAGATCACTGCATCAGAAGCCTTCTTAAGAAATAAACTGCGGATCATGCACTGCAAAGCAGAGACTGAGCCAGGTAGACTTCCTGTGGAAAGGCATCCCGGTCTTCTGTGCTCATCTGCTGAACTTCAGGTGGTGCAGGAGAATGAAGCAGAGTATCTGAACTGAGTTAAGTGTATGGATAAGTATATGTGGAATGAGGTTATCTTTATCTGTCTGTACATAATGATAACTAGTTGTCAGAAACCATAGCCTCTGGCACCACAGCTTTCTACTTCCACAAGACCACCTCTTTGCCTCCATGTGGAAGGAGATTGTCCAGTGCTGAATGCCACTACTGTGGGCCACTGTGTTCTCTTTGGGAAGGAAAAAAGCTTTTGCCTTGGTTTTCCCCTTGGCCCACCTTTATATATCCACTCATCTGCCGTGTACTTTTGTGACATCACAGGAAGTCTGCAGTGCTGGATTTACCACAGTGTAGATGGTTCCCCCAAGGGGGCAAACAACAATAACAACAACAACACATATGGGAGGGATTTTGTTCTCACTTAGGGCACCGTATTACCAAAGTCCACTCCTGCTCTTGAAGCCACTCTTCCCTAAACTTGTACTCTCCACATGTTTTGGACTATAGCTCCAGTCATCTCTGATGGTTGGCCATGCTGGCTGAGGCTGATGGGAGCTGGAGTCCAACAATAACTAGAGGGCACCAGCTTGGGGCCCACAGTTCTGGGCTGAACATAGTCCAGCTTCACAATGCCAGTGCTCTGGAACCATTTCTATTGATTCCTTTTAACTATCAGAACCAAACAAGTTCAATCCACTTATTTCATCATGCCTACGTCAGTCTTTCCCAAGCTGGTGCCCTTCAGATGTTGTTGAACTAGAACTCCCATCACCCCTGACCATTGCTCATGCTGGCTGATGGGAACTGTAAGTTCAAAACATCTGGAGGACACCAGCTCAGGGAAGGCTAGCTTATGTATTCACCAATCTTTAACAAATCGTGCAAATAGTGCATGGAAAATGATTGCATTTGTCAGTGAAGAGAGACATGATCATACAATGCTTTGGCAAGACTGATATAACTTGTAAGTTTACTGCCACATTAGTTTGCTTTAGTTGCACCTTTAGTATAAAAAATTGTCCCAAATCTCAGCCAGTGTTTTTTTTCTGCGGGGATGCAGCAATACGCATACCCCAAAACATTTCTTTAAGAAAAAAAGCACTGGTCTCAGCAACAAATATCTCTTAGGTGGGATAACACAAATTGATTATAAAATGTTGAGAATATGTTCAAAGGCAATGTGTAAATTGCTTTCGACAGTCCAAAATGCAAAGTTTGTGTTGTGCAGAGGTTATTATGTAAATAATAATAACAATATGTATCATTGGAGCAAAGCATGTACCAAAATGCATAATTTTTAGAATGTGGGGTGATAGGCCTGGATAGCTCTGTTGGTTAGAATGTGGTGCTGATGGTGCCAAGGTTGCAGGTTTGATCCCCGTATGGGGCAGCTGCATATTCCTGCACTGCAGGGGGTTGGACTAGATGATCCTCAGGGTCCCTTCCACCTCTACAGTTCTATGATTCTATGGTTTCACGTGTCAGACTGGGACTTGGGGTGGGTAGATCCATTTTCAAATCCCCATGAAGCTCACTGGTGACCTTGAACCAGTTACTATCTTGCAGCATTGGTTTGAAGATAAAATAGGGGATGGGGTGCTATGCAAACTGTCCTGGTATCCTTGGAGGAAGGGCAGGAAATCAACGAATGAATAAAAAAACCCAACAGTTTTTACACAGCACTTTGAAAGACTAAATAATTTCACAAGCATTATCTCAGTTTTATTTATAAGAACCTTGCAAGGTCAGTGTTATTATCTCCATGAGGTTGAGTATGAGATATATTGTGGAGCTTAAAGCAACCTTGTGGATTTCATAGTAGAGATAAGACCTGTATGTCGGTAGGGACATTCCAACTATCATGTAGTCTTTCCACACTGTCAGCTCCTTTTTTCCTTTGTTCTTTAATTCCTACATTTACACAAATGTGGAAAAGAAGTATTGTGAAAGAAAGTGATTTAACGGTGATTTAATCTTATGCATGTCTGCTTAGAAGCAAGTTCAATTTCATTTAATTATTCCCACATAAGTAGGTCTAAAAAGAGCAGCTAATTCATTTTGAATAGGTAATTCATGATGCTGTTACCTCTCCTGAATCTTTACAAAGGATAGAAATATATGGAGCTCAATACGCAAGTTAAGCTGCCACACAAATGGCACACACACACACACACCCTAACAGTTGATTAAACACTCCCTTCTCAATTTCAAAAACAATTTGCCATGTGGAATTTTGGGGTGCTGTTGGAGAAGAACAAATCTGGAGCCCTTTTGAGTCTGTGAAAATAGTTTGTGCTTTGGAGTGTGTGTGTGTGTGTGTGTGTGTGTCCCATATAGAAAGTGTTTCTTTTGGTGACCTGTGTACAGTGTAGTCAAAGGACAAGATTCCCAGCAGACCAGGGATAGGAACCAGCATGGGTAAAAATTTCCAGAGAGATACCCCTGGTAGTCTCTTACAGCAAAATAAAGAGTCTTGTAGCACTTTAAAGACTAACTGATTTATTATGGCATAAGGTTTTGTGAAGCCCACTTCATCAGATGCATGAAGTGAAATCTTAGTTGGCAGGTACATAGAGGTGGAAATTGTATAGTGAAAGCTGAATGGCAATGAGATGCAAAAATGTACAATCAGTACATTCGTTCCTTGGACGTCTCTGAAAATTGAGTTGAAGTGCCAGAAGCAAGAGTTAATTGAATTAATTGATAAGCACAACATTGTCTCACAACTTCCCAGAAACGCAAGCTGACAACTGAATTTAAGATAAAACTGACTCACACTCCTGCACTGGCTTCCCCTACCTAAAGTTGTTATCACTGGTATTATCTGAAAAAATGGTCGGCCCTACCATTTAATTTATTATTGTTGTATCTAACTACCAAGGAGGAAGAGAGGTATTTCAAAGCTTTTGTGCCTCAGGTTCAAACTGCACCTTGAATTGTGAGGAAGGCATTATTTGCTGCTTTGCCTCAGGCAGCAAAATATCTTGGGCAGATTCTGAGGGATGCTCCAAAGGCTACCACTTTTCTGCAAACTTGCTGTGGATCAACTGCATATTTTCTGTAATGGCTGAACAGTATTCATGCATCTCAAAAATGCAGCAAACATAATAGGCTATGTGCCTCTTTCAGCCATATTTATGATGTATTTTCAGACTCCAAAATGCTCTTCAAATGTTACCAAAAAATTGCAAGTGGCTCATGGTGGAAATGTGTGCATCATAAGTAAAAACACAAAGAACAGGGCCTTTTCTGTGGGAGCACCAACACAGTGGAAGTTAGTTATTCAGTCTCTATCACTGCTCGCCTTTTGGCAAACAGCTATGGTATATTTTCTAGGAGCATTTTTTAGATATGATATTTTACTACAGATATATTACAGGTGGCTTTTAGTATTTTTTTTAATTGATAATTTGAATTATTGTTGGGATTTTTAAAAAATGTATTTGCCTCCTAAACAGGACTAACAGGACTTGCACTAGTTTGTGGCAATCTTGGGTGCCTCCTGGGCCCCCAGAGCCTCACTAGAGGCTACAGCTACCCTGATGCATGCCCTCTTTAACTTGGAGATTCTGGACCCTCTGTGCTGCATGGCTTGGAGCCACCATACTTGTTTCCCATAATGCCCCAAGGTGATTGTGCATGGGGGAAGGGCAATGTAGGAAATCAAAATAGTGGCTTCAATGAAGTTGGTTGCTTCCAGCACTGGTATAGTTCCTCCACCCTCACTTCTCACAAAAATCAGTAGCATCTCATGCAAATAAATCTCACAGTGCAATTCAAACCCAAGATCCATCAGGGTGAGAGAGTTTAGATATGGGCTTTCTCAGCTAGGCCTGCGACAGCTTACATCCCTCACCCTGGCCTGGGTCGGGTGCAGCTAGTGGAACTCAAGCCAATGGAACTTACCGGTATACTGCTCTGAGTCCCACCCCTCACCCAAATGGTGTTCCTGGGGCATGATGGGCCAAGAAGAGACTCATACGTATTCCAAAACCTGCTCAGCTCGGTCCTGTGATGTAGGGCCCAGTGCTCAGGACAAGGGCCCACACACACCTGCCGGTTCAGCTGGCAACTGCTCTTCCTATAGGCTTCTGAACAGAATTCAGAATAGGCAAATGATGCCAACCTAAGTTACGCTGGCTTCTTATAGTTCAGATTGTTCTGTTAGTTAGTAGTAGCAGTAGTGGATGACAACATTAATATTAAGACATTATTACTATTAAGTTTTCCTGCGTGCGCCACATTGAAATTAATGGAAGTTGAGTAAGAGCACTACCATGCAATCATTTTAATGGCACTTGCTGTTGAACTGTGTCATTTATTTTAGACAAGGAAGGAAGCATCTGAACATTATGTTTATGCTGATTGCAGCCATTTAATTTCAGTATCTGCAGCTGTGCAGTTACCAGGGAATTCTCCGCCATGTGTTTTTCCCACATCTGTCTGCCAAATCAGAGATACAAGTGATAAAAATGGAGTACCTTGAGGCATTTCATGGATCTGAGACACTCCCTGAAACATTGGACCAAACAGATGCAAAAGAACACAATTAGCATAGCCTCATCTTTGACAGTTATAAAATTGTTTGGGCTTGGTTTGGAAGAAGAAGAAGAAGAAGAAGAAGAAGAAGAAGAAGAAGAAGAAGAAGAAGAAGAAGAAGAAGAAGAAGAAGAAGAAAAGTTTTTGCCTATTAGCATGTAGGGTGGAAAACAATACAATATTGTATCCAAAGCTACAGCATATGAGACAATACATTTGGCATATGGTTTTGAAACATTATACACCAGGGATAAGCAAAACTGAGTAAATGCTTGTTTTTAATTGCATTACAGTACCATGTTCAAGCAAAGCCCTAGTGGAATGGAAACTGAGGTTAGAGTAGATAGGCAGGACATTTTCGCAGATGTTCCTCAAACTCATGGTTTGAGACTGCCTTCACTATTTCCTCCTAAGTAATTTCAGCAACAAATAATCTTTAACCATGCAACTTCCTAGTAACAACAAATCACATAAACTGAGAGTTTAGTCCTATTGAACTCAGTGGACCTTACTTCTTCCCTTCCACCCAAATAGTTTTATTGATTTTGCAATAATATGCATTAACTGAAGACAATAACATCCATACAATCTAAATGTCGTCGTCCCCTTCCACCAGACGGCTGGTATTATAATTCATATTCTATTTATGATTTATCATTTCTTTATGTATTAAATTTGTAAGTTGCCCTATACTCATAGATCTCAGGGTAGTTGACGTCATGAAATCACAATATTAAAAAAAAACCCAGTCTTCACTTGTGTTTGTTTCTTAGAAAAAACGGGCAACTGAGGGGTGAAATCAATTTGTTCCCAGACTGTCTTTGAGATCTCCACATGTGCTACCCCCTGAGAGGTCTGCACCACTGGGCAGGCCCAACACATTTGGTAGTGCCTTCCCTTATGATCACACCCTCTCCAACATGTAGGAGATAATCCAGGGGTCATATGGGACATTTGCACCAGCGTTCTGCATCATCTATAAACAACCTTGCTAGAGCTGTCCTTAGTATATGCCAATACTGACTTGTAAAGTTTGGTTGTCCATAGCTGTGTGCAGTTGCATTCACATATGTTAGTCCCAACACTAGTTTCCCATAAGTGAAACTTGCTTTTCAGTAAACGAGTGTAAGATCAGGCTGTTTGGTTCCATACTGATATGGGATGAATGCATTTATTGACAGTGGGAGTGGCCTAGGCCTTCAGAAATGTATATAAGCAGTTGCTTTGCCCCTGTTGTCCAGTTCTGTTAGTTCAGTGAAAGTTCTTGCTGTTATCACTGTGTCTTGCTTCGTGGGAAGCCGCCTACACTTCACTGGTCCAAAGAATCAGAGTTGTGCACTGGGGCACACTATCTGCTGTGAGCTATTTCCTTCATCTCCAGTAGCAACTCATAGCCCCTAACTTTTGTATGCCATGTGAAATAACTCTCCTTCTCAAGAGCGATTTTGTCTTAGGCAGGGATGCCTGAAATTATCTTTCTGTATGTTGACATTACCTCCTTGCTCACCACTGCACAAAGTGATGGTACTAACTGCTGCTGTTCTATTACTGGTTAATCCTAGACTTGGGTCCTTAGTGTGGTGCCTGTGAACAACAACTGCACCAGGAACGGACTTTAGTTATTCAGATTTCAGTGTTGCCATGTGTGAGGCCAAAGTTTGATAACCCCTTCCTTCCATTCTGCTTAATTCACTATGTCATAGTTGTGATGCCCTGCAGCACTCCCTAGGCTCAGCGCCCAGTGTAGTGAAACTGGTCAGACTGTCCTAAATCTGCCTCTGAACTATACTCGCAGACATTCCCCTTTGGGGTCACCCAAAGCCTCCTGTTCCTCCCAATTTTATTGAATTTGAAGGTTTGGGAGAGCTGCACGCTTCCCCCCTGTATTTTATTTGTTTACTTGTTTTTTGAGGTACAGGTATTTTGGCTGCTCTTTAACTGGGGGTTGAGCATTGCCATTTTTTATTCTGTGAAATGGGTATTTTGTGGTTCCCACAACATTTTTTTTAGATTTTAAAACGTGTCCCTGTGTGGTGTAGTGGTTAAGAGTGGTGGACTCGTAATCTGGTGAACCGGGTTCGCGTTCCTGCTCCTCCACATGCAGCTGCTGGGTGACCTTGGGCTAGTCTGAGAGACTTCTTTGAAGTCTCTCAGCCTCACTCACCTCACTGAGTGTTTGTTGTGGGGGAGGAAGGGAAAGGAGATTGTTAGCTGCTTTGAGACTTCTTACGATAGTGATAAAGCAGGATATCAAATCCAAAACTCTTCACTCTCTTCTCTTCAATAAAAGTTGGGGGGCCCTGACCTAGGCCAAAACCACAAAGTAAATAGCATTGTACCTCAAAATTTGGAAGACCAGCACTACACCAACACTTACCAGTTCACTGTGGAATTGGATCCTCAGGCATGGCTGAGCCATTCAAAAGGAATCAATGGAACAAAACAAATATTTGAACAGGTGCAAAGTAGTTTTGCATGCCATAGATACTTTGCAGCTCAAACCTCACAGCACAAGTTAAAAATAAGGTATATTGTGAATTGGTAGTGGTTGTTCTGTATAGAGTTTTAGAATAATTTTCTGGAAACGCCTCAATGATATTCTAGAACACATATTTATTTGCCATTTCCTTGTTTCCATCACACTCTGGAATGACCCAGATAGAACATTAATTTCCCATATTTCTTTAAATAGCTCAGGCATTTTCCATGCATCTTCTCTCTTTTCCCCCAGCTCATCTCAAAACAAGGCACAATGTATTATTCCAGTCTATATTAACTGGAAAGGCTCATGGAACTGGCCTTAAATTCATGCTCTGCCAGTCTGAACTAGGGTTGTTGTTAGGGAAAACATTAAGAACCCCATGTACTCTCTGAAAGGTAGTTCACTTGCGCCTTCAAATGAAGGACTTTCTTCTCTAAAGTAAGGACCATGCCATCTCAAATGCTTTGATATAGGCAGCTCCAATATCATGTCAGACATTGGTCCTTCTAGCTTAGTACTGCCTGCACTGGCTGATAGCAGCTCTCCAAGGTTTCAGACAGGAGTCTTCTGTAGCCCTTCCTCAAGATGCCAGGGATTGAACCTGTGAACTTTTGCAAGCAAAGCACGTGTTCAACTATTGACTAAAGGCTCTTGGAGAAAGGGCAGAATATTATTTACCCTGTTCTTCCACATGAAATCAATAGGTGAGGTGAACCCAACATTTAGGTGTCATCAATATGTGAATACCCAACTCTCCTTTTGACATCCCACGGAGGCAATGGTACCAAATCAGTATCTGAGATCAGTAAAGAGCGAAATGTGGGTGGACACAGTTAAGCTTAATCCAGACAAGATGGAATTGCTGGTGGCTGGCAGAAGAGTTGTTTTAGATTTAGTTGTTTAATTTGGTTCGGATGAGGCTGTACTCCCCATAAAGAATTAGAGTCACAGTTTGGGGGTGCCCATAGATTTTCTGGATGATTTTTTCTGGCGGTGACACTGACCAGTTTCCTTTTCCAGGTTAGTTACTCTGCCAGCTGCACCTGCTCTTGGAGATGTCTAATCAAACATGCCTTGGTAATGTCCAGATTAGACAACTGTAAACGTAATCTACATAGGGCTATATTTGAAGAGTATTCAGAAACTTCTACTGGTCTGAAATGAAGCAGTGAGGGTCACAATTTGCCTCCAGGACCTATTTAAATGAAGTTCTAGAGATGGCCTTTAAAATGCTGAATGGCCCAAGCCATTTGAAGGATTACTTCTTTCAATAAGAGCCAACCTGAGCATTTGTATTGATTGGTTTTTGAGAGTGCCATCTCTCAAAATTCCTTTCCCCAGGAGTCATACTTTCCTTTCTCTGTTTTGGTCCTCTAACACAGGGAATATGTGGCCTTTGAAATGTTGTTGGACTCCAGCTCCCATCAGCCTCAGCTAGCATGATCAATGGCAAAGGATGATAGGAGTAATAGCAACATCTGGAGAGCTGTACATTCCCCACCTCCTAAGAAACCTTCTTATTTTGGTGGGTACTTGGAAATATGAGACTGTTGCTTCTCTTGCATATTTAGTTTGGTTTCTGCAATTCACCATTTTATGTTATTTCTCTGCTTTTTGTTTTAATTATATTCATTCATTTTTAATTCTTTAATTTTCTCATTTTACGACTCATGAGATGATAGCGTTAAAAAAAAACAACCCCAAAAGAAAATTGATGTTAGAGGGGAACTGCCTATGAGAGGAAAGGCAGAATTAAAATGTGTTGAATAAATAAATAGCATGCAGGTGTGGTAATTAAATACTTAACATGTAAATTGGGGCCGGTGTGTGTTTGTGTATGCCAGGAACTTCCATTATGGCCCCTTAGAACACAACATTCTCCTCTGCGGTCTGGCAGTATTATGTCTTCTGTGAGTGGAAATAAATAATCAGTTATCAGCCATTGCCTCAGCCTAAATACTGTCTGAATATTCCTTATCTATGGTTTCACAACAGTTACTGGAACACCAGGGGTAGGCAAGCAGCCAAGAAGGCAAAGATATGGAGGCAGCAATTGGGAATCAGGTGGACTCAAGAGGACCAAAGGTCCAGACAGACAGCCAACAAGCATTTAGCAGCTGCAGCTGTATCTCAGCTGCTCCCAGCTGAGGATTGCTCTATCAGCCAACAGGGAATTATCAGAGAGACATGCCTGGCAGGCAGGCAGCAACTGTAGAGTTCTTGTGGACAGACATCTGTGTGAAGAAAAAGGGCTCTGAGTCCCAGCAGAAATAGTGAAACCTGCTGAGAGTTATGTGCTGCTTTCTGACATTTTTAACATGGGATAGAAAAATGCCAAAGGGTTACTGAGAGACAAAAACCGTAAGGTGGCATTTATTTTAGGCTCACATCTGTGGGGTTAGGGTGCACAGCATCAGAGAACATTTATTCAAGTGTTCTGTAAAATAGTGCTGGCCGGGCTGTGAAACAGGACCACATTCAGATGTGAAGAGGTCCTAAATTATGTCAAGTTTAAGAGGCCCCATGGCATTCCTCCCCAAATGTGTATCAGGTGATTATGTAAAACTTGAACATTTGTTTCTCAGTGTTCCCCCCCTTCCTTTTCCTATTTAGAGACGCCTCATAAGCTGAGGCCCTAAACTGTAATTTACTAAGCTGCCATGAAGATAAGCTATTACAGTAGAAAGCATTTTCTAGCTCTGTGTAAAAAGCAAAATCATTTTATTTGTTCATATTACATTTATATCTCACTTTTCCTCAAGGCGTATATGGTTCTCCCCTTTTCTATTTCAGTCTCAAAACAATCCTCTGGAGTAGGTTAGTCTTAGAGATGGGCTGCTATTCACATTTTCCTCAGAGTAGATCCACTGAAATTGATGAAAATGATGATGTTCGTTCCATTCATTTCATTAGGTCTGTTCTGAGTAAATTGATTACCACGCATAGTGACTTGACCCAAGGTCAGCCAGGGAACTTCATGGTTGAGCAGGAATTAGTCTCCTAGGCCCTAGTTGAACACTCTAACCACTACACCACACTTTTTTGCATGCTGAAAAGGATATCTAAATTGCAGAGTGTACAGAAGCAAAGCTTTCCACATATTCAGCTTAACATTTGAACTGATGAGATTAAGTCGCTTGGCTTCCTAAATAGCTTACAGCACACATCTGTGTATGTCTGCTTGTTCCCAGGTGGAATGGGCAGCTTTTATTTATGGTTTTTGTTACGCCACCACTTATGATCACATTTCCCCCCTACTGCCATACCATAGAACAGTCTTGTCAGCCTGGTGCCCTTGTTCTGTCTGAACCTGGCCATTGTTGACAGAAACAGCCACAACATGACATCTCCTGGGCTAGCTTTGCATATTACCTAGAAGTACACACAGAATATGTATGAGCAACTGGCACATTCTCTGCACATGCTTCTGGGTTCAATATAGAGGGGGGAAATTGTGTGTCTACCTGCAGGTAGATTTTACCTCCTCATCATGAGCCCTCTTAGGCCTCATTTCCCCGTCCCATTAGTTCTCTCTTTGCACGAGCTAAATAAATGTATATAATGGGTAGAGTCAGCTTCCTATTTTGCTTGCAGCCTTTGGGTAAATTGCAGAGAAGCTTCAAGCGAAGGCTGGCCTTGAAACCAGGAAGGGGCTGACTGAGGGAAAGGCATATCGGAAGGACACAGAAAGTGGGGAAGCAAAGAACAGAGTATGCTGCAAGGTTACACAACAGAGGACTTCAAGTCACCAAGTAGCCAGACTTGGCAGATATGACTGTTGAAGGCATATGGCAAGTCTGCTTTTGGTTCAGAAACTAAACAGGTATTAGAGTGAAGCTATTCCTAACTTGTCCTCCTCTCTGTGTCCATTCATAATGGACAAGAGTTACAGTTTACAGGCTGCTTCTGCCTTGGCTGACATTATAATGTTCCCTCTTTCCATTGGCATATTACACTTCAGAATTTGGCCTGAGAAGCCGAGTAATTCCCTCTCCGACTTCTCGCGTTCAATGGTGCAGTTTATCTCACTGTATTCACCTCTGCCCTGGCAAATCAGTTTCCTACGCAGAATTTCCAAGATCAATATGTGATTATTCTGTTTGTCCTGGCACCTCTGATGCTGAATGACGAGAGTGGCAACCCAGCTGGGATATCTGGAACTCTGCAACAGTGGATTGTGGAGGCAAGGTCACTTGAGGTTCCAGACTGTTTTGCATTTCATCACAAAGCATTTGGGGGCCAGTGTTTACTTGTAGGCCTTCCATCAGCTGTAATTTTAGTAGTGTCATCACAAATTTGTACTGCATGCTGAATCTATCACTTCCTCTGGAATTTTTTTCTCTTTTTCCCCTGTCTGGATAGCTTGCATAAGTACCTCTCATTATGACATAAAATGCATGCTTTATATGCTGAGGATCACCAAATATGAAAATGTGTCAAGCTTGGAAATAAAGCAGAAAGAAATCCATACAGCTTGCTCTCAGGAGTTTTTGTTTAAATAGTATCCTGTCTCAAGTTTGTAGAAGGAGCTCCTTGTCTCAATCAGGCACATTCAGATATAAGACTATATACAGCATCAGGTAAAGTCTGCTATATAGATAATGGTCACATTATTCAATCCATCTTGACTGATGTCTTCCAAAAGCTTCTTAAGTAAGGTGCATTTATGCTAATTCCTTGTGGAATTATGTATTTAGATAAACATAAACAGAGCCGTCTTAAGGGGATCTGCCGCCCTGGCGCGGCTATCCCTCCGGCGCCCCCGCCATGCCGCCTCTCCGCCGCCTCCCTCCCGCGCTTGCCGCCCCTTGGGAGGGGGGATGAGGGGCGTGGCGCTGGAGCGGCGCGGGGCTCTGCGCGCCCTTCCAGCGCTTCCGGGACGGGAGGCGAGGGCGGCCGGCTCGCGCTCCCGCGCGCATCCGGATGGCGCGGCGCAGCCAGGCGGCGCGGTTGGGCAGCTTATGCTCCATCGGGTGGGCGGCCGGCTGCGCGCGAAGCGCGAGCTGACCGGCTGTGCGCGGGAGCGCGAGCCGGCCGCCCTCGCCTCCCGTCCCGGAAGCGCTGGAAGGGCGCACAGAGCTGTGCTCCTGTGCTCTGCTGGGCAGCCAGAGGGCGTGGCGTGGCCGGCCAGCTCCCTTGCTGGGAGTCAGAGGGCGCTGCCGGCAGGCGCTGCCAGCGGGGCTGGAGGACGGAGGCGCCCTCCAGGCCATTGCGCCCTGGCGCGCCGCGCCACCAGCCCCAATGGATGAGACGGCTCTGAACATAAAATACAACTTTAGATACATGAGTTCAGTGTCTGCATCCCTGTGGGGCCTTAAATAAGCAAACAACAAATGGGATCTTAATTTTATTTATGTGCCACTTCATATTCCAGCAGAAATCTCTAAGCAATTCACACATCTCAACAAAAAAAGGAATAAACATAATTAGAAATACAATACAAAAATGCCTTCAATATTTAGCAAAATTTCATGCTTCACTGTTCTAAGATGGGCACGGCAATCCTATCCTATTCACTATCATTATGTTTTTTGGGATGGGTACTCTCCTCCTTTGTGAAACTAAGTCCCCTTTCTTCTTTTACCAAAAAAACCCCGTTCAAGCTAATGGCATCATTTTAACTTTGAACTACTGTTTGGTTAAATGCTTAAGCACAAATCAAGCTCTTTTCCTTATAGAACCAAACACTAGTTGGAAAAAAAGCAGCTGGTTCAAAGGTTACAGATTCTAAAGAAAGACAATCACAGTGATTCTGTAGAGAGAAGCAGAACTGAACTCAAGAGGCAAACAACAAACAGGTGGAATCAGTTTCAAGTTCTATTTGTGTGGCCTAGCGAAGTGTCAGTTGGGTTTCTGAAGGGGATTGCCTAAAGTAGGGAAGACCAACTAACCTGATCAGCCAGCTGTCTTGTGCAAATTATTTACAAATCTAGAGAATGGGGACAGTATATGTTAATGATTGATATGTTGTTAAAGATGGTAAGGACAGATGAAACAGAGAGCTGATTACACCTATTTACTTAACAAAATGTATGTACCGCTTGATTATAAGAGAATCTCTGAGTGGCTTACAAAAGTGTAGGCTTTGGCCAAGAGAATGGCCACAAGATGAATAGTTCTACCACAGAAGCTCAGTCGGTCTCTTTTTGTAAACCGTCATGATTGGGAAACGCTTGGGAAGTACAGAAAAAGAAATTGAGTTTCTTGAAGAAAGAACAAGGCTTACCTGCAACAAAGAAACCTGTTTCATACCCAACAGCAGAAGGCTATGAAGTTGCAAGAAGGCATAAATTCATAATTCATATGCCCAGTGCTTTTTTCTGGGGGGATGCATACCCCTAAACATATTGTGAATCAAAGTTTGGCCTCATTGAGGGGCAGTATTTCAATATGAGTAGGAAAATGAGAGTACCCCTAAACTTTTTTTTTTAAAGAAAAAAGCATTGCATAGGCTTATACAAAACCTGCTGTTAGGTTTATTTTCATTAAAGTAAAAATTTCATACATAAACAAAGTCGATATCACTCACTCACCCCTCACCCATTAAATAGATTATAGCAGACTCCCATACCATCCAACATTTCTCCAGTGAAAATAGGGACATCCCATTCCATAACGATAATTTTACTATTTATACCCCACACCTTTTACTGGGTTGCCCCAACCACTCTGGGCAGCTTTCAACATATAAAAAACATAATAAAACATTAAACTTTTTTTTTTTAAAAAAAAAAAACTGCCCTATACAGAATTGCCTTCAGACAGGAGTCAAATGACTCCATACCCTCCAACATTTCTCCAGTAAAAATAGGGACGTCTTAAGGAAAAGCGGGACATTTCTGGATCAAATCAGAAACTACGACTGGTTCTCTAAATCAGGGATGTCCCTGGAAAATAGAGACACTTGGGTGGAATCTACACACATATAAAAAGCATTCTGAAAATGCTTTTTTTAAAAAAGCATTTTAAAAATTGAATTTTACATAAGGCTCACTATCGCGATCTAGTGTCACATATTACACTTAAGACACACTTAAAACATTTTATTTGCAGCTGAATAGCTGAGTCCTTGGAGGATCTGGACTCCAGAATGGCTGGATATTTTTTATTGCATATTTGAGCTCACCGCTGTTTACTGCTGAATTGGAACAAATGTCAATTTGCAAAACAAACAAACAAACAAACACTGATTTACATTTGTTCCAATTCCGCAGTAAACATCAGGTTTTCCCAGGGAAGCGATGGGTCAGAAGAAAAACATATTGGACCCGAGACTAGAAATCACAGAACAAACAGAAATGTGGGTGAGCCCTTAGTTTGGCTTACCTTTAGGCCTGGGTGTTCAAGGTTAAATGATGGCCTACAATGAATCACACTCTGATGCAATGTGTTAGGATCCTCATATCATCTGTGGGAGGCCTACCTTCTTCTTCCATTAGAATTTCATCCCTCATTCGACGCATATATAAGGAACATGTTTCAGCCAACCACATACTGACAAGCTGTGGTGAGCATGTTATGGAAATATTTCCGTAACAAGCAGAACCATGTAAAATGGTTGTAGTATGATTCTGCTACTAAATCTGCTTGGGTTTTTTAATTTTTTCAATGGTATCAAAATGTACAGACACTGTGCATTATTGTGAACTACAGCAGGACTGCTCTAGCCAACTTGTGTCAGCAGGGGGGACATTTCAACCTCATAGGACACTCTAACTGCTGCTGGTCTCTAATTTTTTTTTGGGGGGGGAGGCATTTCAAAGGGAAACTCCAGCATGAAACCTCTGCATTACAATATTTCAGGAAATTCAATCTGTCACCTGTGTCTTGAATTAAGATTGCAGTTTTTATACCTTTACATGCACTAATCGGTTTACTGGTATCAAGATGTTTGTCTTATCAAGAAAGTGCCTTGTTCATGGCCACTTATTCTGTTTTGATGTAGTTGTCTCTGTGTTCTTTAATCACTACATTTCCCTTTGACCTTGGTCTTCTCCATTCTATTCCTCCTTCTGCCATGCTTATATATATCTGCTAGTTTAGGATTATACTTCATGCCTGGGAAGAAGTGGGCAGTCCTTCATAAAACCTTTACACCATAATAAATGTGTTAGTCTTTTGAACATGGCTACTTATCTGAAACTGACTTCCAAGTGAAGATACTTATAGGCCATAATCAAGGATTACTTTGTAATCTTACCCTGTATCTTACCCTTTCCAGACTCTATATTCCCTCTATTATATAATAGAGATTAAATGTGGCGGAGAAAGGGGGCTATGTTACAAGAAAATGCAATATTTTTTCATATGTTTTTCATTCTGTTTTTATATGTTCACGATAGAAGGGTTATAGTTCACTGGCCTAGCATTAAATTTGCACACAGAAGGCTGTAGGTTCAATCCGGAGCTCGAATGTTTTTGTTTGGTTGGAATGTGTCTTTGAGCTGTGATAATATCTCCTGGTTGCCTGGATAGTGAATGGAAAGATCTGTGCACAGAAACCTCTGACTTTGGGGTGGCTGGAATGTAGTCTACTGTAAAAACAACAACAACAAAAAATGGGTAAAGGACCCCTGGATGGTTAAGTCCAGTCAAAGGCAACTATGGGATTGCAGCACTCACCTCGCTTTCAGCACTCGCTGTGGCATTTGTCCACAGACAGCTTTCCGGATCGTGGCCAGCATGACTAAACTGCTTCCGGCGCAATGGAACACCATGATGGAAACTAGAGTGCACAGAAATGCCATTTACCTTCCCACCACAGTGATACCTATTTATCTACTTGCACTGGTGTGCTTTCGAACTGCTAGGTTGGCAGGAGCTGGAACAGAGCAACGGGAGCTCACCCTGCTGCGGGGATTCGAACCGCTGACCTTCTGATTGGCAAGCCCAAGAGGGTCAGTGGTTTAGACCACAGTGCCACCCACTGTATGTAGAAAGGTAACAATTCCATGACTTGCCCTGTCCACTCTCCCTCTGGCTCTGCCCATCCCTGGCATATGTCACTCAGAAGTCACCCATGAGAAAACCCTTGCTTTACATTGACTGGAAGTGGCTTTCCAGGCTTTCAGAAAGGGGTCTTTCCCAGGCCTACCTGAGGGAGTGACAGGAATTGAATCTGAGACCTTCTGCATGCAACGCGACTGCCCTGCCACTGAACTATTCCTTTATAATTGAGCGCCTCTTTATGGTTATATGCCAGCCACACAACTGCAACACTCACATCTGAACCAATCTCAGAAACCCTACTTCCAAATCCCAAGTCTTCATCCACACCATAGATTTAAAGCACATGATTTCCGCCCGAAAAGCCTGGGAGACATAATTTTCCCTTCACAGAGCTGCGCTTCCCAGCACTCTTAACAACCTACAGTCCCCAAGATTCTTAGGGGAAGCAATCCACTTCAAAGGTGCTTTAAATGTATGATGCAGATGAAGACATGAGATGAAGACATGAGATGAAGACATGAGATAGCTGGCCTCAAGATTTAAACTAGCTGTGCTGAGAATTGACCCCAAAATTGAATGTGACTTGTCAACTCTATGCCCAAAATGACACCTTAATGAAAGAATTGTTCAAGTAAAGAGGGACAAGCATGGACTAAGAGAAAGAAAACAAAGGAAGAGATCCCAAACTTCTCACTCCCAAAAACCATCCTTGTTTTTCAGCTACATTCGGGGTGGACAGGATCCATCAGAAAATGTCATCATGGGGTACACGCTGGCTTGTGCAAGAGTTTACTTTTATAGCCCTTTCTGTGGCTGAGAGAAACCATCTGAGCTCAACGTTTCACAGATTTCTGGGAAGCTAGTAAGAAGTGTGGCAATGGGCCTTGCCAAGGAGGAGGCAAATGGCTTCAGAGAAGCATTTCAAGTCGCTTCAGAATCCTTTGCTGAATCTGATTAGTTTCAACGCCTGTGTGACTGACTCCACATCAAAACCAGAAAATATGTTTCTGCTCATCTTCAAGATTGCTGCTGCTAATTTGCAACATCTGCCTCAAAAGCAAAACAAACTGAAGAGTGGAGACACTGAGCCATGTGTCTGAAAAGCTAACACAGCCATTCAAATTAACAGAAGTAAACACCAGGGCTGCAGATGTGGCATCTGCTTGAACAGCAAGATGTTTCTCATAAATGGAGTGCAAAATGGTGGCTGTGCTGTCAACAGCACAAAAATGTTAGGGTTAATGCCTTTTTTTAAAAAAGTGTTTTTCAGTGAGCATTGTTAAATATAGAATTACAAAGGGAAGGGCTGTAGCTCCGTGGTAGAACATCTGCTTTACATGCATAAGGTCCAAGGTTCAATTCCCCCGTTTCTCCATGAAGGGCTGGGAGAGACTCCTGTCTGAAACTGTGGAGAGCTGTGCCCATAAGTGTAGACCAGGGGTAGACAACATGGTGCCCTGCAGATGTTGCTGGACTACTGCTTACATCATCCTTGACAACTGGCCATGCTGGCTGGGACTGAGTTGTAGTCCAATGACATCTGGACGGCAGCACAGCTATTCTTGGTGTAGCTGATACTGAACTAGATGGACCACTGGTCTGATTTGGCGGGTACTTCCTATGTTTGTTTAGGAAATACTAATGGAACATATATGACCATGCATGTATTGTCCCAATTAAAGCAGCAATTCCCAACTGGATACAGAGGTGGACCTCTTAACATGGGGTTACTATAACTTTACCACATTGCTGGGATTTCCAAGCTGCTATGGAGGTTTCAGAGAGTCCAAGGTCTGGACCACACACCTCTGAATCTGAGGCTATGACTAAGCTCTCAAGACTCTTGCTATCCTTAAAACACACACACACACACACACACACAATAATAGGGGTCTGGAACCTCAGTCCTCATGCTTAGCAGGCAATATGAAGCCTTTGTAATTACCAGATTTAGTATTAATACTAGGAGGCGACTTACTCCTCCTGTGATTTCAGACCATTGTCTGAGATCAAAGTCATGTTGATTGCTCTCTTTCCCCTAATTCTGAGAAATCAGCTCCTTCCAAATTCTTAGCAATGTTGAATAGGGGACTCACAGCAACTAAATCCTGAATTAGTATTCGATACCCTTGCTTGACAGGTTTACTACACTCCTGTCTTTTAAGCGACCACCACTGCAGGAAAATGGTAACTTCCAGTTTTTTTCCTTTAAACACAATGGAAAACCATTTGCTTTGCAAATTAATTATTCCCCTTATTTTGTTAAAGATCAAAATTGTTGGTTACATTTTTAGATGGAGAAGTAATATAATATTCCAAATGGTGTTTCAGGGGCTGAGCCATTAACACAATGGTGGCAGATGAAGGCAGAGTTTGGTATAATCAGCTTGCTATTACTGACTGATATTTAATCCATGTTTGGAAATTGCTAAATTCTTGGCCACAACATTTTCCCCATGTTAAGTAAAGGCATTTCTTCCGGAGGAAGAATTTGCTGGTCCAGAGGCTCTAAAGTGGAGAAGGCTTTTTCTTTTATATTTTTCCTTCCTCAATATTTTTTTTTTACCTAGTTCCTTCTGTTTCAGGTTTGGTCCTGTATGCATCCTGCTGTGGCTCAGATCCAGCTTCTGTTTACTACATATCAAAATATTGGGTGAGGCCATCCACATACCTAACAAGGCCTTTCCAACACCTCTGAAACAGACAATAGGACACTTGGTGGATCTCATAAGTACTCACTACCTTTGTTCCCATAGTCACTATCCTTCTTCTTTGTTTTAGAGCCACATATATCAGTTTGGTAAGGGATTATATGAAAATTGCATTGGCAACTCTGCATGCTAAACATCAGTAGAGGAGGCTTATTAAAGAAGGTTCATATGTGATGGATTATTGAATTCACAAATGGTACATTCCTAATTCAGATTATCTACCGGTATATCTTTGCTTGTGAAAATACTCCTAATATCAGTCATGGCTTATCAGTCCAATGTACATTGGCTATTTAAATTCTGACAATTTTGAAATTTACACACACACACAAAATATTGATGTCCATTTTTTTGTGGTGCACGTTCTCTTTTTGGGCATTGGCCAACCTAGTCCAACAGGTAGCTGGAATATGTGAACTCAACTATTTGAAGTCAGAGATGGGGAACCTGTGGCCCTCCATATATTATTGCTGGACTTCAACCCCCGTCTGCCCTAACCAGCATGGCCAGTTGTCAGGGATAACCATCCCTGATCTAAAATATTTTCATGAGGCTCTATCTATCCTTTGAGGACTTCCAGATGGAAATTTTAAAGAAATGCTAAAAGATTTTTGCAGCAGAAATGTATGCATCAATGGATTCTATATGCCGTCTCCTAATGGGATATAAAATTTAGCTGGTCACATCTGGCAAGAATAATGTCACAGAAAATTGGGGGAGGGGGAAAATCAATAGATGACACAGGGAAATGGGAAAGCGACTGGCATTTTTAGCATTTACTGGTAGCTTCCTAATGATGCAAATTGCATTATCAAATCATGCCCTGGGAATAGGAAGGAAGGTTGTTCTGAGACAGAAGGATGTTTTTACTAGCCTTATGACTCCTACAAGTTTCACCCAGAAGGTTAAGATTTTCTACTCTGCCCTCAGATAGTTACCAGAAGATAAAACAGAGGTGAAGGAAGTATTTGCACAAATTTTACGGATGCCCCAAACAGAAAACACAGCCAAAGGGAGATATGATTAGACTTCCATATGAAACAGCAACTAGACTTCTTTACTATTTATATTTTGGATTTAATCACCTGGAATATTATGACTAAGCCAAATAAATATTTATTGTTCATTTTAACAAAACTGAAAAATTAATAGGAAAGCGTTTATTATTACTTTGACATTGCACTTCAAAAGTGGATACATTTTGGCATATAACCAATGTTTCCCACTGAGAGGTCTGTTTCTATATTTGTTGCTCTTTTTATACTCCATGAGGCAGGAAGGGAATTTCTACTTGTATTGCTATGAAAATCAGACAGGTGCAGGCCTATTTTACTGAACCAGAAGAGAACACTACATTCCCTGGACTTTTGGCAAGCTCATCCCATGTAGAGTTCGGCTGATGACGCTCAGACTTCTTGCTCTGCAGCATCAGTGAAGAGGAGCTCAACACGTCACTGCCACAAGGTGAACAGTAATGCATCATTTAGCATTTCCTTTCTTCCCTTCCTCTGTGTATGCTCCAGATTTTGAGGAGCTCTTGGGAAAGGACCCTGCATGCCCCCTTTTCTTCAGTAAGTCTTACTTATCACTGCCATAAACAACAGCTGCTGCTTCTCTTCCTCACCATTGCTACCTGTGTTGCCTGCTGACCATTGGGCTTGGTAGGATCAGGTAGAAAGCAGAGATACCAACAGTGGGTAGAGCCGGGCCCATTAACAGGCAGCACCAACTAAGGCCACATTTCCACCATACATTTAAAGCACTGTAGTACCACTTTAAAACACGGATGCCACTTTAAACAGTCATGGCTTCTTCCCCCCCCCCAAAAAAAAATTCTGGGAGCTGTAGTTTGTTAAGGGTCCTCATAGTCAAATCAACTCGAAGAATTACAGTTCTCAGAGGGGTTCAACAGTCAATCTCTCTTCACAGGGAACTCTTTTGGCCATGCCTGCTGGGGTTGATGAGAGCCCAAAAACACGGAACGCCACAGGTTCCCCATCCCTGATGTTGATGTCAGTGGGGGATGGACACCTGGGATCAGGGCAGCAGGCTGCAGGACAGATCCTGCAGGCCATGTTCATCTGTTAGGAGGATTCTCAATCATACCTGTGTGCAACTACTGGATCAAACCTATTCCACCTTAATCTGTCTGAACTGACACTATACACGAGTGTGATTTACTATATGTACAGTCTTACTAAAGTTTTCAATTCTGGTACAGCAGAAAACATATTTATTTTCAGACCTTCACATCTTTAGCAGGATCAGAGGGCAGGTGTAGTTCAAAAATATTTCTCAGACAAGGAATAAACATACCTCAGGGCATAAGATGGAGGCTTATATCTGAAAAAGAAGCCTTTGATGATCTGAAAAAAGCTCTTTACAAAATAGAGACTTTTATACAGGCTAACTGAAAGAAACCAGGGAAAGCAACAATATTTCTGATCTTAATATTCATGTGGTCTGACTTGGGCTCACTGATATTCAAGAGGCAAATTAACTGTGTTAAGCTATGATATCTATGCAAAACTAGAAACAGTATGAAAATGCACTTGCACAATGTACGTTGAAAAAGTCAATGCATTAACAAAAGTTCTCCATTATCTCAGTATATGTGCAAGAACATTGATCTTCCTTTTCTTACATCAAAAAACCCAAATGATGTCAATATAGTAAGATGTGATACATCTTTAAGGAAGCTAAATAGTAAACTGGGCAATTCAGTGAATAACGGTGATGAGAGACAAAATGGCTTGTTCCCACACAAGAATCACATCAGTAGGCTGAATTCATCATTGTGGGTTATGTTCCTGGAATGTGCAGAGAATTAATCAGCACACAAAACAGGGAAGAGAAACAATTTTGGCAGCTCTCAAAGGAAGAGGTGCCAGGCAGGGCTTGAAGAAAAGCAGTCAGCTGAAAAGAAGAAGAAAAAATAAAACAAGAAAAGCCCATTCAACGTGTTGAGACAAGTGCTCAAATGCCTCCTTTAGCAACTAGCAAGAATGTCTCCTAATTTGTAGGTCCCAGCAATTACTTGATTAAATTGTATTCAGGTGACAAAGTGGAAGACATTACTCGCTTAAGGTGAAGCAGGAAGAAGAATGTTTCAGTGCATTTAATGAGAACGGGTCAATTAAACTTTGAAGAGTGGCATCATTAGAAAAAGAGTTGAAGGGGGCAGGGAAGGTCTATGTTAGCAACAATGCTGTGTTAATGATGAACCTATGCATTATGGGACAGTCCTGTGATTATGTAGTGCACAGGAAGGCTTCTGGGCTGTATCTGTAAAAGCAGTTTTGCCAAAATCTTGTCCCTGAAACCATCCTGAACACTGGGAGCTGGATACTAGAAGCAAGAAGCAAGGACGGATGCCATGCAAGGAGCTCAGCAGTTGGAAGCCAGCTTTGTAGCTTAGCAACTAAAGCTGGAAGGGAGCTGGGAGCTTCTCAAAAAAGTGGGTGAGAGGGGCAGAAGGGGCACGCAAGATGAGAAAAAACAAGTTTAGATGACAAGGGGGAAGTCGGGAGCAAAAGTATTAGAAAAGGGTGTACGGTGAAAATACAACCAAACCGTGCGCCAAGGTCAGGGCTGGATTTAGGTTTGATGAGGCCCTCCTAAGCTACTGAAGGTAATGGGGCCCTTTATATGCCCAGCTGTCCTTTGTCAACAACAAATTGTCGCTGTT
Source organism: Lacerta agilis (assembly GCF_009819535.1). Taxonomy (NCBI): domain Eukaryota; kingdom Metazoa; phylum Chordata; class Lepidosauria; order Squamata; family Lacertidae; genus Lacerta; species Lacerta agilis. Next base: position 38,478,362 of record NC_046320.1, read on the forward strand.
TTTTGTGTTGAATATATGCTACATGGTAATTTATGGACCTAATAGGTATCTAAAGCCGTTTGCACATAACAAAATCTGTACTTTATCAAAGTAAAATTGTTGAACTGAAATACAATTAAGAAGTATATTAATAGTGAAATAATTATTAAGCTGTAGGTTTTATTTTATTTGTTTTTTATCTTATGTTTTGGAAACGTACATCCAGTTTTTCCCCCCCTTAAGTTTTTTTTTGGGGGGGTCCCAAGAGAGTGGGGCCCTAAGTTATAGCTTATTTAGCTTATATGTAAATCCGGCACTGGCCAGGGTCCAAAGCAGGGAGTGATTTAGTTGTCCTGTGGCATGGGCTTACTGAATACTTTTGCCAGCATAAAGCAGAGGTGGGCAGCTATGGCATTGTAGACCATCTTATGGAGGGCCACAGGGCCCCCACCCCAATTATAGAATCACACATATCACCTTAGCTTTATAATAAATAACTTGCGTTTCAAAATATCCAATACATTGGTATTGTACAGCATTCTGAGCAGATTGGAGCATGGCATCTCTCAGAGTTTTGATCATCGGAGCCAACTGGCCTCACTCCACAACTACAATGCATGCACACACGCACGTTGAACCTCTGACCCTTTTATAAATGCACAGAAGTCTGCAGCACCTGGAACAGGCCAGTAATTTATGATGCATAAGGGTGCTGGAAGCTCATGTTTTAGCGTCATCAACAAGATGGTGCTCCTATTCCCAGGCAAGCTTTTAAAAATTACATATATAATAATATTACATCTTTTACTTTAATGCAAGCTTCAGTCTTGGAGCCATTCCATAAGAGCGCATTGACATGTTTAGCCAATGAATTTGGAAATGTTACTGCATCACTCATATATAAAATCCGGTTTATTCATGGTTAGCTTTAAAGAAGGTGTGATTGTGCACTAGGCATTTCCAGAACATATATGAGGTAAATGCTCTGCTGTTTTTTTATGGAGTGTCCATCTGGAAGCTGAGCAGGGAATATATATATATATATATAAATTTCTCTCTGTCCCGAGTCTGAAATTGAAACGCAGCCTCTTGTGCCTGTCATGTGAGCTCCAGCTGAAGTGGGGGCAAAGGCATTCATCGCATTTTAGATATTCAAACTAATAATAGTTCCAAGGCTGAGTTCCGGGGAAAGAATCTGTTGTGCCTAAAAAGTGTGGCGTTCTTACAGGGAAACAGACAGACAAAAAGCTGTGATCCCTCTGGTCTCTGTATCAAGAAATATATGTCTTGTTACCTTGGGTATACATGCAATAATTTGGCCATTATAAAAGCAGTTGTTAGCTTCAGGCTGATCACACCCCATTAAATCCTTCAAATGTTCAGCAGTGTCCTGTGGCATACAGATGTGATTCCAATAATAGTAAGTGAGCTCATCCTTGGTGTAGAAGATTATTCATTAGGGAGAGAATGGTGTAACTGATATCATCATTACATCACCTTTTCCTGTGCCTTATTCTCACTGCAGCTGATAGGGAAAGCACACCTCAGTCCTAAGTTATGTCTTTTTCTGCTTTTGCAGAATATGCTAAACAAAATATGGTTTGAAAGGACGTTCTTCCTCCATTAAACCTCAGAACTGATCATCAGTGAGAAAAACACATGCAACACACTGGAAATGCCTTGCTTGTGTCCCCTTTCCTCCTTAAACATAGTTTACGGCAGGGGTCGCCAAACTTACCCGGCCTTGGGCCGGTTCCTCCAACACCAATTGTGTGGCGGGCCAGAGGGCGAGGGAGCCCGTGTGCTAGTTCCGGCGCACTTTCGGGTCGTGGAGCGCTGGAAATAGCTTGTGTGCACACACGCGTCAATTCTTTTTTTTTTTTGTGCTGAAACCCGGGAACGAACCAGGGACACACGCGTCAATTCTGGCGCACTTTCGGGTCTGCAGAGGCTGCCCGCACACACACAAACTATTTCCGGCGCTCTGTGACCCGGAAGTGCACCAGAAATGACGCTTGCACATGCGCACAAGCTATTTCTGGTGCTCCGCTGACCGGTAAGAGCAGGCGGCGGCAGCGGGCGGCGGCGGGGCGGCAGGGGTTGCCGGGGGCCGGAAAACTGAGTCCCTCGGGCCGTATCCAGCCCGCGGGCCTTAGTTTGGGGAAGCCTGGTTTACGGTATGTTTGTCAGCAACTACTTAGTAATGATTTTCAGCCATTGAAATACTCTTGTGATCCAATCACGTTACCAAGACTGGAAACACTCTTGCAAACCAGTATACTGTAATCCCATAACCAAAAATCGTTTACTGAAGCCTATTTGAACAAAGAGATTTAAGTTTCTGGAAATCTTTCAGCATATACAACCCAGTCAAGGGAATGATGAAATCAGCCATATCAGATTGCAAGCATCTTTTGCTCTCGCTAATTTCACTTCTAAAACAAAACAAGAATGTTCTGAAATAGTTGGTTAAAGTTGACTTGTGCCTTTTCTTTTATTTCAAGGACTACAAGAACACTATTCACAGCTCATCTTTATACATATTAAAAGTACCTTTAAAAAAAAAAAACACCTCTGGGCATTGCAGAGCATGTTTACTCATCATGTGCATGTCATGTGCACAGTCTAATATCCATGACAAATGCACCAAAACATAAAGACATCTCTTGTAGAAATGTTTGCTGTTCATGTTTCTGGAGGTTTGTTTGACTTTTTTTTCCTTTGTGCATCTTGAAGTGCTACTGACCTTAGGCAGCAGCTTGGACTCCAACTCAGAAGAGGACGAGGCCAGCCAATTTGTGATTAGTGTTGTGATCAGTGGCGTAAGCTGCAGAAGTGTCAAACCTGGACCCTGATGATGACACTGAGTCAAATAGCCAGGAACACGCTGCCCCCCTCAAGCCAGGTCTCCTGGAGAAAGTACCCTCTGAGCCAAATTCCCCCAAGAAACCCAACCCCTCCATAGAAGGGCCTTGTGCTCTCTTATGCGTGCTCACACCAACCACAGGCAACACACATCAGACAGGCCTGAATAGAGTGGCTAGATAACTACAAAAAAGTCATTGTCTCTCATTAGGCTCATTCATGCACACTGTTCCATCTTGCTTTGCCAATTTCGTTACCAGTGGGAGTGGGTCATACCAACTCTGATTGGATCTTTTCACCCTTTCAACAGACTTGTTTTGCTTTACATAGGCTCTACAGGGTGATAGCTCTTGCATCTGTTGGGCCTTTTGGCTTGGCTTTGCAATAACATCATCCCCCATACTGCTGCCTGTTTCAGCTGAGGATGCATTAAGCTGATGTGATGAAGAGCACTCTGCCCATGAAAGCTTATCCAGCAATAATCATGTTTGTCTTTAATATGCCACAGAACTCTTTTCCTGCAACAAATTAACGTTGGAATTTAGATCCCTTGCTATTCATTTCACACATACCCCAGGTTCTTTCTTTCTTTTAAAAAAAAGTCTCTTAAGAGTCTGCCATGGAACTGTCTCTAATTTCCTTTCAATTTTACAGTTTCCTTTTCTACATAAACTGGCTGGGCGTTGACCACAAATTACAAATGCAAGCAAACACTGCAATAAAGCATTTCCCATTTTTTCCCACTTTTGTGTATCCTAACATCCTGTTTGCTAGTATCTGCAAGGAGAATTAACATCTTTATTGAGTTCGCAATACCCTTAGCATATACGATCTTGAAAGGACTTTGGGTATGATTTCTGGAGAACCAGTAAATTTTTGTAGGCTCCTTTCTAAAGTTGTTAACACATTCCTGTCCTTGTGTTTATGAATTCCATCATAGGGGGGGGGGAGGAATGAAGTAAGAGGCAACAAGAGAGATATTTGCATGTCCAATTCTGGTTGGATTTTCCTTACCAGCTCCTATAGTCCTAATATGTGAATCTCTACAGCTTTATATCATGGCACTACATCCAAAGAGTCTGAATAACCTATTGGGATCAAAAAGGAACAAAGAATAATTCAGGAGTCTGATGCAAAGCCAGCTTTTATGCAAAAGTCAGAAATGTGTCAACCTATGAAACATGAAACATTTGGATGCCAACATGGTTCTTCCTCTTGAATAGGCCACCAGCGGGTGACTGTGGCCTGTCAGTTGCCTCTCTTAAGCTTCTGTACGAAATGGTTTTAAGACACTCATTTACAAAGGCTGTTATTATGGTCTATGAAGTCACAGAGTCCAGTCTATAAATGTGAGCTGGCATCATAAGCTAAAGTATTTGTGTTAGAACAGAAATAGAGATTGAGAGGAAGTTTAGCTATAAAGGCTTTGTCCTGAAAAGGAATTGATAGAAAGCTACTTCCTGGCCCTTTTACAGTGCCACCCCTGGTGTGAATGGGGAAAATATGACATTACACTATGTATGGGCATAGGAAGCTGCTTTATCAATGGGCTGAGTCAGGCCATTGGTCTCTATAGTATTGCTTACTTTGACTGGCAGCAGCTCTCCAGGGATTCCGACAGGGGCCTCCCACAGCCCTACTGGAGATGCCAGGGATTGAACCATGGAAAGTGGATGCTCTGCCACTGAGCTGTGACCCTTCCCCTCTGCTGATAAAAGACACTAATAAAAAAAATCCTTCCAGTAGCACCTTAGAGACCAACTAAGTTTGTTCTTGGTATGAGCTTTCGTGTGCATGCACACTGCTTCAGATACCAAAGTGTGCATGCACACGAAAGCTCATACCAAGAACAAACTTAGTTGGTCTTTAAGGTGCTACTGGAAGGATTTTTATTTTATTTATTTATTTTTGTTTCGACTACGGCAGACCAACACAGCTACCTACCTGTAAAAAGTCACTAAGATAGTAGTTGGATGATAAAAGGTTGTGGACGGTATATCCATTTATTTATTTTTTACCAAATCAAATGCTACAACACTTAAAACAAATTAGGCTATTTATCCTACAGTTACCGGTAACTATTGATATTGCCTGAGCTCTGTCTGCTGTAATGCAAAGTATCCTGAAGCTTGGGTGTGACTTGGTCTTGAATGGGCAATCAAGGCCCATCAATCTTACAAAAGGTCTTTCCTGGAAATGGAAGCAGCTCAAACTAGTTTGTCAGCTCTTGAGCAGATAGAAGGAAGGGCAACTCCCTAACTGGAAGAAGATATGGAATTAGACAGAATCTTGAGGTGTTGGTCTCATGTTGCATGGAGGCCAATAAATCTTCTTAAACTGGCTGCCTACAGGCTCAGCCATTACAAAAAGAACTATAATATCCCCCAATAATTTCTCCTTCAAAAGGCAACAGTACAATTATATATATGTTGATTCAGAAGCAATCCCCATTGAGTTCAAGAAGAATTACTCACAGGTAAAAGTGTTTGTAGCCTAAACCTCATAGAGCTGTCCCTGGAACTGCGGCAACTTTGTTATTCTTTCTGCCATTTTCAATATTAACATTCAGTAGCATCTTGAAAAGAGTTCTCCCCTTGGCCCTATGGCAACCTCTATAACAGGGATGGGGTACCTGTGGCCCAACACTCCTCATCTCTGACCATTAGCCAAACTGACTGAAACCAATGGGAGTTGGAAGCCAACAACATCTGCAGGGCCACAAGTTCCTCTGCAACTTTTTGCTAGGGCCTTGAGAGCGTCAAATTAGAGAAATGCATCTACCAACTGCCCTGAAATGCTTGACCATTTTATTCAACACACAGACTGGTCGTAACAAAGAGCTCATATAGAAGATCAGCTTACCATGTGTAGGTTCTTCCACCGTGAGGTTACTTGGTTGTTTGTATTACTACACTACACTACACTACACTACACTACACTACACAACATTAACACATCTTCTGCCTCCTATGAGTTGTGAAACTAGGGATATTTACTAAGTAGTGGGCCTTCTTCATGTAGTAGTCTGTAGTCACACATTATTTGTGCAAGATAAGCATACCTCCTTCTGATGTTACAACTCACCCCTAACTTTAACTATTTCAGAAGCTAATTTAGCAGGTTGACTTGTTTAATTCCCTCCATGCAGTGCAGTACCTAAGTCAAAAAATAGTGGAGACAGGTGTATCACAAAAGCTCACACATCCTAAAGCAACTTGTTCTCCTGGGCAACCTGCTTTGCAGTTCCTCATCCTCAGGCAATCCTGAGGCTGTCTATGTTGGCAAGCAGTGGCTCTTTTAGGCAAGGATCTTTCCCAATCCTTCTGAAGAGATATTGGGGATTGGACCTGGGACCTTTTGCAAGGAAAGCATGTGTTCTACCTCTGAGTTATGATCCTCCCCTTAAACTGCCATGGGAGGGGTTCAGTACTAGTCCTACACAGAGTAGACCCATTAATGTTAAGGAACACGACTAATTCCAATGACTCTTTGAGTAGGGCTTAGTTGAAGACCACTCTAAGTTTCTGGTCATTAAGTTATTATATGTGGGACAGTGGCTGGAATATTGGACTAGGACTTGGGAGACTAGAGTTCAAACCCTCACTGGGTGATCTTGGGCCAGTCACTGTATCTCATCATAACCTACCTCACAGGGTTGTTGTGAGGATAAAATGGGGAGAGGGGAAGTGCCATGTATCCCACTTTGAGCTCTTTGGAAGAGAGTTGGTCTGCAAACGTAATAAATAAATACCTGGATGGCAGCAGCAGCAGGCTGCTTTGTTCCCCCTTTGTTCCTGTATTTCCCTGTAGAACGCAGACAGGTTTCCCTTGCATATGCAACCTGGATGTCTTGCCCTGTAAAAGTAAGTTTTAAGACATTATACTACACTATAATCTGGACGATATGGCCTGATACAATGTTGCATTGTGGATGGATCCTACATCTGTAGCAGAGATAAACTTCAGATCCCTTTGGTATCTATGAGCCCCTGATTCCAATTAGAGAGCTGTTTGGATTAGAACGTCACACTTCCCTTTTCCCTTCTGAAGATGCACACACCGATGATCTCTGTTGAGGCTGATGCTGCTGGCTTCTTCCACTCTTTCACCTGATTAACAGTAATTAGCCACCTGCAACTGCATTGTACAGTGGTACCTCGGGTTACAGACGCTTCAGGTTACAGACGCTTCAGGTTACAGACTCCGCTAACCCAGAAATAGTACCTCGGGTTAATAACTTCGCTTCAGGATGAGAACAGAAATTGTGTGGCGGCGGCGGCAGCAGGAGGCCCCATTAGCTAAAGTGGTACCTCAAGTTAAGAGCAGCTTCAGGTTAAGAATGGACATCCAGAACAAATTAAGTTCTTAACCTGAGGTACCACTGTATTTTCCACAAACAGTTTAAACTCAGGGGAGAAAACATCCCAAATCCTTGTTTTTAAAAAGCCAGTCTGACTCCCACAATTTTTGGTACTAGCATAAAATTATCTTTTCTTGGTTGTAAGTATGACTACAAACCTACATGGATGAAAGAGGAAAGAAGGTAGTAACTATCCTGCTTTTCTTTTCTTTCTCTCTGCTTAATTTCTCTCCTTTTTCTGCAGTTTGCTTGCATGCTCTAGGCTGCATTTAGCAACTGTTAATATTCCTTAATGAAAACTGTAATTAATCTTAGTTTCCAGACATTTTGCTAGGTAAAACACTTTGTGACATAACTATTCTTTTTTATAGGTGGAAGATGCTGAACTATGAAGATAGTAGGTTGCTGAAAGCTATCCTCTTTGATGGCTTTTGGAAGATTTGAACCATTTATCTGCTATGTTCAAGATGAGGACAATGTTGTTGCCACTAGGCCACAAGTGATCTGATGCGGCTGGAACTGTTCACTATTAGTCACTATATCAAACTAGTGTCCCTTCCCTCAACGGAATTATCTTGTAATCTGCATTAAAAAATAAAGGGGTAAAAACCTCCATCTAGTTTAGTGGTGCCTAAATTAACATCACTATGCAGATCTCCCTGGCTGTTCAATAAAAAATAAGTAATGAAGCAAACATTTATTGATGACATGACTTTCTTTCTTCAATAAAGTCCTGTGAAACCTACCCTGGACGTGGGAAATAATTTTGTTTCTAGTAGAAATATTGCATTGTGCACTTAAGTCCACAAAAACTTATGCTGTAATAAGATGGACTTTTTGTTGTTATTAAACATTCAAAGTCTTTAAAACTCAGTGTCCTTAACTACTCATCCCCTCCAAATAATAATCTTCAAATAATTCATTGTCTAATAGTACCAATACAGAAACCATTCTATTTATTTGGTAATTTATTTGGCAGAGCTTTCCAAACTTTTCATGTTGGTGACACACTTTTTAGACATGCATCATTTCGTGACACAGTAATTCAGCTTTACTAGCAAATCAGAGGTTAAACTAACCCCTTTCCAGCTCTGGGAGGAGCGTGGGGAGTATTCGCGCTATACACACTTATCTGGAAGAAAGCCCCACTAAACTCAGTTGGGTTTACCTCTGGGAAAACATACACAGGCTTGTCTGTTAAGAGCAGGAATACACTGACCACCTCTTTCAGACACCATTCTGTTCTCCAGTTTGTAAACTGGCATTAGGAACTAGGAGGCAATGGACTTCTACAATGGTTTAGAGCAGTGGTTCCTAAAACAGACCATTTGCAAGAGTCATTGCCAGCTGAATCATCTCTATTTGCTTACAAAATATCCTTAGAAAGAAGCAGAGTTGAATGAATGGAACAAATGTCAAAATAGTTGTTTTAAAATGGCAAGTCTCTAAAAACTTGTCTTATGTAGAAAAAGCAGAATAGCTATCATGTCCCATTTGGGGGATTGGAGCAAAATGCCATACAAATAAGCAAATGCCAAACTTATGCCTTCTTACTAAGTTTAGATTTGACTGCCAAAATAAAAGCCTAACATTATTTTTTTGGTTAAGAGATCAGCACCTGCCTAGGTGGTCAAATTGATTGCTTCGTAAATAATAAGAGTATATACGGTAGTTTTTAGGTTCAAATAAACTAGCACTGTCAACATTTCACATTGTTCCAAAACCTTGCAATTTGATCATTAGAATTTTTGACATACTTTTTCATAGGGCCCTATTCCTGGAATCTCATGGACCTTCTGAAGAAATATTTTGTGAGGTTGAAGGGAAGCCTTGTAATCTGTACAGTCTTGAAACAATCACAAACAAACCTTACCAAGGTCTTAGCCAAGGAAGAAGCTGGTGATTACATTGAGCTACTGATAAAACAAGAATGAGCCATGAGATTAGCAATTAACCTGTTCATTCTCATGATACTTAGCATGCTGCCTGCCATCTAATGCCTATTTAACTGTACAACTCATTTGCTTCTCAGACACCATCCTGCAAGCTATATACATTACCCCAACTCCCCCCCCCCCCGTGCCTGCTGCTCAAACCTGCCAGGTCCCAGTATGATAGAAGCCAAACAGCTTAGCTAAGTTTGGGTCAAGTCCATGGGGATAACTATGGGTCCAAGGGGCCCAAAGAGATGTGGGCAAAGGCAGGCAAGTAGATTTTGGAATGGGTAGACAAACATCAGAGGAAGGCAGTGAACTTCCAAGAGTCAAAGTTGTACTACTGCTCCCAGCAACAATCTGCCCAGAGTAAGGTTCAGTTGCAATATAAAATCTCGTTGGTTATCAAAGCCATTTGATTCAGCTGGGCTAATGTGCTGCAGTCCCCTTTCCTGCCATAATGAAAGGGGCGCTGTACAGCTGAGTCAGCCACTTCCTTTAACCCCCAAGCTGATCTGGTGGAGGAGAGAATAAGGTGCTTAAGCCCTTTTTGAGTGCTCTAGTTTCTAATTAACATACTTTCCACGACTGAGAAAGTAAAGTTAAATCTAGGCACCCCAGATCTCACTAAATTAGAAAAATTCAACTTTACCTTCTGTCCCCACCCTCATGCTGCTAATAGATGATGAGCCTCACCTATGAAACTGATCCTATTGTCTGTGTTGTGCAATTTGGTTTCCAAAGGATTTTATGTATGGGCTCTAATTGTTTAAATTTTGTTACTGCCCGTGTAATAAATTGTGTGTTGTATCCATCTAAACCATACTCGGAGTAGACCCCTTGAAATTAATGGAGCTAAGTTAGCCACGTCCATTACGTAATTTCAATACTCCTAGGACAAGCAATGGGCCCATCTTTTAAAAAAGATCTTTGTGAAAAAATGTTTAAAATTATTTACGAATAAACGGGGGAAATGGAAAGCACACTCTCATCAGAACATAATTGTTGTTGCGTATTTACACAAGTCATATCAGTGTACCTGGTGTTTTACAGAATAATATAAACAAAACACAGAGAACTCTAGAGCATGAGTTTCTTTATCTTAGGGCAATGGGTTCGAAATCACGGGCAAAAAAATATCCTTGCATTGCAGGAGGTTGGACTAGATGACTCTCACGGTCCCTTCCAACTCTAAGATTCTCTTATTCTGTCTTGAGGAACCTACAGTCTAAATTGTAATATTTTGGGGCTGTTGTCTTGTGTAGGATGCCTACAGCATTTCAGCCCTGGATGTTTTGCTAACATGTCTAAGGATTTAGTGCCATCTGGAGGCTATCACATGCTATAGAAACTATTTCCAGAGAGGTGGCTATTTACCGGTAAGCTTCTTGCAGCGATAGCAACAGAGTCCAAGCTCTCATGGAGTACAGTCCACTCCATCAGGTGAATAAAGTGTTGTTACCTGGTTGCTAGGAGGCGTGGATTGTATACAGTGGGCTGCCTGAATGTTGTGATGCTGACCATCCTAACACTGCTGGATACTGTGTCAGACTATTGATCCATCTAACAGAGTATTTTCTCCAGTGACTGTCAAGGGCCCTCCAGGGTTTCAGTTTAGTAGAGTATCTGCTTTGCATGCGGAAAATCTCAGGTTTAATCCCTGGCACCTCTGGGTGAGGCAGTGGAGGATAGGGGTGCCTGGCGTGCTCTGGTCCATGGGGTCACGAAGAGTCGTACACGACTGAACAACTGAACAACAACAACCTTTGGGTAGGTCTGAGAGAGAACCTTCGTCTGAAACCCTGAAGCTACTGCCATTCAATGTAGACAATACTGAGCTAGATGGGGCGTTGGATTCACTCGATATAAGCCAGCTCCCTGTGTCTCTCCCATTCTTACCTGGCAATGCTGAGTATTGACCTTGGGCTTACTGCTTTCAAAGCAGGTGCTCTACCTGTGAGCCTATGGACCTTCCCCTTATCCTGGTCCTATACTAGGCAAACAAACATAACACACCTTCTGTTCATCAAGTCTTAGTCATGTGTTCTTCAACTGCTGAAGGGGAACAAAAGGAACCTTAATCTTCTCTTCCTAGTTGCCTAGTAGGGAACGTACTGGTATCTCCTTGAGCCAGATACCTCAGGAAGAATGGCTGCAGCTCCCCCTGACTGGAGACCAGACAGTAAAAAGGAAAGAGAACATCCTCAGACAAGATTTGTTTAAAAAGCATTTTGCTTAATTGCAATGCAAGTATTGTGAATATTATATTTTTTTCTGTTCGCTGCAGATTTTTCATTATTCACTGAAAAGGCTAAGAATCCAAGAACACTGGGCAAGGCCTAGCTGCTCCCTATCAAATTAAAATAGCCTGTACTGTTACATATTGTCCTTTGACAGCAGTTTTCATCAGATAAAGCAACAGTTTGGGTGTGTAACATGATTCCCCCCCTCCCCATAGTTCAGTACTGTATCCTGTTTTCAGTATATTGGAAGAGTTTTTGGTCTCAGTAAAAGGTTTCATCACACTCAAAGACAGCACATTATTATCTAGCTCAGCCTTTGCTAACCTACCGGTAGGTGGAATCTAGACACATAAAAAAGTTGTGAAAATGCTTTAAAAAAATGTTTTGAAAAATATATTGAATTTGCCATGGCTCGCCATCGCTATCTAGTATCACATTTTTATAATGCACTTTACTTAAGACATTTTATTTGCAGCTGTATTGCTGAGTTCCTGGTGCCTTCTGGTTGCTTTTGGACTACAATTCCCATCAGCCCTCAGCCAGCATGTGGAAGAAAAACAACACCACCTTGGAAAGCATACAAACTTATTGTGCTATAAGCTTCTGTGGATCAAAACCTGTTTAGATACACAAAGTACTGTAACTTGGCAAATTACAAACACACACACAACAGAAAGAATAATCGTGAGTATTAACTGTTACTAAGTGAGGGCAGAAGACACATCGATGCAAAATCCATCACTATGCAAAATTTAATGCAAACAAGGTCTACAGAAGGGAGCAAAATATACAATCAAGTGTGGGTGTGATCTACTGCCAGCCATGTAATGAATGAATGGGCAAAATAAGATGAATAGTGTTTATGCACACCTAATTACTTTCTGCAGTCAGGCAGAACTGTTCCCAATCTCCAGTCCAAGTCTAATGGTTCAGCAGCTTCCGTTTAGCCGCATTGATTAAGTGGACCATAATCCATGAATGATAATAAATTATTATTCATGATAAAAACAATAATTTGTTAACTTTTAAAGGAGCCGCAAAAGTCTGTGTTGTTTTTGCTACCGGCTGGTAAGATCTCACAAGCTCTGACCTACAAAATTAGGGACTCTAAAGTGCCACCAGAAGTTCAGGTTGTTCCAAATAACCAATATGGGTCAAACAAGCAAATGTGTGTTCACTTTTGAAAAGAGAACAATATTCTCCTTAAATATTGTATCCTTGTGATATGTAAATTGAAAGCATATTGTGGATTTTTGAGTTTTATGTTGGTTGTGGTTGTTATTGCATTTGGATTTTAATTGAATGGACATTGCTTTTGTGTCGGTGGCTGAAAAAGGAGCATATTAAGCCTAGCTGCTTCTGGACAAGGTAGCTTCTAGTGCTACCCAATCATCGTTCTGCCAGATATGCTTAAGATGGCCCTGTCCATTGCAAGTGACAAGCAGAATTGCATATTGACTTTCCACACTGTTGAGTGTTGTACTTTTCCTGTGTACATCCCACTGCATTCTGTCTACACCACCTGGGCAGGATACACCCATTTTATCGTCACAACAACTCCTGAGAGGGAATTGAGGCTGAGAGCTACTGTACTTGGCCTAAGATCACCCAGTGCGCTTGGTGCTATGGGAGGGGTGTCACTTGCAACTCAGCAAACATTCCACACAGATAACTGGTGTGGGGAGTGCCATTTTAAGACCCAGCTTATTGGAGCATACTGGCTTGCTTGTGAGGCAGAGAAGTAAAGAAAAATGCAGTCATTGTATGAACAAATGTTACTCTTCAGTCACCGATTAGAGAAGGAAAGACACTCTGCACATGCTTAAGCTCCCTCTTCTCTGTCACTTCACATCCAAAGCTCATTTGCAGAAAAGGATGTTTACAACTCCCAGCAACTGTTAACTACAGTGCCCAGTTATCTGAGGGAATGAATGTGCTTTTATGGTATGGCTACCCACCTGTAACTGGAACTTTTATGGTATGGTGTGTGTGCACAGCCCATTGAATCAGTTTGCAATCTCCACCCTCGAACTGGGTTTAAAATGCAGGTCTCGTGGCTTAAACACCCAGCCTAACTTTTAGGGGGGAGGGTACTTTGTAACATTTAGCTTCAGGGAGACTTCTGGAGAGCTTGAAATCTTGCTTTATTCTTTACGGTGTTTTGTTTGGTCTTAATGAAAGTGGTGCTGCCCAGCTGTGAATTCTGAAGTTTCCAGAACCCGCGTCGCCCCCTAAGCCGGAACCAAAGAACCACTAAGGCTTGGCCATCAAGATCACACGGCTATCGCGCTGTGGCCAAGGATTCCTCCGCGGGAAAGAGCGGGCTGCTTTGCTCCTCCGCCCTCCTATAAGAGGAGTCCGCACTTCCCTCCGAGCCCCTTTGCCTCCGGGCTCCCTCCCTCCCCGCCGCTTCCTGCAGCGGCCGAACCACAACTCCCAGAAGCCCTTTGGGTGTCGGTCTGGCTCTGAAAGTGAAAACAAACTTCAGGGCTGCCCGTTTCAGGGAGGGAAAGCGCCACATGTTTCGTTTCTCTTTTGTTTCCGCTCCGGGAGCCTAGTGATGCGTAAAGGGAGCGGGCGAGAACCGCCTTCCCAAGCGGGGCAGCAGGAGGAGCGCGCAAGTTCTCCGCGCCGGGCTTGAAGCCAAGGAAACTCCGGCTGGAAGGCCGGGCAAGAAGCGGCAGCCGCTGCTGCCGCCCGGTGCATGCAGTACGCCTCGAAGGAGCCGCGCGGGCGACCTGCGAACGGGAGTCCGGTTCCCGCTGCGCCGCCAGCCGCCCTTGGAGCGAGGGGCTTTGGGTGCATCTCTCCCGCTTTCTCCTGAAGCATGTGGGGCTGAAGGGGGGGAAGCAGCGATTTCTCTGCAACCCCCGGAGCAATAAATAAACATGGAGGCGACGGCTGCTGCTGCTGCTGCAGAAGAGAAGCCAGGTGGCGAGGAGCAGAACCCCCCGGGCTCCGGCGCGGAGGCCCCGGCAGATTCCTCCATGGACGCCTGCCTGCGATCTCAGGGGTTGCACCGCAAGCGAGTGGCGAAGGACGGGTCATGTCTCTTCCGAGCCGTGGCGGAGCAGGTGAGCGCGCAAGGTCTCCCATTGCAAGCGGCTACATGGCCGGGGTGGGCAAGCGGAGGGCGCGAGGGTCGTGAGAGGCGGCTTTGTTTGGGGAGAGGATCTCTCTCCCTCTTCCCCGAGGTGCAGCTAGAATCCCCTGGGAAGGAGGACTTTGACCTGCCTGCGCGCGTCGGCTGTCTCTGGCTTCAGGCGGCGGAGAAAGCCGGGGGGAACGAGTTGGTGGAAGTTTTTTTGCGGATCTGGGCTGCGCGGTCTCCAGGGCCAAACGCGAGCGGTTAGGGGCGCAGCCGCCCAAGGAAAGAAACCGGTCCAGGAAAAAGAATCTATGCGTGGAAAGCGGAGTTGAGCGCCCTCCGCGAACTTGTTGCACCGTTGAGAGAGAGATTTGCTAGTTGCCTTTTTCTAGTTTCGAGGGAAACGATTCACTTTCCTCCCCAGCTCTTTGGTCACCTTCCGACAAGTTGTTTCGGTTGCACCTCCCATGTTTATTACATTCCAGTTTTGTAGACTGCTATTGAAATTTGCCGGTAAACGAAAGGAGACACGATATTTATCCTTCCTTTTGTATATATTTGATGGGATGCTTGTATATTATTTATATACGATAGTGGAAAAGGGGGGGGGAGAATTCAACTTCGGCCTCCTTAAGTGCGTAGCGTGAAAATGAAAATGCAAAACGCCTTGCCTCTGGTCTGCTTTATTTCTGTTGTGGCTCAGCCGACTCGTGGACCATTTATATCCAGACTGGAATATGGCATTTGGCCAGGGGGAAATGGGTGCAACGCTGTCTAGCTTACAGAGTCCAAAGCACCCCCAGGGCTGCTTTGAAATTAGGTCAGCTTCCTGTCGCTCTAATGACTCTGCACCTTCCCAAAGCTGAATGTAGGGGACTTAGCTTGTTCTTAGTAATACTTCCACTTCTAGGGGCAGGTGGGGCGGGATGGGGGTGGGGGGGTGCAGGGTTGGGCTGTATTGTCAGATTGATTTCTGATGCTTATAAATGAATCACTTCTGAGAACAGGATTTTTTTTTTTTAACAATCAAACAAACAAACCCTTATTTACGAGTTAGATTGTTGCAACAAAAAGTCTTGTGGTACCTTGAAAAGGCTGGCAATGTAATTTATAGCCTAAGCTTTTGTGAAGTCCATTTCAGCAGATGTTTTATGCCGTAACAATTTCATTAGTCCTTTTAAGGTGCCGCAAGCCTTCTGGGTTGGCTTATCAGGGTTGTCAGGGAGCAGCTGAGTATGAATTAGGAACTCCTGGTGGTTTTGAATTCATTAGGAGTCAGGTGAGTCTCTCTCTGTCTTTTTCTTCCCCTCCCCAGTATGGGAAGAAGGACAGAACTCATCCACTTCGCAGGATTGTTGTAAGGACAGCATAATATGTGTGCAGTGATTTGAAGCCTCTGAAGCACTAGATAGCCTTGTAAAATAAGCCCACAAAGAAGGCTGGCAGAGGGAAGGGAGTTTTATTTCCGTATTGGGCACCAAGGAGGGTTCTTTTTCCTCCTCTATCAGGCTGCTTTGTTTCTGTGCTGGACCATCCCTCCTGCCTAATGACTCACTTTTTTGGGGGACCAAAAAGTTACTGAGGTTCTTTGGGGAGATCGTGGGTAAACCCCCCCCCTCAAAAAGGGAACATTATAGGTGGGGGAGGCAGGCTTCTGCTGGGGGAAGCAGAACCTCAGTTAATTGAGCATTTTTAATGCTTTTCACTGGACGTGGGTGGCGCTGTGGTGTAAACCACTGAGCCTTGGGCTTGCCGGTTGCAAGATTGGCAGTTCAAATCAGGTGAGCTCCCGTTGTTCGGTCCCAGCTCAAAAGCACGTCAAAGTGCAAGTTGATAAATAGGTACCGCTCCGGCGGGAAGGTAAACGGCGTTTCCATGCACTGTTCTGGTTTTGCCACATGACCCTGCAGACAAACGTCGGCTCCCTCAGCCAGTAAAGCGAGATGAGCACCACAACCCCAGAGTCGTTTGTGACTGGACTTAACTGTCAGGGGTCCTTTACCTTTACTAATGCTTTTCAATGTTTTTTGAGGATGGGGGGGGGGTGTCAGCTATATACCACAATACAAAACCATGTAAAAAGATTGAATTGAGCAACAACGTCATGTAACATAGCTCCAGTTACAGGCAGGTAGCCGTGTTGGTCTGCCATAGTCAAAATAAAATAAAAAATTCCTTCCAGTAGCACCTTAGAGACCAACTAAGTTTGTTCTTGGTATGAGCTTTCATGCACACGAAAGCTCATACCAAGAACAAACTTAGTTGGTCTCTAAGGTGCTACTGGAAGGAATTTTTTATTTTTTATTTTGATGTAACATAGCATTCTTAAAAGATTTTTTTTTCCAGAACTCTTCTCCCCACTCTTAAAGCTGTGATCTGGGAGAAGCTATTGCTCAGCTGGACTTGACTGAGCTAGACTTGACTGAGGGTGGTGAGGCTCTCTTTTTGTGTCCTTCTTTACCCGTTCCAACTGAGGTAACTGGTAGGACACTGAGGCAGTCATAGCTGTCAAAGTGAGATGGAGCAGCAAGGTATTATAGCTACATCTCTTAAGTCGTTCAGACTGCAGGGGTGTGTTCATGTGGGAAATAACATTTTCAGTCTCTCCCTAAACTTGAGAAATAAAACCCACATAACTAAGCAAAAGCATGGGCACACTTTCACAGAGTGCCTTACCCCCCGCCCCATTTAAATTTGGGTGGTCTACTCTTCCACTTCAGACTCCACATGTGCAGATCAGGCCATAGTTTTTGCTGTATATTTGTCTTTATTTTGCCTTTACTACTAACGCAGCAGCTTTCTGACTCCTTACATCTGAGTGCATGAGCACATGCAAGTTTGAAACTCAGTAATGTGTCTGTTCATTGGTACCAGTTGATCAAACACCTTGTTTTTTTTATCTGACTCCTCTAGGTTTTCCATTCCCAGGCTCAACATCTGGACATTAGGATGGCCTGTATACACTTCCTGCGGAACAACAGAGAGCATTTTGAAGCGGTAAGCAAGCAATGTTTTCATTGTGCAGGGGGTTTTATCAGGGGCAATGCTGTTTCTCATGTCTCTGCTTTGTGGGTGTTACGCCAGGTTGGCAAAAAATTAAATAAAATGCTGGCTTGGGCTGATGAGGGTTGTAGTCCAAAATGGAGGTTGGTGTAAACAACCGTTTCCTTTCCCACTCTCCCTGGGTCTACGCTCCTTCCAACACACTCTGGCTAAGGGCAACTTTGTTTTGCTTTGATCAGATGGTTTATGGTTGCAGGACGTGGGCTGAAGACAAATGATGCAGTCATCTCTTAATGCAAGCTAAGCAGGTCTGAATATGGTCAGTGCCTGGAGGGGACGCAGCCAGGGAAACCCCCTTGTACTTTGCCTTGAGTTCCACAATGGGAAGAGATAAATGAACATAGTAAATTAAAAAGTGCTCTAAATAAATGCAGTGTGGTGTAGTGGTCAGAGTATTAGACTAGGACCTTGGAGATCAGGGTTCAAATCATTGCTCAGTCATGAAGCTCACCAGGTGATTTTTGGGCCAGTCACTGCTTCTCAGCCTAATTTACCTCACAGGGCTGTTGGGATTAAATGAGGAGGGGGAGAGCCATGCATAGTACCTTGAGCTCCTTGGAGGGAAAAGTGGGATACAAATGCAATAAGTAAAAAAAAGTAATGGAAAAAAACACACATTTGTGACAAATGACATTTGTGGAAGCTTCACTTTCTCTCACGGAAGAAGAAAATAGTCCCCAGCTTACAGGGTCCTGCTAATATCCATGGAAGAGTTAGTAGCTACTGTCCACACACACAACCCAGTTTTCCCTCTCTTCCTTTCTGGCCATCTTTCTCTGATGGCCATGTAGGAGTGGCTCACCTGGCAGGGACACAGCAATAGCCTCCTGGCAGCGAAGTCTCTGCCGCTTACTGAGAAGGGGTGCTGGTGAGGTTGGGGCTGTGTAAATGCACTTCTGGAACCCATGTCAGTGTGCTAGTGACTTCGCCACCAATTTTCCCCTTACGGTAAGTGGCAGTGCCATACCTTCCAGGGGATTCTTACTGCCACTCCCCCCCCCCCCCGAGAGAGCTGCTCCAGTGGCCTCAGGGTGACTATCCCACAGTTTTCTTTGTAGTACAGTGGTACCTCGGTTTATGAACTTAATCCGTTCCAGAAATCCGTTCTTAAACCAAAACCGTTTTAACCGAGGGATGCTTTCCCCAATGAGGCCTCCCGCCGCCGGTGCCCTTCTAACCATTCGGATACTGTTCTTAAACCGAGGTAAAGTTTGCAAACCGGGACACTACTTCCGGTTTTGCGGAGTTCATAAACCGAATCGTTCGTAAACAGGGCTGTTCGTAAACCGAGGTACCACTGTATAGGTGTGGCTTTTTGTAGATAATCTGAGTCAGCTTTTTTCCCAGGGCACTGGAACTTGTTCTGAGGGGTGTCCAAATACCATGAAACCAGCATTCCTGTCTGTACAGCTGCTGCTTGCATTAGATTGCTTGCATGCATTCTTAACGGTGTAGCTGCATTTTCTCCAGTTATTGTCGATTAATTTGTTGTTATGAACAAAGGCAATACACATGTATGTACACACATACATATTGTAGCTGTATGATGTATATCTTCCTAATGTGGCAAGAGTCAGATTCGTATCGTGAACCTGCTTACTTTGGCACACCTGCCAGAAGCTTGTCTTCTGGATGCATCTCTTAGATACTCATCAGTCCCAAGCTCAAAGCTTGGGAGCTTCCTCAAAGAGGGCCGATGGTTCCTGCATGCAGTGTGGCCTGAGTTGTCTTGGGGCTTTTCACATCTGTATTCCTGTGGAGGAGGAGGCAATGTGTGGCCTGGTGTATCCTCAGATGCTGCCAGGAAGAGTTTGCTGTGATTCCCATGGCCCTGGCAATACTTCCTGAAGCTACTTTGATAGTGGAGATGGCCACTCTGGGATGCGTCAGATCACTTTTAACATCTGTTGTGTCTTCCATGTAGATTGTGTGTTTTGCCTATGTGAACTGTTCCAGAATTTTTTTTACATTTTGAATTGAATAGTAGACTGTTTTCGTCTGTGGCTGATTAAGTGTTATGTCTAAGATGATGTTGGAGAAGAAGAATCGACATCACTTTTTATACAAAATTGCGATTGTTGCAGCCTTTATGAGTAATTTGCTGAGGGTAGGCTATTTGCTAGGCAGGACTGCATTACAGTAGGAATAGCAACAGTGATTAGAGTGTTGTTGGACTAGGGCCTGGGAGACCAGAGTTCAAATACTCACTCAGCCATGAAACTCACTGGGTAATCTTGGACCAGTCACTCGCTCTCAGCCTAACTACCTCGCAGGGTGGTTGTGAGGATAAAATAGGGCAGTGGTGTCCAAACTTTTTGCAGAGAGGGCCAGAATTGATGAAGTGAGGGGCCGTGAGGGCCAACCAAAGGGGCCAACCAAAGTTGTTGACATTTTTTTTAGGATTGAAGTTGTTGAGCTTTTTGGGGGATTTTACCCCAGGAAATAAACTGCCACAGGGGCCGGAATAAACCGACCGGCGGGCCGGATTAGATTAGGCCCCCGAAGCAGACTTTGGATATGCCTGAAATAGGGAGAAGGATAACTATGTATGCCACCTTGAGCTCCTGGGAGGAAAGGTGGGAAAGAAATGCAGTAAATAATAAATAAAAACAGTGAAAAAGTTATTGAAGGCTTTGTTTTGATATGTAGCGTTGAATTTTTACCAGGGCTCAGCTCTGTTTTTAATCCCAGCATTTAACCCTGGAACATATGAAGTTCCTCTGAGTAAGTGCAGAGTGCATTTTCCTTCCCCCTTAAATCTGAGGCTACAGCAGCAGGTGGGGAACCTATTTTTAACTTGAAGGCCTTAACTTTTTAGCAGCTGCGTGCCAATGGTTGGCAGAAAGTGTGTGGAACAATGACTGTGACCTTTAGTTCTGTATGGCAGGCTACATTCTAGCCATGCAGAAGGCAGAATTTTCTATACGCATAGGGCATGTGAACACACCTGTCTAGGGCAGCAAGAGGCATCATCACAGTTAAAGGACACTTTTCAGCTAGATAAAAGCACCCAAGGATGTTACAGACCAGGGAATCATGAAGGCTGAATCAGCAAACCTTGAGGGTTGCATTTAGTCATAGAATCATATAATTGGAAGGGACCAAAGGGTCATCTAGTCCAAACCCCTGCAGTACCAATGTGAGGCTCGAACCCCTGACCCTGAGATTAAGAGTCCCTGGGCCTCTGAGGGTCCCCGGTTCTGGAAGGGCTTTCAGATCACACAGTGGGTTTCCAGACAGAGCTGAACTTTTTCTGGAATTCTGTCGAAGCTGTTTCACCACAATGCTGCTAACAAATTCTTTTCATCGTTAATATTTCATAGTTTATAGAGGGACCATTTGAAGAATACCTGAAGAGTCTTGAAAATCCTCAGGTATGTGTTGTTGGATTAAGTATGCAGTGTGAGATGTAAAGCACACTACTTGACTGCAACTGGCTCATCTGTTTCCCCTAAATATTAATCCTGAAGTGTGCACAAGTTTTTCTTGTGTCTTGGTATTACATGTGATGTACTCTTCACAAGCCCTGCTAAAAAAATGAGTCCGCATGGGTGTTTGTGGAATTTGCAAAAGGGATAATAACATTACCCATTACCCCATATTGATGGTGGAGGAACACACGTTTTGAATCGCACAGACTTTGCTGGTCCCTGCAAGTAGGAATTCAGAAACCGTTTTGCCCTGTCCTTAGCTGGCTTTAGTAAGCTGCCAAAGATTTAAAGGCGAGGAAAGCCTCTAATAGTATCTAAATGTAGGCATTTACTGTTGAGAGTGCTATATGCATTTGGGTAAACAATGAAAGCATCAACAGTTAACAAACAACAAGAAACAGACCAGGCCTTCAATAGGCAGTAAAAAGATAACAGAGGTGTGCCACTTGCCAGATATGTAGCTTTGGTGGGTCTGAGTTGCCAACTCTGTCTGAGTCCTATGGACTGCCTAATCAAATAGGCTAGTTGCTTAAGTCAGTGTCCTGTGTGCACTGTTGGACACATGGATAACAGTTTGGGGAAGAGGGGTGCAAGCATTGGTATTGGGGGCTAATCCACCCCCAGTATTTTGCACAATATATTTCATGAAGAATGAGGTTATGTGGAAGCTGGGAATATTCCTTCCAATGGATTGAAATGACTTTTAAATTTTAATTTAATACCCCTAAATGTAATTCTGATGAGCTACAGCAAATGCACATTAGCCGAGCTACGATGAAACATTGAAAATGTTTGTTGCTAGTAACTTGATGTGTGTTCTTGAGCAACTTGGTGACTTTCCACTGAGCTTGTGGAGGAGAAGCTCTTGGTGGGCTGTGTTCTAACTTGATGTAAAAAGTATTCTTCCTCAGTGGTCGTTTTTCATTGCAATATTCCCCATCCTCCTTTGATACAGGAATGGGTTGGACAAGTGGAAATAAGTGCCCTTTCTCTTATGTACAGGTAAGAAATACTTCTACGTTTTCCTTCAATATGAATTAAAGCAAACATTTGGCTACTGTGAAGAATTATTGTTCAAGAATTTAGCAACAATTGAAGTTGCCATTTTCTTAGTGGATATATATGGTTCTGGGACTGTTTGGATGTAGATGATTGTACTGTTAATGACATTGTACTGTTAATTTCATTTTAAAGTCTGTTTTTAATTTATTCCCCCCCTTGCATATTCTTTTAGAAAAGACTTCATAATATATCAGGAACCAAATTCTGCTCCTTCACGTGTAACTGAAAATGGCTTTCCTGACAAGGTAAGAGAAGTGCTAATATTGGCAAACTTGCAGCGGAATAGTTAGGGCAGAGTTGGTGTGGCATGTTTTGCCATGTGGGAAGAATGGCATGCTACCTCTGAGCCCAAAGCAAGAGCACAGCATTATAACAATACAGTGGCATCTCGGGTTACAAACTTAATTCATTCCGGAGGTCCGTTCTTAACCTGAGGCGCGCTTTCACTCATGGGGCCTTCTGCTGCCGCCTCACGATTTCTGTTCTCATCCTGGGGCAAAGTTTGTAACCCGAGGTACTACTTCTGGTTTAGCAGAGTTTGTAACCCGAAGTGTTTGTAACCCAAGGTGTTTGTAACATGAGGTACCACTGTACATCCTTGGCTTGGGTTAAGCTTGCTTAGCTTAGGGTCTTGAAGCCAGACTAAAACATGAGAGTTGTGTTGTTAGTTTCTCCTGCATCTTGAAAATAAATATTGACAGCTTCTATGTCATATTTGAATCGGGGCTGGATGGGAAACTCCTCCCATCTGTTACTTTTCCTAGTCTTAATGCTGTTTCCCATACTGGGGAGGCATCTTACAAGTATTGTGCAGTAGCAGTGAGCATTTCCCCCCCTTCTGTTTATTTTGTTTGCTTGTTCTAAAACTTAATAACAATTGCATTCTTTAAAAAAGCAGCCCTGTGCCTATGACTGAAATCTTGGCTTGGGGTTGTCATGTTCGAGTCAGGGGAGGAGCGTTAATCCTCCTCCCCTGATATCAGAGTCCCAATCTGAATTCTCTGCCCCACCCAACAAACTTGCTATCAATATTCTAAAATTTCTTATCCTGGATTGTCTACAATGGTAAAGGGGCCCCTGACCGTTAGGTCCAGTCACGGACGACTCTGGGGTTGTGTCGCTCATCTCGCTTTATTGGCCGAGGGAGCTGGCGTACAGCTTCCGGGTCATGTGGCCAGCATGACTAAGCCGCTTCTGGTGAACCAGAGCAGTGCACGGAAATGCTGTTTACCTTCCCTCTGGAGTGGTATCTATTTATCTACTTGCTCTTTGACATGCTTTCGAACTGCTAGGTTGGCAGGAGCAGGGGCCGAGCAACGGGAGCTCACCCCGGTCAAGGGGATTCGAACCACCAACCTTTTGATCGGCAAGCCCTAGGCTCTGTGGTTTAACCCACAGTGCCACCCGTGTCCCTGGATTGTCTACATATCTGATCCTAATAAAATTCAAGTCAACACACTTCTGTTGGGTTTCTTCTACTGCTTGAGTATATCCAGGAAACATAGACAGTATTCAAGTATAGAGTCTTGAAACAGTTCTACTTGCTAAATGTTTCTTTCAAATTGCTTTGTGGAGATATTTGTTGATTTGGTTTTTTTGGTCAGTGTGTTGGTTTCTGATCATACTGTTTCAATATTATTCTTCTGCTTCCTCTTAGGTATTGCTGTGTTTCACCAGTGGAAGCCACTACGATATTGTCTATCCAGTAGAATACACGGTCAATGCTGCTCTTTGCCAGTGTAAGTACTGATATTTTGATGGTGAACCTTGGCAGACTCAGCTGAAGCTTCACGTTCCCATGTTTCTTGGAGGCAACCATTTCCATTGCTTACTTGCCTTCAAACTGCAGCATGGTTTGAAGGCACAACTTTCTGTGTCTTGTTTGGTTTGAAGGTGGCCCCCTTGTGGAAAGTAAGTAAGCTTGGGTCTGGACAGTGTCTGGATGGGAGACCACATGGGAATCCATGTATGTCACCTTGAGTTCCATGTTGGAAGCAAGGAGGAATATAAATATAATAAATAAGAGGCAGTGGAATGGACTGTCTCTTAAACTGAGAGGAGTTTTGAACATTTGATGAAAAACAAGTGTTTTCTGCCAACGGGAGGGACGCTCCAGATCAGAGCAGTTATTCTTGCATCTGGAATACAATCTGGCATTTTCGTTATGAATCTTTCTGTTGAAACCAAGAATGACCTTTTCCTGCCTAGGAACTGGAAGCTGTATAGATATGTTGAAGTTTTACCCAGAAAGTGAATTGTCGTATTTCTCCAAAAGTACACACAAACCGAAGAATAATTGTTGCCTGCTCATGCCAAATGTGGTTATCCAAATGCAGCCCTTAACTCATTAATCAGCTGAGTTTTGGCTACTTTCCCAGATTGCTTAACTCCCTTGGAGAAATCTGCAGGACACATTGGCAGCATCAATACCTCTCAAATAGTATCCTTGGTGTCTAATTTCAAAATGTAATTAAAACAATGTACAATGATGTCACATGTAGAACTGTTTAAAGTATGATTGCTTAACCCTGACAAATGCTGTTTGGTTGCCCTGATTAGCTATTCTGTATGAAATGCTGTATGAGAAGGTGTTTGGTCTCGATGTGAGTAAAATCTTAAAAGAACTCAGCCCTCCTGAAGTGACTAAGGATGCCGACGGAAACAGTGAAGCGTCTGATTCAGAGGATGGAGACATGGAGTAAGTTTACAAATTCAGTGTTAAAAAGCACAGGGAGGATCATGTGGCCTGAGATGTTTGATGCCTGATATGGGGATTTTATTTATTTATTTTTTAAATAGGGTGTTTCTAAAAAACAAAGCAAAAAATTAGTAGCAACACCTGGTTCTTCCACTATGTCCACTCACAAGGCATAAAAATTTCAAACTTTTACAGAATTTGTATTCCTTTAAAAATTACAACTGGATGCTTGCTGAATGGTTTCTTGCAAGTCTGATTTCAGCAGCCTGGTCAAACCAGAATACCTAAATTTAAAATAAATTAATCCTACTAATGCCAGCGAGTCTGGAACGGATTGTCTTGCCATATTCAATTGATGTTTGCTGCTTTCATAAGGGCAAAATATTTGACACCTTACCTGGCACCCATAGATGGCCAGGAGTTCCATCCCAGAAAGTAAGTGGGTTGGCTTTCTCTATGCTTGACTGGGACATGAGGTGGGCTTCCTTTGTCCCCAGTGCACTTGATAGAAGGCAGATTTATTTAGTAGCCTCTGTTCCCATGGTTTTAGCCTCTTAGCAGGCTAGCAAAAAAATCTATACATTAGTAATGTTTGTGAACTTATTTACAAAGCTGGGTGATAGTGTCAAAACAAAAATTCGGAGTTTGTTGTTGTTGTTGCAAAAAAAGCTTCTCTATACCTTTGCTCGTCACAGAAGTGAAATGGCTGCAACAAATAATACCAATGGATTGAAGCCACCTGAAGGCAAACAGGTATATTGCTTTGATTTTTGTTCTTTAATTTCTTTCAGTTACCTATAAAGTTCTGTGTCTGTGTAGCTGAGGATATTACCATTGGTGTTAAGGAGCTTGACTTAATTTCATCCAGGGAATGCTAGCTGGCATAAGGTGTAAGCCAGAGAAATTTCAGTGCACTGAAGCTAATGAGTGCAACACCATAGTTCACGTTGCTAAGGCTGTAGTCCTACATGAACTTAACTATTTAGTGTAGGGGTTGCCAGCACAATTATCGTGGGCGCACATGTGCCCACAGAGGTCTTTCATGGTGCCATGTAGTTTTCCTTCCCCATGAAAGTAGGCTTGAAAGAAGCATTTCTTTCCTGCAGCCGGTAGAATAGGTTTCATTGCATGAGTTGTGACCACAACAGTTTGTTCTGGTTTGCAAATGTGTCCTCAGACTCCTCCCCCCCCCAAAAAAGGTGAGTGAGCTCTGCATTAGGAAGCAAGCCTCACTGAACACCTCGCTACTTGCGTCTGAGTAAACACAGGCTTGTGCTGCAAACTGCATTTATTTTTGGTGAAATGCAAGTTCTCTGATAGTACCGTTTGTTTGCCTTTGAGGAAAAAAATAGGTCGCTCCTTTAGTCTGACGCATATTGGTTTTTCCATGTATACATTCTCTAACAATATTTCTCTAACAGTTTTCCATATTTTCACCCCTCCTCCCCTGGACTTCACTCATACTCCCATTTTGTTTTATTTCCATAGTACTCACCCTGTGTGTTATTTCCCAAAATTTTCCCAATACGTATAGTCTTGCTTTTTGTTCTACAGTATACAGTTGTGTTTGTTTATTCAAACCCAGCCAGTGAGTCCAATACTTAATGTTGCCTCTTCATATATGTTGTAAATGGTTCCCATTCTCTTTTAAAGTCTTCTTTAGTCTGACTCTTAAACATTTGGTCAGAAAAAAAAGTGGGGGAAATGTATTCTGGTTGCTAAATAGTGTTTTATGTATTAAGGCATTGGTAAGCTTTGCTCTCTATGCTCTGCGAATCAGAGATATCATATCAGGCTACTTTGACTAATTAAAATGGATTTTCTGCTGTCTAGGAATTTTTATAAAGCTATAGTTGGAGATTCCCTTTTCTTTTGTATATATGATGTAAGAATCTAAAAATCGATAAACATTAAGCCTGTAACCTATATTTATTTAACTTGTGCACATTCTGCTTTACACACTTGGCTAAATGAATGAATGAGGAGCAGAAAGGGGGTGACTGTCCAGGAGGGGGGAAGCTTTAGAAATCCTACTAGCCATTGCACCCAGTGTGTTTTGGCTATATATGATTTTGGCTTTAGTGACTCCAGAACCTAAGTTGTGGTCTTACTGTGTTGCAAACAATACTGGCATTTGTGCCCAAGCTTCTCCATATCTCTGCAAAAAAAGAGAGATTTTTGAAATATTAAGTGGTATGAATGCTTTTATATAAAGAAATACGTAAAGACAAATATTCCGTTGTTGCAATGGGTATTCTTTTCTTCCTTATTTATATTACACAGCAGCTTCACAAACGTGGAAGATCCAACTCCCTTACCTTACCTAGAGGAGTTCTTAGGTCACTGAATCCGTCAGTCTACCAAAATATTGAATATGAAGCCTGGCAGCAGTCAAAACGAGGTGAGCGCCGTAGTTTGAAATCAGTTTCTTGGTGCAAGAAGAGCGTCAAGCGTTATTCTGTGCTCACCTGCTGGTGTATAATGACGTGTTTTCTTTTTGTGCTTGCAGATCAGCAAAAGCAAGATTTCTCTATTGCTGCTGGCATGCAGTATTCAGTTGGTGATAA
Source organism: Lacerta agilis (assembly GCF_009819535.1). Classification (NCBI taxonomy): domain Eukaryota; kingdom Metazoa; phylum Chordata; class Lepidosauria; order Squamata; family Lacertidae; genus Lacerta; species Lacerta agilis. The sequence continues at coordinate 38,505,652 of NC_046320.1, forward strand.
ATGCAAAGTAGGTGACGTTGAATACGAGCCAATTCTGCCTAACTACCATTTCTTTCCTCAGTCTTGTGTGCCGCTACGGGGTTGCCACTTCTTTTCTTGATAGGAGGAGTTTGGATTTGATATCCCGCTTTATCACTACCCTAAGGAGTCTCAAAGTGGCTAACAATCTCCTTTCCCTTCCTCCCCCACAACAAACACTCTGTGAGGTGAGTGGGGCTGAGAGACTTCAAAGAAGTGTGACTAGCCCAAGGTCACCCAGCAGCTGCATGTGGAGGAGCGGGGAAGCGAACCCGGTTCACCAGATTACTAGTCTACCGCTCTTAACCACTACACCACACTGGCTCCCAATAAGTTTTGTGCCTTTAAAAGCAGAAATGCAAGGCTGAAATCAAACTGGGCTTGTTTTTTCTTCTTCTTTCCCCTGGCATGAAGATTCAGTACTGAGGGAAGCTGTTGAAATGAAAGTCTCAGAACCTCTCTGGAACAAAAAGGTCGCAATCCTTCTTATAGTTATCCTCATCCTTCTCTTCCCTCTCTGCTTCTAAATGCTGGTCCTTTCTGAAAGTGCCAGCGATTACAGCACCAAGCGTTGCAATTGATGACAATCGGCACGGTGCTTTTGTCTGCTGCAGGCAAAGGAAATTGGGTCACCTGATGTCATTTTGATGCCAAGTAAGCAACCCTCCCCCCTCCCCCCTCCCCCCCCAAGTCAAAGTTAGTCTTCACGGGTTGATGCGAGATAAGAATCCATCCTGCCAGATCCAGTTACCCACTCCTGGGATTATGGTAACAAGGGTTCTGTTCTCCTAAATAGATTTACTACCTCCATAATTCTGCTTTTTGCATCTCACAGAACTTCCAAGTATCAGTAGGAAACAGTGTTTTGTCTTGGATGTGGTTTGGAATATTAAAATGCCAGGCAAAGAAGTCCATAAGGTGGAGAATGTGTAGTACCTGTGCTGGTTGTGGTCCCATCTGCACTATAAATATTTTAAAAATTATCATGCCACTTTAAACAGTCATGGGTTCCCAAAAATAAAATCATGGGAAGTGTAGTTTAAGGGTCCCGAGAGTTGTTAGGAGATCCCTATTCCCTTCGCAGAGCTACAATTTCCAGAGTTCCCTGGGTGGAGGGATTATCTGCTAAACCACACTGTATTTTTGTGAGGAGGATAGTAGTCTCTTAATGACTCTCGGGACCCATAACAACCTTTACTTCCCAGGATTCTTTGGGGGAAGCCATTACTGTTTAATGTGGTATGATGCTGCTCTAAATGTATAGTCCAGGTGGGGATTATGGCTCATCTGTGAGTTTTGCTTCCAGGACAGTTAAGTCTTTGCCCCTTGCTGTAGTAGGATTGCATTGTGAGGGATGCAGATAGGTGAGTTGATGGCAGGAATTTGTGTGGGGCTGCTGATGTGACTTAACACAAGGGAAAGCAGTGTTATTCCTTATGTGGTCCTAAGGGGAGATCTATGGATATGCTTTGTGAAAGGTTCCAGGATCTCTCAAACTGTATTAGGTTACTTCTCTCTTCTTGGCATCTATCAGTACTGCTTCTGCTTGATACTGGCAAAGTGGTTCAGGAGGAGAGACATTATTTTACAGAAACATTTCCTTTCCTCTTCGTTACTCCATAGGTACGTTTAGACCAAAGTGGAAGATTCTATAATGCTCACATCCAAGAAGTACAGTCTCCAAACGGGCCAGTTGTTGTTTTTGTGGAAGAGCTTGGTGCCAAGTAAGTGAAACACTGTCATTTTCTGCCTAGTCACACGTCTTGGTGACTGGTGACATAGGGGCAAAAAATGACAGTAGGTGCACTAGTCAATACTAGATTCTTTTGAATCAGTCTCCAAAATCTGCAGATATTTTTGCATGCTTTGTGTCTGCCTGACTTCCATCAAAAGGAGCAAAGGCAATACTGCAAACTAGCTCCAAACTGTGTTTCTATTTCATTTCCTCTGAGGGGGTGGAGAAGCTGTGGCCCTCCAGACGGTGCTGGACTCCAGCTCCCATCATTCCCAGCCAGCATGGCCAGTAGATGGGGATAATGGGAGTTGTGATCCAGGCACAATTGGTTCCCCATCCTTGTCCTAAGATGCTTTTGGAAGTGAGCCCAAGCACTATAGCAACGGTGTCTGTAAATACAACTGCATAAGGTGGTAACATTAGCAATGGCAGTTACAATGTTTGGAGAAATATGCTGTTTTAGTTCCATTTTATAATGCATGCCAGCATTTTCTGGGAAATTCTCATAATTGCGTTGTGGAACTGATTTTCATCCGTCCCCCACCCACTACTGCAGACCTCCATGCCACATCCTGTTCTCTTCCAAAAGCTCCTCCAACCCAGGGCTGTAAGGCATAAATGGCTAAGGGGGAATTGGTGAAAATTGAGCGGCCCACGTCATGGGAGACGAAGTGCTTTCATCTAAGGCAAATGCATCATTGGATGCACGACTATGTTTGTTCCGTACAGAAAGTGATAGAAATAGGCGATGGTGTTTTTTTGGGAAAACATTTTCTGTTTGGGTAACTTCTTAGGGAAGTGAAATATGGTCTTGGAAGGAGGGAGTGGGATTAGTTACATAGACGGTTCCTTGCTTGCTTCAAAGAAACATGATTGCTCAAAATGCTTCAGAGCTTGGCCGGAGCCACTTACTGATGCTGGGATGACGGGCTCCTGTTGGAGGCCGACCTAAATAACTGGTATTGAACACAATCTTCAGCTTCTACATGGTTTAAAGGCAGGGGTGGGGAACCCGTGAGCCTCAAGATGTTTCTGGACTCCCAACTCCCATCAGCCAACATGGCCAGTGGCCACAGATGGTAGGGAGTTGTAGTCCAGCAACATACGCCACAGGTTCTCCCTTCCCCTGTTTGAAAAGAAAATCTCTTAGTTTTATAAGGAGCTAGTAGACCATTGGCCATACACTAGGCTTTCCAGCGCCTGGCTGGAATGAGCTGATAGCGGCTTTAGAAGTTTAATGCTGGAAAACGATTGCCTTTAAATCTTGCCTTGTTCGTATTTTATTGTATGTCTTGTTCTTCAGTGTTTCTTCCTGTGTAAATAAACAAACGTAAGGGTTGTCAACACACAAGCCCCCATTGGAGGATTTGTGTGAAGTCAGGGCGTGGGAGGGGGGAATCAAAAGTGAAAGCAGTTTTTAAAATGTCAGTTTTAAACAACAGCGAAGGTTTGAATTAAGCAGGAATGGAGGAACACGGGAGCGATGAGGGAATGGGGAGTTGGAGTGAGGTGTAAAGGGAGGTGGTAGTTGGGGTTGGTAAGCAACATGTTGGGGCAGGAGCTCTTGGCAAAATAATGCTGTTGGGTTTTTTTTTTAGTTACAGCACAGTGCCATAGCGTTGGTGATTGCCTTATCTTCTCCCCTGCAGGCATTCCGTACTCCTGAAGAACCTTAAGCCAATCCCACAAGCAGCTCCTCTGGAAAGCTGGAACACTGTGCCAGGGAAGAAGATAAAAAAGCCAATTTCACCACATGGACAGTTTAGTCATTTTGGTAACCGGTTTCCTTCTGCTTTGCATATTGTATGGACTTTTTTTTTTTGCCAAGCGGTCTGCCAGTGATAAATCCGGCAAACTCTTGTTGTTTCAGATGGAGACTTCAGAGGGTCAAAGAATCCAAACAAGCCAATGAAAAACCCATCAGGGCTGCCTCCTCGACTGCATGGCACGAAGCAGCATCACATGTCCTGCCCTGGGATTTATTTCCAGCAAACTTCTCCTGAACACAGCACTCCAGGCAGAAATCCCTCGCAGGCATTAAGGTGAATTCAGCCTGTCAACTAAAACTTCTTAATTTGGGGGGCTTGGTATTTTATTCTTGGTGCTTTTAATAATTTAGGGATCACAACTCCCGAATGTTCATGAATATTCCAATATAGGGCTGCTTCCTGCTCAGAAGCTTCCTCTCTTTGTCAGATTTCTGATCTTGAGAGGAGTGCCTTTATAGCAATAACTGTCATGATGACCTGTGAGTTCCCCCCCCCCCAAGAGATAGATGTGCTCCTCAGTTCTAGCAGAGGTGTGAACATTGGTCCTGAGGCAGTTAACAGTCTGTCAATCTTTGAATATGGCTGAGTTTGTTCCACTGGGGTGAGGCTTGTGGAAAGTTTAGTGTGGATGAACCCATAACCTGGCAGTCGCTTCTCTCCCTCTTTAAAAAAAAAGCCATTTAGCCATTGCGTCTCATGAGGTGTACAGTACCTTAACTGTATTTTCTAAATCGAACTCAACTTAGCATTTGAATTATTATGGGAGCGGGTATCATACCTTATGTCCTTTTGGAAAAGGAGCTATTTAAACCGTTTAAGTGGCTGAAAACCATTTCTTCCCCTCTTCAGAAGGGCAGGTCGTGAGAGAGCAGAAGACTTGGAGTATACGAACAGCAGAGATTGTAACTACTTTGGCCTTTCTCCAGAGGAGCGCCGGGAGAGGGAGGCCATAGAGGAAACACATTCACTTTATGAAATTCAGTTCTGGGATGAAGTAGCCTTTCCTGCGCTTTCGGTACGTTTACAGGACACAGAATGCTTCTTGGAGCGCACTGTTTTCTTGCTCAGTGAATGATGAAAATGAGTTGCAAAATCAATGCTGCTTATCTTCTCACCGCTGCAGCGTTAACCTGGTATATCTTTTTATGACAGTTTTTAAGTATGGTGTAAATACAGTGGTATCATAACAGAAGAGACATGGTGCAATAATTCCACCCCCCCCCCCAATATCCAACCACAAGAACCAACACTGTGGAAAGTCTTGCTTCTAGAATAAGGGAGGTTCTGGGCAACAGTGGTGCCAAGTAGATTTATGGTCCTGCCTAGCACACATGGGTGGACTAGAGCCCAAGTATTAAAGATGCCACCCCCAAGACAAACATATCAGAGGCGAGGAAGCATCATTTAACATGGATGGATTTATTTGTATTCTATATAATTTTTCTGCTACAAAACTGGACACACACAAGTCATAAAACATGATAAAACATGCCCCTCCCTCCTCACGTAATTTCCACAACAACTCTGTGAGGTAGCGTGGGCTGAGAGGCAGGACTGAGCTCACCCAGTGAGCTTCATGGCCAAGTGGGGGATGGAACCTGGGTCTCCTGACACTGTAGCTGCTGCACTCGCACACTGGTGAGTATATGCACACCACTTTGGCTGGACGCTCACGGTAGTAACCTGCCCGTCAACTACTGGTGGGTGCTCATAATATCACTAGACCATATCACCAAGGGCAGTTTGCTTAGGAAATCTGGAACGGGGCCTGTCTGCTTATGTTTCTTTCTTTAATTAAGGAGTTTAGCCAAGGATTGGGGGTTGATTCATGGAATAGTGTGGGGTAATAAGTAGTACTGAAAGTTAAGGACAGTATTTGGCCTTGTAATTATCATAAGCCAGCAAGATATTCGCTAGCATTCCATTCTGCCAAAACTGTTCTCCTTCTCCCTCATCCCCCCCCCCCCCCAAATTGAGAAGGACAGAAGAGTGCCATATAAGAAAATATAACTGAAAAGCAGGACTGTCTTTGTATTCTGTGGAAGCTACCAGATATTGTCCTCATACTGGACAGAATCCAATAAATTGTGGAACGTATATTTTAAACACTTCCATTTCTTACATGGTGCTCCCACGGTGCCACTTTTAGAATTGAGGCTGGGGGCAGTCAAAAGCCATTTGTGATGCAATGAGAGCAACTACTCTACAATGGTGGGGGAAGGTTTTACAGTGGTGCCCCGCTAGACGAATGCCTCGCTAGACGAAAAACTCGCTAGACGAACGCATTCGTCTAGCGGAAGGCTGCCCCGCTAGACGAAAAAGTCTATGGGGCTGCCTCGCAAGACGAAAAATTTTCGTCTTTTTTTTTCTTTTCGTTTTGCGGAGCGCGGCTGTCATTGCCGTTCCGCAAGACGAAAAAACCCGCTAGATGAAAATTTTTGCAGAACGAATTATTTTTGTCTAGCGGGGCACCACTGTATTGTTGTTGTTTATTTATTTAAAAAAAAACCCAGCAACTCCACTGGCTGCACCTAAAATGGCTTTTTGAATCTTGGCCTCTCTGATTTGTCTCTTAGTTGTGCAGCTACCGAGAACCTGTTATACATTCATAATGGTATAAATTACTTAGTTGGCTTACAAGACCAGGATGTGGTGGTTTTTGGAATTTTCTGGTGATAGAAAGGCAACTGTGACCGAAGGGGCTTTCCCTCTTTTGAGACTGTTACTCTTCCCTCCCACCCCATTCTTAATGGAATTTAACCTACATTTTAAAGCATCAGATTTTTAATTTTAAGGCTGTAGTCCTCAGCACAGTTAGTTTTCATTCCGTGGCTTTCCATATGTTGTTGGAACTACAGCTGCTGTCATCCCTGATCATTGGCCGTGCTGTTTGGGACTGGTGGTTGGGAGTCGAAGTCCATCAACTTTGGGAGGGTCACAGATTAGGCATTGTTGTTTTGTAGGAACTTGCCTCCCCCTCCCCTTTGAATGTATTGAGGCTTCACACAAATAATGTATTGGGGCTAGGACAATGGGCATTCTCAACTTAAACCAATGAGGAACTCAGTAAACAGAGCTTATACTAGTAGAAGAGCAGTGATCAAGGTCTTTTTCAGGTGGTAGGACTCTGCTATGACTGTTATGACCAGGCCCTGTTGATAAAAAATGTGGTACACATTAGTTCTTAGTTTGTTTGTTTTTTAACTCAATTCTTTCAGAACCCATCAGTGTCTCAGGTAGCTACTCAAACTACTGATAACACTGGATGGAGAAAACACCGAGCATCTAATGGTGGAGGAGGAGGAAGAAGAAGAAGTAGTTTGAAAGAAGAGAAGGGGAAAAGCAAAAATGCGGAAGCAAAAGAGGAAAAAGGTATAAAAAATGGGAAATCGGTTTAAAACTGACACATCCTTAGTCGATGCTCTTCTGTAGCTTTTGTGAAGTAAGGAAGATACGCAATATGAGGGCATTTGGGGCAGGGTGGGGATTATTTTAAACACTTGCCGAGTTTTGAGAAAAGGTTTTTTAAATGACAATACAGTGTAGCAACCTTCTGTATCCATCATCCACAGCTAGCTTGACCACTGGTCAGGAGTTGTACTCCAATAACATCTGGGGAACCTAGTCTGCGTCATAATATCTTGACTTCGTTAACGGTACTTTTTATTTTCCCATTGCAGAATCTAACCCTGGGCAGATCCTCATAGATCAGAATTTTGAGCCAAAAATATCTGAGGTAATAACTCAAAATTTGATGAGCTGTGACGTGTACTCCAAACACCATAGCCTTTCACAAAACCAAAACTAATAAAGCAACTGTGATATGTCCATTTTGACTTTCAGAACCATGGAGAAGCTTCACGAATATCGCCTCCCTCAGGTCATGGGGATTCACAATCCCCATTTTTGGAACAAGTAAGAGATTTTGTGCTTAAATTCTACCACTCTTTTTGGTGGCAAACTTAGAGTTTCCTCTTTCCTTCCTGTTGCGGGTTCAGATTACAGCGGAATGCCTCGTATTCCCGGATGCTGGTTGGTTGGAACTTTGGGCACAATCGCCAGAAACAGCATCTGGGAAGAGCTGATTTAACAGGATGAGGATTTGTTTGGGGTGCACACTATTAATCAGAGAGGAATGCCTTAATTAAAGCAGACACTGATCTGGTTTATTAATGGATGCCAAGCCCCTCCACATAATAGATATCTTAGACTGCATCTAGTGCCCCTTGATTCCTGTCGGTGAGTAAAACTGCTCACCGGCTCACTGAATCCACCTGAAGTTGCATATGCTGTGTAGCTGACCTGGTCAGCTCAGAGTGCTATGGTGGCTAATTGGAACCTCTGGGTCCAAAAGCAGTATACCTCTGAACACCAGATACCGTGTTTCTCCTAAAATAAGACATAGCCATAAAATAAGCCATAGCAGGATTTCTATGCATTTGCGAAATATAAGCCGTTCTCCGAAAATAAGCCATATTGACGCGGCACCTCCCATTAAAACAGCCTGGAGAGGCGTGGCTACGCAGCGTACGGTTAAAATAAGACATCCCCTGAAAATAAGCCATACTGTCTTTTGTTGAGGGGGAAAAAAATATAAGACGGTGTCTTATTTTAGGAGAAACACGGTACTAGGAATGAACAGGGAAAGATAGTGACTTTCATGCCCTAGTAGTGCCTGTTCTTGAAAGCATCTGGGTAGGGTTTGGTAGGGTCTTCTATTGCCTGTTTGCCTTAGTTCTATCTTTCCAGCCTTTGGTGAAGAGGGTTCAGTCCTCATGCACAACTGGTTGTGTAAGAAAGCTGTCATAGAAAGCTGTTCAGGGAAGTTTTTAGTGTGTGGTGTGATGTTGTGTTGTGTTTTTACTATTTTTTGTTGGGAGTCCCCCAGAGTGGCTGGGGCAGCCCAGTCAGATGGGCAGCATGAGTTTGTACTTTGGGAGTGCTCGCTTAGCAGGGAGGTAAGCATAGCTGTCGACCCCCCCTGCTGTTCCCCACTGCTCTAATAAGGGAATTTCCTGCAAAAAAGGGAAAGGTTGACAGCTATGAGTAAGACTGGTTTAACTTGGTGAGACTTCTGAATAAATGTCCTTGGAGTTTACTTTGAAGTTATTATAATGCCTTCTCATTCCTGGGAAGGAGGGTATGTTGAGTTTTGCCACTTGAGTTAATTTTTTTCTCTTGGTTGAGCATTTGATTTGGAAACATTACCAAAGTTTTCTGTGTGGCATCTTTTGCATTGCAGAGCTTCCAGGAACACATACCAGGCGTGACTCCTCCTCCTCCATCTTTGGCCTTTCACGAGATGCATTTGCCTCCTCCAGTGCCTTCTGTGCCAGCCGTTGTGCCAGCTTGGCCAAATGAGCCAACAACCTATGGACCAACAGGTTCGGAGAAATAAATAGCTTGCTCATCCAAAAAGAACAAGGTCCTCTAATGTCATACCTTGCTATAAAATGGTTCTTTAAAATCTGTCATGGAAACTGCTAATACAGACTAGATATTTTTTTTAAGAGACATTATCAATATTACAGGTAGGTAGCCGTGTAGGTCTGCCATAGTCAAAACAAAATAATAAATAAAGTCCTTTCCGTAGCACCTTAGAGACCATAGGGCGCACCTCATTTTTAGAGGAGGAAACAAGAAAAAAAGCCCTGGTTTTTTTTGAGGATCAGCTAAAGGTTTTGCAGCTTTTTTGGCAAAGGGAAAAGCCCTGGTTTCTTCAAGATCAGCTAAAAGTTTTGCAGCTTTTTTTTTTTTGCAAAGGGGGAAAAGCAAAGCTCCTTTTGCAAAGGGGGAAAAGCAAAGAGGAAAAGCCCCATTTTTATGGGGTTTAACTCACATTTCTGCAGCTGCTAAAGGAAAGGGAGCCTTTTCTACAGTTTCCAGACAGATAATCTAATCAGCCAGTCACATGTAGCTGGGGAAACAAACAACCTCCCTCTGCAGCACATTCAACAATGGAGGGCGGGGCTGAAACTCTTATATCTCTCCCGATCTCTTGCTGATCAGCTGCTGAGCGGGGTCCTTTCAACACTCCCTTTTCTCTTTGTAAAATAAAAAGCATGATCCTCTTTTGGCCCCTGGGCAATTCAGCTCCAGGGACCACCATTCGCTCCATAAGACGCACTGATATTTCCCCTTACTTTTTAGGAGGAAAAAAGTGCGTCTTATGGAGCAAAAAATACAGTAAGTTTGTTCTTGGTATGAGCTTTCGTATCTGAAGAAGTGTGCATGCACATGAAAGCTCATACCAAGAACAAACTTGGTTGGTCTCTAAGGTGCTACTGGAAGGAATTTTTTTTATTTATTATCGGCATTAAATACTTCGCCTATCGGATCTCGGGGTGTATGGTGGTTACAGTAATCCCACAATTACTGTATTTTACACTTGATTAATCCACACCTCGCTCCACAAATTGATTCTTTAATTTGTTCTTGGTGCTACTCTTACCTAGATCTAGACAATTTTCTGTGTTCTTTTTTTTGTTTTTCCACCCTTTGTGTCTTAGGTCTTCCACCTCAAATACCTGTGTCCTCAGTGATGCCGACGCCGGTGACTGGGCTAGATCCCGCTCTGTCCCCAGTCCATGTGACCTCCAGTCCAGTTACTGGCATTCCAGTATCGCTCCAAACAGTGAACCAGCCTCTAATGCCTGTGCCTCAAACCATGAACCTTTACCAGGACCCACTTTACCCTGGATTCCCTCTAAACGAAAAGGGGGAGCGAGTCGGTACACCACCTTACTCCTTGTGCAGCACAGGGGAGGATCTTCCCAATGGTAAGGGGAAGGAACTTTCTCACCATAGCTCAAGGGTAGCTAAATCTAGGTTAGGGGTGTGTGTGTGTAACTTTATAAAAAATGTGGGGAGCAAGCATCGGCTGTTTTAAAGCAGCCATAAATAGAATTATATAGGAAACTTTCTAGCCTTGCATCAATTAAGTTCCACTGAGAGTAGGTCAGGGGCAGCATGCCCCATTTTGCCACTTGAGGTGAATCAAGCAAGTGCTGTGTCACCTGCCGCTGCTGCACTGCAGCCGCCAGGGAAGCAGTGCTGATTTCCAGCAAAATCTCGTAATCTCACTTCTCCACCAGTGGCAGAGGTGCTGTGGTTTGTGGTGTGCTCAAGGGGGCGCCACCAGAGGCTTCTGCTGCATGAGGCGGCTGCTTCACCCTGCCTCATGTATGGGCCAGCCCTGGAGTAAACCATTGAAATTAATGGACCAAAGTTAGTCATGCCATAAATTTAAGTGGGTGGTATTCACCTGAGTTTTTGCTCAATTAGACCCATTAAAGACCACAGCCATTAATTTCAGTAGGTCTACTCTGAGTAAACAATAGTTGAAGACCCCCCCCCCAGTGGATCTTCTCAAGAGTTTGGCTAACAGAGATAACATGCATTCCTTTTTTCTAGCTGTGTTTACTCCCACTGTATCCAACAAGGCTTACTCCCAATTGAATGTGCTTGGGATTGGAATTTGACTGGTCTGTTGATAAGCTTGCCATTTTAGAAACAAACGGGCTTGTAGGAAATTGTGCGTGGGAGCAAAGCAACAATGAGGATTGAAAGGTCTATGGGGAATCTGTAGTTGTTTTAACACCATATTGCTTAGCAAGGATAGGTGTACACTAGAGTATCAACGGAATGAAAAATGTGTCAATAGCTCATAGAGGTTACTGCTCTCTGGAACAGTTTTCTTTCTTGTCTTCCATCTCATTGCCTAATTTGGTCAGGTTTTGTAAAAGGTAAAGGGACCCCTGAACATTAGGTCCAGTCATGGACTCAGGGGTTGCGGCGCTCATCTTGCTTTATTGACCAAGGGAGCCGGCGTACAGCTTCCGGGTCATGTGCCTTGCATGACTAAACCGCTTCTGTCGAACCAGAGCAGCGTACGGAAACGCCGTTTTGTAATCCTACCTAGTCAGTACTGCAAGTCTTCTGTATGCCATAGATTCAGGTCCTTTATTTAAGTGTGGCATTAAACCTTGAGTTGATTCCCAGGCCATATTACAAGACAGTAATCTCTTTTGCATGTGATACTAAGCCAGTGTCTGGTTCATAGTTTATCTCCCATAGACAAACAGGTGGAATGCTGTAGAACATACCTTGGCTACAGGTGGTGGTACACCTGAAATTGAAAAAAACCTTAAGACCAGTTTCAGATGCAATACTAAGCGAAACCACGAGTTAGCAGCAGCGGCAGCATGAGCAGAGGAGGAACAAAGTGGTCGCTATCTTCTCTCTCAGAACCTAGTTGTTTGTGCTATGAATCAGTAGAAATTAAAAGCTTTAGATGAGGTGACACAGTTCTAATAGTGATATATCTGTGATACACACACACAGGAATTGGGGGGGGGGAACCCTTTGAATTCATTTTGCTTTCTCCTTTTCTCAGATAAAAATATCCTCCGATTTTTCTTCAACCTTGGTGTAAAGGTAAGTTACCAATATTTTCCACTTCAGTATTGCAGAACCAAAATATGCATGAACCCAGATTTTTTTTAAAAGAAGTAGCAGTTTTAGAGAAATTGAATGCCTCAGAATTCTGGTTGTTTTGAAGTTGGAACAGCTCACCTCCCAAACAACTAAAAACCATCAAGAACAGTCCTTACATCTATTATCTTTCTGAAGGGTATTTTACTTTCTTTATTGCCTGCCTTTTGGCCATAATGACTCCCAAGGCAGTTCACAGTAAAAATGTTAAGTGCTTTACTGTTAAAACGAGTCAAAAGTAGGTTGGTGACAAGAGGGTTGTAACCACATACACTTACGGAAGGTGTCAGGTTACACATACAGCCCATCTGCACTGGGGGCTTGGCTTCCTTGTGGTTCCTCCACCTGCTCATGGAGCAGATAGTGGAGTAAGGTGAATAGCTCACTATATTTGGCCTATGCTCAAATGCATTTGGACATGTTAAGCTTATATTAACATGGAAAAGTCTCATTGAAATGTAATACAATGGAAAGACTATCTGTTTAGAACTAACGCAGGCATAGGCAAACTCTGCCCTCCAGATGTTTTGAGACTACCAATTCCCATCATCCCTGACCACTGGTTCTGTTAGCTAGGGATGATGGGAGTTGTAGTCCCAAAACACCTAGAGGGCCGACTTTGCCTGTGCCTGAATGCATCTAGCATGCCTACTGTTAGGGGCAGGTTATGCCTGTGTTGAGAGTGTGGTCTTATTTGAGCCGATCACATCTCAGCTTAATAAATCAAGATATGAACACACCATTTGGCTGTACATGCATCCCAGCCCCTTGAATCATCAATCCTCTCTTCATAGTGCAACAAAACAAATGACAATTTGCTTTTAACAACTCGAACTTTTTGTATTGTCCGAACCTAGAGAACTATGGTTAACAGCTTGGGAGCAAGGCAGGAGATGAAAGCCATAATTTGAAGTTGGCTTTCATCCTAGCTTCTCCTAGTAGCTGGCCACAGTTTCTTGGTCCAGATGAAAATGAAAACTTGTGTTGATGGAAAACTTCCTACTTTTGCAAAGAGAGGCTTTAACATCTCACCAACCTGCAGTCTTTCAGGACAGATGTGCTGCATAAAATGTGTCTCCAGATAGGATAAAATCCAAATGCACCTTGTTGCACCACCTGCTGGTTGCAAATAGTAAAGTAGTCCCAAGAAGCAAGTATTATTCCGCTCAGCTTTGCCACCACAATCTCCCTGTATGAGGGGTGATTGTAATACCCCTTATCACCTTATCAAATACAGTGGTACCTCGGGTTACAAACGCTTCAGGTTACAGACTTCGCTAACCTGGAAGTAGTACCTCAGGTTAAGAACTCAGGATGAGAACAGAAATTGCGTGGCGGCAGTGCGAGGCCCCATTAGCTAAAGTGGTACCTCAGGTTAAGAACAGTTTCAGGTTAAGAACAGACCTCCGGAACAAATTAAGTTCTTAACCAGAGGTACCACTGTAGTTAAAATTATTGCTGTTCTATTAAGAGTGCTTCTAGGAGACCCAGAAGAAAAACTTTAACCCCGTTTAGGAAGGTTTGCCAATATTTGGGGGCTGCTTTATAAGGGGACACCTTTAACTTAGTAATGTGAGTTAATGTAATGATATCCTATTGAGGTGTCATGCATTAGGGAAAATAACCTATTCACATTATAACTGTAACTGGATGGTGTTAACCAACATACTGCATTAGGCAAGAACTTGAAAAACTAGATCGAGGATTTTTCGTGTGATGAAGGTTCATCCAAGTTTCCCTTGTTTGCGTTTCTGCAGGCGTACAGTTGCCCCATGTGGGCCCCTCACTCGTATCTGTACCCTCTTCATCAGGCTTGCCTAACAGCCTGCCGAATGTACCCGAAGGTGTCCCTGGCAGTGTATTCCCACAACCCTTGGATACAAGAGGTTTCTTTATCTCAGAATGGAAATGAAGCCGCCCGAATAGACGGACACTTGCCTGGACAGAATGAAGTTGGAATGAATGGCCAAAGTCCGCAGACTGACACCCGGCCTCCATCTGTGCCCCTCTTCATACCTGCTGCTCAAGTGCCTGAAAGCCAAGGACTTGTCTGTGTAGAGTCTGAGAATCTAGGGCAAGGCCTTCCTGCTGAATACGAGGAGTCCTTCGGGGGCCAAAGCATGTTCCCACAACCTCAGTTTGGGCAGAATCAATTTCTAGGACCTGTTCCTGTTGCACCACTGTACTCTCAACTTTGGTATGGGTATCCTGTTCAGGGCTATGTTGACAATTCTGGGGTGAGACAAGTGGTTGTGCCCCCTGTGGACAAGAGAGCTGATGAGGGCCTTGCTGCAGTGACGGGATATGCGGAGTCGTTTCAGAAGGCAAGGAGTGAAAACAGCACCCAAGGCTTACCTCTCTCTGCAGCCACTGCAAAGAGTGACTGTAACGTTCTAAATAAAACCTCAACCAGAGTGCCTAGGGAGAAGCAGGCTTGTCCTGCTGCACCATCTGCTACACAAGCAGAGCCTCTACTCCAAAACCCATCCACAGAGATGCAGGACAGCAGAAGACAAGTGGTGTCAACGCCAAAAAGAGAATTGAAAAACACTGCTTTTAGCCATAAAGAGAAGAATGACCAAGCCAGTGCAGGCCTGGAGGATTGTCGGGTACAAAGGCCAAGGGAAGAGAGTTCTGAAGATGAGCATGAAGTGTGTGATATGCTGAGGAGTGGCCGGTCAAAACAGTTTTATAACCAAACTTATGGAGGTGGCAGAAGGCCTAGAGGTGAATGGGGCTACCCTCCTGGACGGGGAGGATACCATTACTCGAGAAATGAAGAAACCTGGAGGGGACCACACAGCAGAAGCAGAGATGATGGCTTTCAGTATCACCGCAATTATAGAGGAAGGCCATATCGGAATGACAGAAGAAGAGCAAACATGGGAGATTGTTATCGTGGGCAGCAGCTGCCTTAAGAGTACTTCTTCTGGAAGGTTTCAACATGCACATGCATATTGGAATGTGCCCCAAGGTTTCCCCTTTTTGTTTTCTTTAAAGAGAGGAATTCCCTTTTGTATTTTTGAAGAGTGACGTGAGGCCCAAGGGGAATAACCTCATGAGCGTTAAATAACTTTTGGAAATTAAAAATATAAATAAATAAATGCTAGTTGGTTTATTTAAATTCCAAAAACTATATAAACTATTGTGTTTAAAATATTGAAAGGTAGGTTTGGTGTTTGGACCTTTTCTTTGGAATTTATAATAGAAAAAAGTGGCTACAATGGAAACCTACTGCAGTTGAGTATTTTGACAGATGACAGTGAAGAATGTTGAACCAAATAGAATGTATGTCCTCGCATACTGCATCTTGGGTCTTAACACTTGTAGCTTTCTGGACAGTTGACTTTGATGTGCTTCCAATCCAAAGGCCTTTCATCTCAAAAATCTGTGAAACTTGAACATGTGAGGTTGCATTTTGCTTCAATTAAGATGCCACATATGGTAGTCGACTATCCTCGTGTGTCCTAGGTGGTTGATAGTGTCTGACTCATAGGGGTATATATTTTTTTAATTTTATAAAGCATTTCTTGAACTTGTAAAAAGCAATCGAGAATACTCGTGTATAAACTGGTAGGAAGTTTTGGTGAATTCTTCCAGGCAGTCTTAACACTGGTATGATTGTAATGGTGCCTATGCCAACTATGTACCCTCAACAAAAGTAGATGCTGTGCATTTCCAAAATAGTTTTGCAACTGTTACAACAGAACTTTTAAGATACTTTTGCACTGACAAATCCTTAAAACACTTGCTATGTGAGAAATGCATGGGCTAGATGTAAGCTTCCCTTTTCTGTTTAAGCAAGGCTTAGGCAGTGAGTTGCTGTTAAGCCTCCTCTGCCCCATTACACTGTGGAAATGTTTGTATTGTTTGTTCTTGCCTTTTTTTAAAGCCTCCTTCCTGCCTATATATATAAATATATATAAAGCCTGGTTTCCCATCTTTGAGTGGGAGATTTCTAATTTACATTACACTATCAATCTGGTTGCTTTCTTTTGCCTTACAAAGCACTGAAATATGTGCTCCATTTTTTTTCTCTCTGTAAAGTTGAACTGTGTATATTTGTGTGTGTATATCAGTGGAGAAGGTGATGGCTACTACTATTTTGTGTCCAAGAGATTGTATAACTTCCATCAGGAGACTTGAATGATACTGTTTGTGAACACCCTTCTGATGCATGCTATAATTAAAAAAGTTTTGTTTTTTCTGAATTTTTTTAAATGGTGTGAGTGGTTTTTAAAAAATCTACTTGATAACTAGATGTAACTGAAACTCAAGTGTAGACTAGGAAGCTGGGTAAAGTTTAGCTTACAACAACTTTGCAACTAAAGCTTAATATCTAGTTTTAAAAAAAACACCCAGGAATAGTTGGGCTTGGCAGAGCATATTTTCTCCCACCCTCCCCCCAAACAAAGATGTACTCTGCCAAGCCCATATTCCCAACATGTTTGCGCTTCTGTCTCAGTGATGTTTACATTGGCTTGGTCATGGGCAGAGAATGGAAGATGGCAGGATTCCCAAGGATATGCTCTTTGGGTAGCTGGCAGCAGGCCTGTTGCCAGACAAACTATTATAACCTGCAAATGTGACATGAAGGCTGACAACATTAACCCTGCTATGTGGGAATCCCTTGCAGATAACCTCAGTGTTGGAGACATGACTGCTGGGAGGAGCACGGAGAGAAAAAACGTAATGGTGCACATGTAACAGTGAAAATGGATGCCTTCAACTGCCCCCAGCTTCAATAAAACATTTCTCTCCTGTATTGGTCTCTAGCCACAGCAACTGCTGTAACACTCCAATAGTTTGACTTCACCCCTATTGGTGCACTAGCTGTGTTAATACAACATGCGTTAAGACACAATTACAGGGGCCTTGCAGAACCCTATAGGGCTCTCTGCTGTGAACTTTTCCAGATTTAATACATAGACCCTATGAAAGGAGAAAATGCAAAGAACTTTTAAACATGAAAGCAAGTACATGTGCACCAGCTCCGTAATCCAAAGGTAGAGGGATCAAATGGGACTAGGCAAACTAATGTTCAGGATGGTCTTTTCTCATTACAATGACATATATACCGGAATTCATTTAATGCATTAGTCACAGAACCTCAAGGGAGAAACTAGACTAACAACTCATGAGTGATCTTCCTTGTCAAGGACTATGCATGTTTAGGACTTTAAAATCTGATCACTGACATTCAAACAATTGTAGATTTAGATGACATTTATTTATGAAACCCTCATTTACAGAGAGTTAATCTTTTAAAATAAGCAATTTCTATATCTTGACTTTTTGTAAAGAAAACAGCTCAAAGACTTAAAATTGGAAACATGTCAGCATTTGGTACATTAATAAGTTAGGTTTGAACCAAAATATCCCCATTGTGGAAAAAGTACATAGAATCTTGGTATGGTCACTTCAGCTGTCACTGCTTTGAAATATTACATCAAAAGATGGCATTGGCAAGCACAAAAAGTGGTGCTCTGACACTGCTACTGGGCAGTTGATGTTACATGACAGTAACATTCTATTTTAACCTCTGGAATGAGAAATATTTTAAAACCTGATTGCATTTCATATAAAGTTTTCATAAACTGATGATCAACTTTTCATTTAATCATCCAAGAAGAAGTAGTTTCCACTTTTCTTCTGTTCCACATCCTGTTAGAAGAAGAAGAAGAGAAAACCCCATTAGAAACCTTACCCCTGCTTGGTCATACAGCATTCCAGATACATTTTTTTTCTTGTATGACAGATTTGAATAAAGCTTAGAATTCTTACCTTGATTGAATTGAGTTTGTTTATTCTTGGTCTGTAATTGTTTGGATCTCTTCTGAAAGTAATCTCAAGCTGAGACAAGAACTTATTCATGCCAGCCAAAAGAGTTTGAGGACTGTGAAGAAAGCAGGTGTATATTACTTTTCTCAAAGGTGATTTTAATGGTTTTGTAAACCTGCATAATCTGGAAAGGCAAGAGTGCAACCTCTTTTTCCTGGACTTCTGTTTATTTTCTTTTGCTAGGAACACAATGCACTAGGAAATCATACTGGCCTCTTAAATCACATCCCTTATTAGCATTATTGCCTTTCCACCTTTGCAATATTGGTTCCCTAGTGGTGCAGCAATAAAACTGCTAGTACATTTGCAAAGCTAACAAGGGTTCATTATAGTTTCAAATTGGATGGGGGACTGTGTGTTGAGATTCTTGAATTGCAGGGGGCTGGACTAGATGACTTGTACGTTCCTTCCAACCATACAATTTTATGATTAACTTTGGGATAAATGGCATAAACTGATATGCTCGTTCACCCAGTAAACACAACATTTCTAATCTAAGTTCTGTATTTGCCCTAGTATCAGGCTAAAATGCCACCCATTTTGCTATACTATTCACAGGTTGTGAAGATGGGAGAGGTATGAATGAGGTGAAGTATGTGGAGACCTTACCATGGGTGTTGATTGTGCTTCCTGCTGCTGGGAGTTACCAATTTTTTTAAAAACCTGCAAGACTCTAGTGCCAGGAAGTACTGCCCTTACTCTGATTGCTTCACAACTATTCCATGCAGTAATATGACATCAACACTAAGCTAACAAGAATACCACAGGGATTGAGCAAATAGTGTGGCTCCTTCCCAGGGTAGAAGGATCCAAATGCAGAAGCGGATCCTGTCGCCATAGGAACATAAGCATAAAAACTGCACTACAATATTTCCCCCCCCTGCTGTACATTTACCTGTTTGCCACTGTGCACCTGGATGGAATGCCATCAAAGACAATGACACGATCTGCAAGGTAGGTAGCCATGATGAAGTCGTGCTCTACCACAAAGGCAGTTTTTTTAGCATGGAGAATGAAACTGAAATCAAAGGGGAGAAATCAATGAGGGTTTTTGCAATTTTTAAAATGTTTTTTTTTTAAAGTTAAACTACCTTCAAGTATCAAATGAAACCTTTGCAGACATGCACCCCTCTTTCCCTATCCACTACCCAGGTTACCGTTTGACAACTCTAGCTGCCATCAGACGTTGTTCTGAGTCTAGGTATGCAGAAGGTTCATCAATCAAGTAGACATCAGCTGGCTTGCCAAGACAGAGGGCAAGAGCAACCCGCTGCAACTCACCACCAGACAATGTTTGCACCTGGTTGAAGCAATATTAAAAAATTCACTTGGTGTAAGAGGGAAGGGACCCATTAACTACAAAACATGGGTGATAAATACCTCTTGATCAATGATATTTTCAATCTGTAGAGGTTTCATTACATCAGTCACAAACTGGGGGTGTGTATAGGCATCTCGAATCTTTTCATGAAGTAGCTGACGTACACTTCCCTATCAAAATAAATTCACACTTTGCTTAGTCCAGTTCCCCTCATTCTTACTCTGTCATTCCCATTACTATTGCTTAGAAAGTGAAAACGTGAAACAAACACTTACAGTAGACTTAGGACTAATCTTCTGCGGCTTATAACTAACATTTAAAACTGGTACTTCACCTGTAAGAGAGACATTATATGTAGTCACAGTAATTAAAAACAAAATTAACAGTTTTAAATTATATGTTAAATAAATAGACAAAACATTACTTTTATCATCAGGTGTCAGTCTCCCAGCAAGCATGCGAATGAATGTCGTTTTTCCAGTTCCTGTAAGTTAATATATATATAATTAAAATTAGCAAAGCATAGTTTATGGCTAGTCTTTAAAACATAAATCTGCATATAATAAAATTGGCAAAGCTTTGGGGAACAGCACTTTTTATAGAGATCTAAAGGCACTATATAGGTCCAGTTGAAATACACTCACCATTTTCTCCCAGCATCACCATTATTTCAGAGTCAGTGAATTCTCCAGCAACGATTGACAGCTCAAATTCCCCCATCTTTTTTCTCATTCCAGGATATTTATACATACACATCTTCTTGACCTCTTCTTCATTAGCTGTCTCTGCTACCTTAAAAACAAGAGATGCATCTCGGAACCGTAGGTTTTCTGTTGGAACATAGCCATCCAAGAAAATGTTTATCCCTGTAAGAAGATAAATCATCATTAGTAAAGAGCACCTAAACCAGGCATAGGATTATCAAAAGATAAATCACCAACATGACAGAACAACAGACAACCCAAAAATAGGACTCAGCTCTTTTTAGGGGTACTCAGGGTCTGCTCTTCACTTGGAAATTCATGTTATATTACTTTCATGGTACTGAGATAAAACAGACAAGGAATGACGTGAATAGAACTATATAGATGGAAATAACTATATATTGGTAAGGGCAAGAGCTAACCCAGCTGAGTAATTTGTCTAATGTGACCTACTTTTTAAGTATGAGAATCCTGAGAGCATTTAGGAAGTATTTGTAAAAAAAACCCACACACTAAAGATGTCAAATTGTTTACATCACACATAACTATTTTGTAGGAAGAACACATAATTGAGGAAGAAGAGAAAGGTGATTTAAAATATAATTACCTTCTCTTACACTAAAAGGCATAGTGACAACACCATAAGCACTTGGCACACCATATAAGCAGCAGATGAAGTCAGACAAATAATCGAGCACACTCAGGTCAT
The DNA here is from genome assembly GCF_009819535.1 of Lacerta agilis. Taxonomy (NCBI): domain Eukaryota; kingdom Metazoa; phylum Chordata; class Lepidosauria; order Squamata; family Lacertidae; genus Lacerta; species Lacerta agilis. The sequence goes on from NC_046320.1 coordinate 38,526,242, forward strand.
GTTCCACAACAATAATATACCTAAAAAAACAAAAACAAAAAGATAGTTGAATTAGTTTTCTTCTGTTTTTAGATTCAAGCAAAAATATGACAGCATGAATTTTTTCTGATAGTGCATGGTATCATACGTACATGGTACCATTTCATACTGCATTTTAAGCAAAATTGTAAATATTGAAAATCTGGTTGCCGTTATTTTACTAAGATATGAAAGTCAAAAAATGTCAGTTTCAGTTTATTCTCCACTTTACCCAATAAATTACAAAAGCAGATACAGTAAGAGACATTAAAAACAAAAAATAATAGATATAAGTGGGATGTTCTCCAGGAGCAAGCAATGCCAATCCCTACTGTTTCTACATTAAAACTAGAAACAAAACAGTAGCATCCCCAGACTCTGCATCTCTAAGTGCTTAAGATAAGGCATACTGACATTGGTTTTGGTTGAAATCACAAAATCTGATATGAATTCAGGCGCTAGTGGGCAGGATAATACTATGAACAATTAGTATTATTACCATAGCTGTGAATCTTCCCTTTTTTGCAGGAAATTCCCCTATCAGTACTATGGTCTATAGTATAGTACTGATAGGGGAATTTCCCACAAAAAAAGGGAAGGTTGACAGCTATGATTATTACTAATTTAATTATGCATCACCTTCTAACTGCAGATCTGAAGGAAACTTACGTAGTAAACCAATATTAAACACATGCAATAAGAACTACAGTGGTACCTCGGGTTAAGAACTTAATTTGTTCTGGAGGTCCGTTCTTAACCTGAAACTGTTCTTAACCTGAAGACCACTTCAGCTAATGGGGCCTCCCGCTGCTGCTGCGCCACCAGAGCACGATTTCTGTTCTTATCCTGAAGCAAAGTTCTTAACCTGAAGCGTTATTTCTGGGTTTGCGGAGTCTGTAACCTGAAGCGTCTGTAACCTGAGGTACCACTGTATAAGTAGGGATACTAAACATCCCGCCTCCAAGTACATACCTCTCATAAGAAAATTATCACATGTTAATCAGCATTATGAGGCTTGAGTAATAGTACCTCCATTTATAATTACATTACTTACCGGTCAGGATTTATTAGAGATCGAATAGTAATGGCAGCCTTCAGACGCTGCTTAACATCCAGGTAGCTGGAGGGCTCATCAAACATGAAGCTATCCCAAGGAGAAAGAAAAAAAAAGGATGGGGGGGGGGGAAGGTTTTATGTTCATCAAATTTAACACACCACCCATCCTTCCCTAAATTCCATTTCTCTCTAATAATGAACTGAGAACCAATAAGAATGGAGCCAAAAAAGGGATTGTTAAGAAACAAGAGGGATATGCCAGCACCATCAGGTGCACCTAAAGGTATGCAGAAATACAGAAAATCTCAAAAAAGTGAATGGGAAATGGGCCTTGAGGGATGAAATGCCATGTTAGTAAAGAGGAATGAATTGGCCCATTTGAACCCTTTACACAGCTTCGGGGTATGGCAGGCTGGAATCCTGAATACTAGTACTCCTGTTAAGGGGTGAGGATACAGTATTCTGTTGCCGTGTCCCATTTCTCAAAGGCTCCATGCTCTGGCATTTGGTGCCTTGTTGTTCTGCCACAGTATCACACAAAGCAGTGATAACTCACTGGGCGAGCACAGAGGTCGGACCCAGTTATCTGTCTGGTTTCACTCAAAGAATTCTCCCAGCAAGTTGTGAAAAATGTCTTTTCAATGTTACACATGGACAACTGCACATGAGCTTCCTTGCTAGAAAGTGAACACTCGTGTTAAGTCACAAGTATTTCAGTCCCTACATTGTCTGTAGAATAGATTAGTCCCCATGAACACAGCATCCCTGGTTATAAATACAAGTTTAAAGCATGCTGAATGCTAAAATTTGAATACTCTCTTGTCAAAACGCTGCATAAAATAATTTGTAATAGAAATGGTCATGTGACTATTATGGACTCCTGCCAACTTAGAAAGTATTCAGTCTTAACACCACAAGCTTCTATCCAATGGTGTGGACATAAGGGGAACAGACTTCTACTCATATATCTGAAGGCAACCCTGTATAGGGAAGTTTTTAATATTCAATGTCTCAATTGTGTTTTCATTTGTTGGAAGCTGCCCGGAGAGGCTGAGGTAACCCAGCCAGATGGGTGGCATATAAATAAATGATGATGATGATGATGATATTGTTATACAACAGGACTTCTCTCCTCTTCTGTAAACTCTCAAGATCTGCTCTGGCGGGTCAAGTGATTCTCCAGGGCAAGTTTGGTGGTTGTGATGGGCTGCAGGGAGGAAAGACAGCTCCACTTGCACAACACTAGATTTCACACAGTTTATAAACCCTAGTCAGGAAAAGACGTGAAGTTAATTAGATAAGTGGAAAAACTAAGGTCTAATTTTGAACTTTCGAAATGCCTGGCCCGCATGACAAAGTGAGTGAAAATTATGCATACAACTCAAGTCACAAACAATATTCTAAAATTAGCAAAGTTACTGAAGTCACTATTAAAAGCCAAATTGCTACATACATGTCAGCTTTTTGAATGCAAACCACAGCACAGGCAAATCTCTGAAGTTCTCCTCCAGATAGATCTTCAACGTTTCTTTCCCTCAGATGAGATAAATCTGCAAATATATTTTTCTTACAACCAAGTACATACAAAATATGCTAACATGTCAACTGGCTACACTTAAATATACCGGTATTCGTTTCTACACAAGAACTTCACCATTCATCTCAATAAGTAACTCCACACATTAACCTGGGTTGCATCAACAGTGTCCACTGCACAACATGTATAAGTCCCAAAATGAACTGATGCCCTCTGCAAACAATGGCTTCAGCTATAGCATCCTTCTGGATGACCTTTTTGGAATGAACCTTGAGACATAATTTTTTTTATAAATGTTTTTGTTCATTCCTAGAAAGTAGGCTCTGGAAAGGCAGTGGTGAGGGACTACTGCTCTTCCCTGTGGCCTTTAGCCCATAGGGTTCCATCATATTCCCATATTGTTCATAAAAAGGTAAAAATGTGCCTTTTTCAATGACCTCTTGTGTTGGCGTTTTTAATTTGGGCCTCCATTTGGTAATTCTGTGGCATTTATTTTATGGTTACTGTATTATTAATTTGTTTTATTGTGACTGAGATGGATCCAGACTATCAATACCAGTGGAAAAAGTGAACTGTTCACGACTAAGTCCAACTGATTTCAATGGGTCTACAGCATGACTAACTTAGTCTGGATCCAATCAATTTTTAAGCTTAAGTCCTATTACTGGGTCAGAATGGCAATATACACATGATTATACTTTTACAAAGAAAGCCTAAAATATCTCATAAGTAACTAATATTAATCACCATTCTGCACTAAGCAGTCTATAAACATTCTTAAATGTTAAAAAATGCAATGCTGAATATGAATTTAAAAGTTTAAGGTTTATGAAAGACGTTTCAATTTTAAAAACAAAACAGAAAGCTTTTAGGACTAATTACGCAGATTATTTTAAAACTTTGTATAAAAACATCACTTACCAAGCTGCTGACATACAATAGTCTGTGTGCCAGTTTCATCTTTCCTGTCCAATATAGTGCCCACTGTTCCCTGTCACGATAAGATGACAATCAGGACTTTACTTAAGCCATGATATGAGATACTGTACTAAAATTGTAATCTGCTCTTGACTAAAACTCTGCCTTATATCTTTCATACACAACGGGGTGAGCTCCCATTGCTCTGTCGCAGCTTCTGCCAACCTAGCAGCTTGACAGCACACCAGTGCAAGTAGATAAATAGGTATCACCATGGCAGGAAGGTAAATGGTGTTTCCGTGTGCTCTGGCACTCATCACGGTCCTGTGTGTGCCAAAAGCATTTAGTCATGTTGGCCACATGATCTGGAAAGCTGTCTGTGGAGAAACACCAGCTCCCTCGGTCTGAAGCAAGATGAGGACCGCACCCCATAGTTGCCTTTGACTGGACTTAACCATCCTGGGGTCCTTTACCTTTACCCCATACAGAAAACCTGCCTGTTTCTTCCCCCTCATCCCACCTTACAGCACAATCCTAGCCATGTCTACTCAGAACCAAGTCCTACTGAATTCAATGATGTTTACTCCAAGATAAGGGAACTTAGGACTGCAGCCTTAGCTAACAAGCTTACTCACCTTAGCAGCTTTAGGGATCTGGTCCACATACTGGGGCTTAATGATGGCCTTGAGGTCATCTTCCAAGATCTTGGTGAAATAGTTCTGCAACTCAGATCCTCGAAAGTAAGTCAGGATTTCTTGCCAATCAGGAGGATCCTATACAAAAGCATTTCAAATAAACACTTGAGAGGTATGGAAACACATCTAAGGACAAGAATACTTTGAATGGCATTTTGAGAAAATGTTTCAAGTGCTCATGAAGGAGCAGTGGCCTCCTAGAGCAACACTAGCTGTGATCACACCCCAGTAGTCCGTAGTAAACACTTTACATTGAATGTAAAAGTGGCTCTGTTTTCTAGTACCCTAGCATAAGGAACAAAGCACAACTCCTCTAATTCTAGATACAGGTAGGTAGCCGTATTGGTCTTTGTATCTGAAGAAGTGTGCATGCACACAAAAGCTCATACCAAGAACAAACTTAGTTGGTCTCTAAGGTGCTACTGGAAGGAATTAAATTTTTTGTTTCAACTCCTCTAATGTAAGGAATAAAGCAAAATATGTGACCTAAGTGTTAGGTCCGAACCAGAGATCATGGTTTATTGCACTCCAAACAAGCCATGATGCGATGCAAAGATTTATTCTTGAACATGGGTTGTTTAGCACTAAAGAAATCACAATTCCCGTTCAGTTGTAACTGGAAGCGTGGGATTATGGTTTTCACTCCCACTCATGCTAGGAGAAGAAAAGCAGGTGTAATCTTCACATTCATGGTAAACTATTAGCTATGGTGTAATGTGACTCACAAATGTGTCTATCATGTTTCATAAAACAGTAGCAGCAGCAGCAGCAGCAGCAGCAGCAGCAGCAGCAGCAGCAGCAGCAGCTTACAGCTCTGTTCTTTTTTACATCGGAGAAATTGTCAGGTGGTATTTCTGAGAAGCTAGTTTGAAGCAAATCACGCAGGACTAAATTTAACCCATCCAACTTGCACAGAATACAGCTAGCAAGTCATGACATCTACTTGTGGGCAACCAATTATTTGTACAAAAACTTAACTTTAACATCAATTAGGTCAAGTAGTCAAAACCGAGATGTCTGAACCTACTGCTTACTTATGCATTGTCACAGAAATCTAGGATTTAAAACTTTTAATGGAGGTATAAAAATGATATTCCCAATTACGCAAGGATTCCCCCCCCCAAAAAGTATGGTGTATCAATTCAAGCTTTGGGGTTTAAAGTTTACACAAAATACTACTACACAAGGCAAAAACCACCAAGTGTTTAAGTGGGATGTGAATGCAAGTGAATTCACAGCTGGAAAGGGGGAATGGAATAAGAACTGTATTTTGGTAGTAGAGCACATACATTGCATGCAAAAGGTCCCAAGGTCAACCCACTGCACCTCCAGCTAGGGCTGGGAAAAGACTTCTGCCTGAAACCCTTGACTGCTGTTGCCAGTTAGTGTAAACAATATTGAGTTAGATGGTCTGACTTGGTATAAAGCAGCACCCTATGTTTCTGTGTTCATAACACAGAATGGTGTAATAATGCATAAAATAAAAAAGACCAATAGCAATAGAGTGGAAAGATGCTTATGGCAAAACCTGTCATCACTGCTGCTTTACAATGCTTGTTCTTTCAACAGCCTCCTTTTCGCACCCATTAACAGGAAAATGATGGTTAACATCCTCACATGAAAGACGTTTGTATATCTCTTAGCATACATATTTGTGAACTTCCTAATGGTTAAATGGCCATATAGATTTTACTTATTGGGGCAAAGTAATGCTGCCAGTCTAGCAAGCACTACTCGTTTTCATTTTCACAATAACTGCAAAATGCAGTTTCAAAGGATATTAGGAAATCACATTTGGCATATATTTAAAATACATACATCGTATTTTCCAAGGTTTGGCTTCTGTTTTCCTGCTAAGATTTTCAAGGCAGTTGACTTTCCAATACCATTGGTTCCAACCAACCCCAGCACCTCTCCTGGACGTGGAATAGGCAACCTTCATAAAGTAATCCAACATTTTACACAACAATAAACGGACACAGCCTTAACTAAAGCAAGACAAAACTTAGGTGTTAATTCAATATGCTTTCCTCTCTCAACCCCATTATGTGCATCATTTTAATCAGAAATAAGGAAATATAATTAATGATATCTAAAGTGATCTCTATTTGCTCTGGAATTTAAAATTATATACACTATCCTTTAATTGCTTTACAAAGGCAAACAAGACACATTTACCAAGGAGAGTAATTCAGAAGGAAAGACTTTTCGCCATAAGTCATATGTGCGGGTACACGCACGCACACACACATCACACTCACTCATACTCCTATCTTGGAAGGAATGGCTTCTTTCTTCTAAACCAGAGCTTTCCAAACTGTGTGTCACAACATGTTAGTGTGTCAGCTACCATGTGTAGGTGTGTCGTGCAAACACACTTATAAGGGGTTAGTTTAACCCCCGGTTTGCTAGTAAAACTGAATTACTGTGTCACAAAATGATACATGTCTAAAAAGTGTGTCACCAACATGAAAAGTTTGGAAAACTCTGTTCTAAACCTATGGGTCATCTATCAAATATTATACTGCTGTGAAGAAAGGTGTCCTTAAAAACACTATTAATAAAGCAGAGATCTAAATGCAGCCTGTGCTATTGGATACATCCTACAAGAAGAAAGCAGCTTCCTGTCCATCAAAAGGTGGTTGAACTGTTTGAAGAGGAAGAAGAGTTTGGATTTGATATCCCGCTTTATCACTACCCTAAGGAGTCTCAAAGCGGCTAACATTCTCCTTTCCCTTCCTCCCCCACAACAAATACTCTGTGAGGTGAGTGAGGCTGAGAGACTTCAAAGAAGTGTGACTAGCCCAAGGTCCCCCAGCAGCTGCATGTGAAGGAGCAGAGACACAAACCTGGTTCACCAGATTACGAGTCTACCGCTCTTAACCACTACACCACACTGGCTCCCACTGTTTGCTTGCAGTGGCCTAGCACAAAGCTTCCAGTGGAGCAATGTAATACTGTTGACCCATTTAAAAAACCAGTAACTCAAGGACTGGTTCGTATATGGCTGCACCAAGTTATTCTTTGTATTGTTTTCTGAAGACTCACACAGAGTTAGCACTGTGTAAAAAGCAAGTGCAGAAGACTGTGGCAATCCTACATGAATTCTGTACCCCTTGGTACAGTAATTTAGCTCAAGGAAAATTCTCCTTCACTCCATGAAGGTAGCTGTGAACAAATGTCAAGTTTAGCTTCAATTACAAAGCTCCCTTTACATTTATCAATGAAAACAGACCCTTTTAAAAAAAGTTCTGTACCAGGTAAGCAATGAAGCCAAATATGTTTAGCTCACAACACGGAGAATGACAATGAAGTAAACACCTTCACCCCCACATTCAGATTCCTAGGTTGTTTGTGGGGGTAAATGGCTGCTAGCATATAGCAACTTGCTAGCACTGGCTTCCAATCTGCAACTGAGCCAACTTCAAGGTTTTGGTATTAACATGTAAGGCCCTGTGCAGCTCAGGACCATATCACTTGAGAAACTACCTTATATTCCCAGGTCACTGCATTTTGTAGAAGAGTTTCTCCTCAAAGTCCCCAAATATCAGAAGCCCACTCACCAGTGATTTTGACTACAGCTGTCAGTGTGACTGCCCCATTCTGTGGAATGATAGGCACCCACTATCTGCACTTTCTGGAAACAACTGAATACATTTTGTGTGTGTGTGTGTGTATGTGTGTGTGACAAGCGTTACCAGCTGGATGAATAAATCTCTGCCACGGGTTTCCATTCTGTATTGTTTAAAATTCAAATCCTTGTGCCCCCCGTTAACTTTTTAACAGCAGTTATTATTTTATTTTGTACACTGCCTTGAAGGAAAGTGGAAGGTGATTAACAAATAATAATAATTTATATTAACAACTTTTCAGGGGTTGTAGCAGAGTGATACCTGTGAAGTTTGAAGGCATTGGCACAGTATCTGTGTGTTGTTTCTTTCTCCAGGTTGCTAGGCAAGTTAACAATGGACAAGGCTCCAAAAGGACATTTCTGTAACACAAATAAAATATGTTTAACATTACAACAAATAAACAAAACAAAAGCCAAGTATACTATTGGAATAAGACTGTTTTTACTTGTATTTGCTGCCCCTATCCTACAGTGTTGTCAGGAAACAAGCCATGGTCCGATTTGCCATCTGAACCTAGACTTACATACAAACCATGAGAAGCAAACCAAGAACAAACCTTGGTTTCCCTCTTGAACTTTGTCAGGAGACCAAAAAAAGAAAAAGAAAAAAGAAAGAAAAAGAAGAGGGGGAAAAAAGACAAGCAAGACCACAATGTATTTTCCAACAGCACAGTAGGTGGGTGAGAGCAGCAAAGCATGTTATTTCAGCAACGTTTACCAGCACATCGCTTTTTCTCATTAAACCAGTTTATTTTAAACTATGGTTTAATGTACTCAGTGAACCAGGCCACAGTGGGGTTTTCAGAGTTTACAACGGTACATGCAAGGTAGGCCATGAACATGTCACTGGCCATGTTTATTTGAATGTCTGGGAGGTGGGGACGTGCGATGACAAAGCACACAAGCCCAAAATTCGCAATGTATGGAGGTGGGATCGGGAGAAGATGAGATCACCCATGTCCAAACAGCTCTAATGTGACATATGCTTTAAACAGCTTTCAATTATTATTACTAGACATAATCTTTACCTTTATGCAAATACCACAACCAATGCACAATGTTTCAGAAATCCATGCTATTTTGCACTGTGATGTCACTTCTATGCACAGCTTCCCTGGTGAAAAGGAATATTAAAAAGATTAGACACACAGGTCTTATTGAAAGCATTAGTATGGAATGTGATCTAGAAACCATGCAGTAGCATCAATTTGTGACTTAGACCAACCCCAGAGTCGCACACGACTGGACCTGATGGTCAGGGGTCCCTTTAACTTTACCTTTTTAGTCATGAATTTGAATTCCACGTGATGCAGTTTTCATGGTTTTAATTGCCCCAAATTCTCCATATTCTTATTATGATACTGTACTTTCATACACATTTTAAAAAAACTACTGAAGATGGCAGATACGCTGGATACTTAAAAATCTGACTCTGTAGTCTACAAACCAGTAAGTGAAACATTCAGCCTGTTTTAATTTTAAGAGTTTTGTATTAAGTGTTTTGAGTTCCTTACCCATTCGAACCACAGGACAGCTCTTTTTGCACTCTTGGCGGCATTTCTTTGGCTTACACTTGTCATGGCTCACAATAGCAATTCTTGTTAGCTTATCAGCCATTGTGATGAACTTAGAATTACGTAGATACACAGCCTAGAGATTCCAAAACAATGGAATTGGATAATTCAAGTTCTAAGTGGAAACAAACAGAATGATTAATAAAAAGTGAGAAAGCACAGGATTGGAGTCTATATAATGATATGGGAAGTGCAGTCCAAGGTCAAGGATGTTCATTAAACTCAGGCAAGGGTTCTCATTTTGACAAGCAATCATTGTGGGCAAAGTCTAGAAACTGGGAATGTGTTGCCCTCCAACTCACACCTGCCCCAGTCAGCATGAGCAATAGTCAGCGATGATGGAAGTTAAGACTCCCAACAAGATTTGGAGGGGCACGGATTCCCATCCTGCTCAAGTTCCCAATATTTATTCAGCTGGTTGTGACAGACAAGGAAGATATTTCACTAAGATACTTGAAGAGATGCCACAATAGGGACATTTCTGTAAATAAATAAAGTCACACACTGGTCCAAAATAAAACGTTGACAGAAGTACCAGTTTTTATATGGAAAACCACAGAGACTGAGAAATGCAATGAAAGAGAAAAATCTGGTTACCTTCCTTATGCATATTTCAAAGATATGACCTATGCTGCCATATTTTAATACAGGCATCCCTGACCACTGGTCCTGTTAGCTAAGAATGATGGGAGTTGTAGTCCCAAAACATCTGGAGGGCCAAGTTTGGGGATGCCTGTTTTAATACTTCAACTTATATTCAACAAAGTGTCAAGCAGAGCTGATGAAATATGTGCGTATATACACACAATAAAATGTACATACCACTTGACTGTAAACCCCCCCTCAAAGCAATTAAAATATACATATACACATACTTCTAATTACTTCTTCATGCAAAGCGACAAATTATTTCTGGAAAGTATTTTTATCCAAGGAAACACAAAGAGGTCTCTTATGTGTTTTTTTTATTCATGCATGCTTATATACACCACAGTAATTTTATTCTCCATTTTAAAAATTCATTGTGGTAATTTGTGGGTCATTTTGAAGCTGTGAAAGACTAGTGGTACATACTGAATGACAAAGGCATTATCTCCTAGCAATGGAAGCAAGTATCTGGCTCCACCCATCAATATTACAAGCTTCTTTACTATCATGGATTGATAAATTCAGTTTCATGTATAACCAAATTTACATTAACACTTGAACCGGTAAGGACTTAACAGCAAGATGACTGGGAATATGCTGCCTTCAAGAACATCATGCTTTTGCCTCCTGCAAAACTGCCTCATTATCTCTGACAACTATGCTTCCTACCTCTGAGTTGGACGCTACAAAATTATAAGGTAAATCAAATACCAGCACGCTTCTAGTGCCGTGATCTTTAGCTGCAAGTGTACTGTCCTGAAAATCAGGTATTACAATAACTAGGTGAGCAGAATCGACAATTTTCTAGTGAAATCTTTTATTTAAAAAATGCTTCAGAATTTGGGCCCAACCAGAGATTGACATGGTAATACCATGGAAGTACACTGTGCAGAACAGTACTGTCCAGATAAGGGGATACGTCTTTAAGTATGTTCAGCATAACAATACAATATGAGTACTTATAAAGATCTTTTTGAGTAAGCTCTTTACTGAAGTAGTTACATAATCAAAAATATAACAGACCAGACATGACAACAGGACATACCACGAATATAACACATGGCTAAGTAATACAACAATGAAATAGGATGGAAGATTAGAAAGACAGAGAGAAAGGAAATTAAGGAATAGAATCCCAATGGGACAATGACTATTTCATGAAAAAATAAGAAATACCACTTCTGAGCCAGAGAGGAACAAGGAGTTTTAGAGGTTTTCAGATAAACAAGGATATTCTATCTTATTCTCCTTCTCTCACATCCTTCATGTAACTACATTAAAGTGTTCTTCGTACAGAATGCTACACTCTAGTGCATGTTCTCTATTACTGGAAAATTCTTATTGCTAGGCAGGCTCTATAATAAAGCTGTTTGCACAGCAGAATACCTTGGACCACACTCTGGAAAACAGAATGGTCACTGTAAAAACAAAGTTGGCCATCCTCATCATATTACATACATAACAGACTTGCCTTTAAAACAGACAACCCAACCTTCTACCTACACAGCAAATGCCTCAGTGTGGCAGAAAAACACTATTACTTCATTTATGTTAATTCTTTTTTTTTTTTAAAAAATTGCATTAAGGTAAAACATATTTTATTTGCAACAAATTGAAAAAGTGCATTAAAATTATGCATATTTACATGATCAAAACTTCGTTTTAGCTTCTGATTAGCTTCAATGTGAAGTCATGTTTTCCACTGAGACAAAGCTATCATAGAATCAGAGTTGGAAGAGACCACAAGGGCCATCCAGTCCAACCCCCTGCCAAGCAGGAAACACCATCAAAGCATTCCTGACAGATGGCTGTCAAGCCTCCGCTTAAAGACCTCCAAAGAAGGAGACTCCACCACACTCCTTGGCAGCAAATTCCACTGTGGAACAGCTCTTACTGTCAGGAAGTTCTTCCTAATGTTTAGGTGGAATCTTCTTTCTTGTAGTTTGAATCCATTGTCCAAAGTGTTCTTTATCCATAGTCCAAATATTATGCAGGCAATGCCATCCCAACACAAGCCAAACCAAATAGGAAGTCAGCAACTCACTTGTGAAATCCTTCAGTTGCTGTTTAGCACCTGAACTGTTTTTCGGCTACTTAGTAACTGTAAGCAGATGCTGTCACTGTAAAAGCTGTGATGCACCATAAGGCCTGAAGATACACTGTCCACATAATTGAAAACAGGAGCTGCTAAAGAAGCTGCCACTAAGATGAGCTGTACTACTGTGTTCATCTTGCTGATAAATGTTGGCTTTAACTGAGCAGTGGCATAACATGGATTAAAATATCTAAGTGTTCTTAGTGGAGGAACAGTTCTGTATAGCACATAAAAAACAGCAGCAATTAATGCAATGTCCCTAAAAATGATCATAGATTTAAGAGGAACTGGAATAAGATTTGCACAAGTCAGACTAATGTACGGGACGCTGATAACAACTTTATCAGCCAGAGGGTCTAGGGCACTTCCTAAAGATTTTTGGTTGGCCCAGTTTCATGCAATAAAGCCATCCAACAAATTTGTTATTCCAGCCAGAGTAAATACACCCAATGCAATACTGAAATTTTCTTTAACAATCAAGTAGCCCAAAACTGGTGCCAGAACAATCCTTGTCATTGAGAGAAAATTAGGAATTGTCTAAGAGTTTTAATACAGTTCGGCGTATCCGTGGGAAGGCCTCGCTTTCCTGGCACCGTGCTCAAGTTTTCTGTGGGCCACCCATGGGGCAACCTCCAACCCTGTAGCTGGACCGCTTACACCATGGCTGCCTGGGCCCTCGGGTGGAACACCTGGGCCAGGCCGAGGTGAGCAGCTGCCAGGAGCCCAGCAGGTGCAGCAGCAGGCATGGGCAGACGGCAGCCACAAGTGGCACCAGGGAGAGGAATCTGGTGCTGGAAGCTTCACTGGGGCCCGCACCCCTCAGAAGCCCCCAGCTGCAGGCATCAAATTATGTTAATTCTGAGCAGGGGTCATGTTTGCTGATATTCTACTTGATGTTATACTTGGCCAGTAGTTAGAGCAAAAAGCCCCACCCTGTAGGAATGCAAAGAAAGGCCACTTTCTGCCTCTGTAATCTCCTAGAGTCCACCCCCTCTTTTCATTTAAAGATATCAGTTTTTCCTCATGAGGGCCAGGAAAGAGAGAAGCGACTAGCATATGCTGCGAGAGAGTGAAATATGCTGTGAGAGCTTTGCTATAGCAATAATAATAAGCTATTTAAGAAGCTGGTCTTTCTGG